>NC_069504.1:1131720229-1132092729 GCF_027579735.1 Bombina bombina | reverse complement strand
TGAATGCTTTTATATGATTAGAGCCAGATGCGGGTAACAATGTTAGTGTTATGGCGCAAGTGCAGGTGTGGGAATAAAGCCCTTTCTATGGGACCCTCAGCAATCAGTCCTGTGGGTTTTTTTTCTGGCTTTTAGCTGAATTTTCAATTAACACTACAATGGTATTGTTGTTCCCAGTATTAGATCATGTGTCATGTAAATGAATTTGACTATACAGTTTAACTCGACAAGGTGATTAGGGCTAAGGATACATATGTTCAGAATTATAACTCTAAATATGTTAGAAAAAAGTCCTGACATTCCATTAGGGGTTTTATTATTTTGGCTTATCAGTAGATTTTCACATTTTTACTTTCATAAAACAAAAACAACAAAAAAAAAAGGCCTAGGCTGCTGGTTTGTGCGCAATAAAAGACATAAACGCGAAAACCATCACTCACTGATTGCTTCCAGACCCCAGACACGCTCCCACAAGATGCTAAATTAGAACAGATGACAGTTTATATTTCTGTTATGACTATACCTTGTGTGTGCGTATTTTTTATAAAAGATTTTCTTTTAGCCTGTTTTTGCTGCTGGTAACTAAGCTCAGTGCAATATAAAATGAATGACTTTCTATTGGCCAATATTAAAACCCTTTGTTTATTTCATTTATTTATCTTTATCACATATTCTCATAAAGCTTAACCCTTTAGTTGCTACCAAAAGCCCAATGCATTCATCAGGTGCTTTCTCACCCGTGTTAAAGGGACATGAAGCCCAAAATGCTTCTTTCATGATTCAGACAAAGCAAACTATTTAAACAACTTTCTGATTTACTTCTGTTATCAAATGTTTTTGTTCACTTAGTATCGTTTGTTGAAAAGCAGGGATGTCAGCTCAGGAGCATGCACGTATCTGAAGCATTATATGGCAGCAGTTTGGAAGAATGTTGTCCATTTGCAAGATCACTAGAGGGCAGCACTATTACCTGTCATGTAGTGCTACAGATACTACCTAGGTATCTCTATAACACAATATTATACATTAGCAAGAGCACTAGATAACAGCACTATTACCTGTCATGTAGTGCTACAAATGCTACCTAGGTATCTCTATAACACACAATATTATACATTAGCAAGAGCACTAGATAACAGCACTATTACCTGTCATGTAGTGCCACAGATACTACCTAGGTATCTCTATAACACACAATATTATACATTAGCAAGAGCACTAGATAACAGCACTATTACCTGTCATGTAGTGCTACAGAAACTACCTAGGTATCTCTATAACACAATATTATACATTAGCAAGAGCACTAGATAACAGCACTATTACCTGTCATGTAGTGCTACAGATACTACCTAGGTATCTCTATAACACAATATTATACATTAGCAAGAGCACTAGATAACAGCACTATTACCTGTCATGTAGTGCTACAGATACTACCTAGATATCTCTATAACACACAATATTATACATTAGCAAGAGCACTAGATAACAGCACTATTACCTGTCATTTAGTGCTACAGATGCTACCTAGGTATCTCTATAACACACAATATTATACATTAGCAAGATCACTAGATAACAGCACTATTACCTGTCATTTAGTGCTACAGATACTACCTAGGTATCTCTATAACACACAATATTATACATTAGCAAGAGCACTAGATAACAGCACTATTACCTGTCATTTAGTGCTACAGATACTACCTAGGTATATCTATAACACACAATATTATACATTAGCAAGAGCACTAGATAACAACACTATTACCTGTCATGTAGTGCTACAGATACTACCTAGGTATCTCTATAACACACAATATTATACATTAGCAAGAGCACTAGATAACAGCACTATTACCTGTCATGTAGTGCTACAGATACTACCTAGGTATCTCTATAACACACAATATTATACATTAGCAAGAGCACTAGATAACAGCACTTTTACCTGTCATGTAGTGCTAAAGATGCTACCTAGGTATCGCTTCAAAACAGAATATCATGAGAACAAAGACATTTTGATAATAGCAGTAAATTGGAAACTTTTTAAAATGTTATGCTCTGTCTGAGTCACAAAATAAGGTTTAATTTCCCTTTATAGCTAACTCTGCAAATAGTGGCTTACATTCCTGAAGCTGTTATTTAAAAAGGTACCACCTTTAATTTTTCTTTAGTAATGTGAGACGCTATTACCCAACTTATAATGTGCCGGGGAATTTTAGCTTTGCTGTTGTTAAAGAGATATGGATTTCATAAACCTTTTAGATGCATTTAAGATATATTGCAGACCCAGCTGACTGGCAAGGGGTTAAATGCTCATTGTGGTACAATTTTTAACCATTTTTGAGTGCTGCACGGAATCTGACTTTGACTATTTGTTTCACTTTATTGTGAGGGGCCCAACAACCTAAAAGTCTCTATACTTGCAAGATTCTCTAACGGCTAGATTTAGAGTTTGGCGTTAGCCGTCAAAACCAGCGTTAGAGGCTCGTAACGCTGGTTTTGGGCTACCGCTGGTATTTAGAGTCGTGTAGGTAAGGGTCTAACGCTCACTTTCCAGCCGCGACATTTCCATACCGCAGATCCCCTTACGTCAATTGCGTATCCTATCTTTTCAATGGGATCTTTCTAACGCTGGTATTTAGAGTCGTGGCTGAAGTGAGCATTAGAAACACCCATAAACTACCTAAGTACCTCTAAACCGAGGCCCCCCCACATCGCCGCCACTCTATTAAAAATTTTTAACTCCTAATCTGCCGACTGCACACCGCTGCCATCTACGTTATCCCTATGTACCCCTAATCTGCTGCCCCTAACACCGCCGACCCCTATATTATATTTATTGACCCCTAATCTGCCGTCCCCAACGTCGCCTCCACCTACCTACAATTATTAACCCCTAATCTGCCAACCGGACCTCACCGCCACTATAATAAATGTATTAACCCCTAATCCACCTCACTCCCGCCTCAATAACCCTATAATAAATAGTATTAACCCCTAATCTGCCCTCCCTAACATCGCCGACACCTAACTTCAAGTATTAACCCCTAATAATATAATATTTATTATAGGGTTAGTGAGGCGGATTATGGGTTAATACATTTATTATAGTAGCGGTGAGGTCCGGTCGGCAGATTAGGGGTTAATTATTGTAGGTAGCTGGCGGCGACGTTGTGGGGGGCAGATTAGGGGTTAATAAATATAATATAGGGGTCGGCGGTGTTATGGGCAGCAGATTAGGGGTACATAGCTATAATGTAGGTTGCGGCGGTGTACGGAGCGGCAGATTAGGGGTTAATAATAATATGCAGGGGTCAGCGATAGCGGGGGCGGCAGATTAGGGGTTAATAAGTGTAAGGTTAGGGGTGTTTAGACTCGGGGTACATGTTAGGGTGTTAGGTGCAGACTTAGAAACTGTTTCCCCATAGGAAACAATGGGGCTGCGTTAGGAGCTTAACGCTGCTTTTTTGCAGGTGTTAGGTTTTTTTTCATCCCAAACTGCCCCATTGTTTCCTTTGGGGGAATCGTGCACAAGCACGTTTTTGAAGCTGGCCGCGTCCGTAAGCACCGCTGGTATTGAGAGTTGCAGTAGCGGTAAATTATGCTCTACGCTCCTTTTTTGGAGCCTAACGCAGCCATTCTGTGAACTCTAAATACCAGCGGTATTTAAAAGGTGCGGGGGAAAAAAAAGCATGCATTAGCTACGCGGGTCGTTACCGACAAAACTCTAAATCTAGGCGTAAGAAACCTCACCAGTACTATAAAACTGTCAGGTGTTATTCTCTAAAGGCCGTTTTAGCTTGAGAGCAGCGTGTGTTGCAATGGGGATTCCCTGAATATAACGAATAAATGAAATATGGAACTAAAACGACACTATAACAAACTGAATTGTTAAATAGCATTAAAAAATCATAACAGGATTGTTCTGAAAAAAATGTATTTTATGGAAAAATGTACATTCGTATTAAAACTATGTAGGAAACAATATTTAGTTCACACAGTAGAAATTATAATAAAACTTCCCTGCACCTGCAAAAATGCTGTGAAATTCTTACACATTATACAAAGTTCAAAGTGTTTTGTTTTTCTTGTGAGTTTCTCCATCTCTGTTAGTGGCAGAAACATTCTATGGGCATAGCTGAAAGTTCTTTGGAAGATCTGGGCATTATTCTCTAAACATTTTCCCTGCAAATATCCCTGTTTTATCACACAAACTAATAGTAAAGGGGTTGTAAGATATTATTTGCTAAAAACAGGGTAATCAGATGTGTATTGGCTGCAGGATTTCATTTTCATATTGCACCTGTCTGCTAACTTCTCTCTCCCCTGCAACGTTTTCCTTTCCAGCAAACTCCATTACTTACTGTGGGTGGGAGTCATCTCTCAACAAGCAGGGACAGTCCCCTTTTTAGATAATTCCCTGAGGGCAGACCCTGAAAATATCACTGAGGGTTTTCTGTCCCATCTGGTGAATTTTAGATAATTGGCCCTTGATTCTGTGCAAGTAAATAGTGCAACAATAACATGTTCTAGCAAATTAGAACTCTTTATTAGCACACCTTTATACAGGTGGCCCTCGTTTTACAACGGTTCAATTTACACCGTTTCAGAATAACAACCTTTTTTTCCAGTCATGTGACTGCTATTGAAAAGCATTAAGAAGCAGTGCATTTATTAAAATAGCCAGTAGGTGGAGCTGTCCGCTTGTGTTGCAGCAAAGCCAAGCAAGCTGAAATTAATCAGTTTAACCAGACCTGAGCTAACGAGCAGATTTCAAAGGGAGAAGATCTTCCTGTCTATAAATCAGTCCAGATTGGAATGCATAGAAAGAACTGTTTGTGGAAAAATGCAAGTAAAGTCTGTGTTATGTGATTATTTTATTAGGTTTATAACGCTGTTTAGCAAATGTTTTTGTTCATTTAACTTAGTTTAATTATATATTCTGTGTTGTGTGATTATTTTATTAGGTTTATAATGCTGTTTAGCATATAAAGTCTTCATTTCAAAGCTTTAAAAATAATGTATTAGGTGTTACTTATGACAATTTGGAGAGGGGCCTGGAACCTATCTCCCTCACTTCCCATTGACTTACATTATAAACTGGGTTTCAATTTACAACGGTTTTGATTTACAACCATTCCTTCTGGAACCTAACCCCGGCGTAAACTGAGGGCTACCTGTATACTGCTGGTGAATTGTTAGAAGACTACAACAAACTTCAAGCAAACCCCTAAACAGATACTGTTAAATATACTGCATGTATTTATGGGTTTACTGTAGTTAAGTTAGATCGTTAAGAAATATTCTGGATACATTTCAGGTGGTCTAATCTTTTCAAACACAGATTTATTTAAGCAAGGATTGCAAAATAATATCCAATTTAAGAAGTATGGAGGGTTTTTTTCCTGAAAAATTTGACATATTGAAATATAACACTTTTTTGTGTCTTTTGCTTTTTTGGTGCCAAGAAGGACCACAAAATATTTAAAGCGTGAGATTATGTTTAGTACACTAGTGTATACCAAAGAAACAGTTTGCCAGTGTAGCGTTAATACAATTATAAAACAGCACAAGGTAGCATTATATTCGCTGTGTCCTTAAAACTAAGTTGTCTTTTTTTATTTAAGAAATACATATTTCTTTGTTATTTTTGAATTGGTTCTAATTTAGTAGTATGTAAAATAAAAGTATTATGTAAATTGCAGATTAGTTTGTGTGGGAACAAACCCTCAGAGGCGATCACAAGATATAGCTCATTTTTATATGAACAATTATAACATTGTACATTATATTTTTATTTACAGGCATGACGTTATATGCAAGTACCATGCACATATTGAGCTTCATTTATAAACTAAGTATTTAATTAAGGAGATATGGGGAATTTAAAGGGACAATTATAAAACACACAAAACCCAGTCACATAGAAACAAAATTGAAGATAAAAAACTGTGCAATATATATAATGCACTAGGTGTCCATAAAAAAATTGCAGGTGGTAACTGTAAGCATAAATGAACTCACCCCGCTCCAACAATGAGTCCTTTAATCACTGTTCCAGAGTGGCACAAATAAAGGGTCCAAAACCTGTGCTGCAAATGAAGTAGGGACCACGTCTCGCTTACTTCCACATGATGCAGCTCACAGGTCCTCTCTGGCAGGCTCAATGTTGTACTCCTTTATCCTGCAAACACTTCCGTATGTCGGCTCTCACCGTCAGTCAGTGATTGTGTGGCACACCTGATCCAAAGTCCAAATGTGCGCTGCGGTGTCGGTAGAAACTGGACATTGAAAATTTGAAAGAAGAAAATTGATCCGACCCTCCAGTTGATAAACAAAATACTTTATTGGTGCATATATTAAAAAAACACACTCAGGAACACAGCAAATCCTAGATAGGTGTCACGGGCACAGCACTGACAGGCTTACGCATTTCGGATGTGTATCCGTAGGCACAGCCTGCAGTGCAGAACCCCTCACCTGTTTAAAATTACCATAAACAAATGTGATAGGTTAAAAACAATAAAACCCGCACGTAATTCTAACCAATCAAGGAATAGAAAAGGAATCCACCCCCATAGGTGAGTACTACTGACACGTCATAGCTTGTCATAAAGAAATAAAAGTCAAAAGGAGCTTCTGTATGTTCAGTTAAAGATATATACAACACCATGTAATAATAAAAAAAGAATGAGTTACAAACAAACCTAACTGCCTAAGTATAGAAAAGAGAATCGAAAATTCCTATACACTTACATAATTAAATTGATAACAATATGATAAAGAACCCAGTATGCAATACAAAGACATATAGTATTGAGATGGAACAAGCGTAATAAATGCAGATTGAAAAACATAAATTCCAATTAAAAATTGAAAACACAGATATTGCCAAAATCAAACCAAAAATAGGAAATGTATTAATAATAATGTTTAATATGCTATATGAGAGCCACTCCCGGTAATTATTATCCTAAACACAGAGCAGAGTTTGTCTATGTTAAATACATAGAGTAACGCAAGGCAAAATTGTCAAATTGTTTATCTTATGCCACGTGCAGACAAATGTCAATGCTCAATGTGTAAGGATAAGAGTGTCACACTGTGTAAACAGCCTAATGTCCCAAATATTAATGTGTCCTATGTAATACTGGTACTGAATACATATATATATATATACGTAGAGACTATGGAGTAGGGTCAAATAATAAACCAGACAATGACTCAGTTCTATGTGTGGCAAAAAAAAACAACCTTAAAGAACAAATATACTATCACTATCTGGAAAAATGCCCAAATATGGAGAGACAAACCATATTACAATGTGTTAGATCGAAGCCTATGAAGGATGTACTTTTGTCATGTCTGAGGTCTTGTCAGTTTGTCTGTCCCTTTAAATTTGAACCCTTTATAAGGCTCCTCCTAACTAAATCCTGTGCTCTGTAATTTGGTCCTTATGCTGAGTATCCTGGCTTGTGCTGAAGCAATCTACATGCTCGCTGGATCTCTACCTGAGCCTACTTACAGGAACTCACCAACATCTATTTCCTGCAACTTTTTGTTATTTCTTATGCTTGCTACAAATACCTTTTTGTCTCCTCAGCATTTACTTAAGCTTTTAGGCTTACAGCTCACAGATTGTGCTTTTCAGAATTCCTCTGCCCTGCCTGTCAGTAGCTCCTCTGCTATATTCACAGCCTGCACTTCCTGTTTGGCGATACTGGACTCCAGGTAACTGCTGCTTTTCCTCTAGCAGAATCTTTCACCAGACCACAGGATTAAAGGTACTGAATATTCCTTTGGCATTACCATTTTGAAAGTGTTTTCTGGACTCATCAGGTTTTATTGCAAACTTTTATTTTATATGCTGTGAACTGAACTTATCATTGAAATCTGTGCCTATGTACATTCACTCCAGGAAAAGGCTGCATTTCTCATATATGTGACTCTATTTTCTGATACTCCTGCAAGTGAACTGACTTATTAGCTTAAGTATAAGTATAAATATTCTACCTATTCTTCAGTATTATATGCAAGTTTCATTTTTGTCTCACTCCTGCCTGTTAATCCTTATATACAGGCACTAATATCCTTTCTCCTCTGTTCAGCAAGTATTGGATTCAGCTTTCACTAATTGAGCTAATCCTATCTGCAGAGTTGAGAATTCCTTTTTAACCCATACTGGGCCCTCAGTCTAGGATCAGAATAGGCGATTGTGACTTAACAGCCCCGATATTTGTGAGACTGAGTGGTAACCTAACCAATTCCCTGTATTGAGTCTTACATATTACAGAGCCCAAAAGAAAAAGAAAAGGGAATTAGTATGGAGTTAGCAGAACTCACTAATAAAGTATCTGCATTAGCTCAGAACATGGATATACTAATTCAAGGCATTAGAGAGATCCAGTCTGAGAATCAGTATCTCAGAACAGTCATTAGAGACAACATTGACAACAGACCCTCCATGCCTGAATCACCCCCTGATCCTCAAGTCTGTCCCCCAGAGAGATTTTCAGGGGATAGAAATCAGTTCAGAGACTTTAAAAATTCTTGTCTCCTTTTCTTCTCATTGAAACCTAAGACTTATCCTACTGAACGTACAAAAGTTCTTACTGTTATTTCATATCTGAAAGGAGAACCCAAAGCTTGGGCTACCAATTTTTTTGAGAATAATGATCCAATTCTGGATTCTCTACAACAGTTCTTTGAGAAAATGTCTTTCCTCTATGAGGATAAAAATAAACAGAATACAGCTGAAAATGCACTTAAGGCATTAAAACAGAATAGAAGACCTGCTGAGGATTATGTCTCTGATTTCAAAAGGTGGGCACCTGACACCATGTGGAATGAGGCAGCATTGCTATACCAATTCCGTACTGGTCTTTCAGACATTGTTAAGGACGAATTGGCAAGGGGTCCTCTCCCCTCTACTCTCGATGGACTTATGTCACATGCTGTCACTATAGATCGGAGGATTCGTGAACGTAAAAGTGAGAGAGGTTATGCAGAACAGCCATGGAGAAAGTCACCTATACCATCCTATACTCCTCCTGTTGCCCGCACTTCTGATGAACCAATGGAGATTGCTTTTACTAAAGGTCCTTTGACTACAGAAGAAAAGAACAGAAGAAAGGCCAATAATTTGTGCTTATACTGTGCTTCTAAGGCACATACAGTAAAGGACTGTCCTATTCTCCAGAAACAAAAGGGTAAGAGTAGGTCTTCAGTAGTAGTTTGTACTCAACACTTTTCACTTATTACTCATTGTAACCTCTCTATCTCTTTACAGTGGGAGGGACAAAGAATCCAGACACAGGCCATTATTGACTCCAGAACCACGGGCAATTTCATTGATAAAACTTTTCTTGATAAATATCATATTCCATTAATAAAACATATTGATTCACTAGCCATACGTGTGATTGATGGTTCTTATTTATCTTCAGGTCCTGTCACCCATAAGACTGTACCACTGCTCATGACCACTACTTCTGGTCATAGAGAGTCTATATCCTTTGACGTTATAGCATCACCCCTGTTTCCTATAGTTCTAGGTCTACTCTGGTTGCAAACACACGAACCTCAGATATCTTGGAGAAATTCACAAGTTCTCTTCAATTCTACATTTTGTTCTAAATCCTGTTACCTGCCAACACATATACTTAACACATCCATTGAGACTCCTGTTATTCCTAAGACATACTCAGACTTTATGGATGTTTTTGACAAAACTGAAGCAGAAAACTTACCTCCACACAGGTCATACGACTGCCCCATAGAATTGTTACCTGGTTCTGATATCCCATACGGACATATATACCCTCTTTCTGAGCCAGAATTAGTACATTTGAAACAATATCTCGATGACAACTTACGGAAGGGCTTTATTAGGCCATCCACATCCCCAGCTGGTGCGGGTATGTTCTTCGTCCGTAATAAAGGTAACATGTTAAGACCAATTATTGATTACCGAGAGCTCAACAAAAGAACCAAGAAGAACAGATACCCTCTGCCCCTTATTCCAGAAATCATAGAACGATTACAAGGGGCGACTATTTTCACTAAACTCAATCTGAGAGGGGCGTATAATTTAATAAGAATCAAAGAGGGACACGAATGGCTGACGGCGTTTCGAACAAGGTATGGCTTATTCGAGTACGCTGTCATGCCATTCGGTTTATGTAATGCACCAGCAACTTTTCAGTGCTTTATTAATGATTTATTTAGAGATCTACTTGACGTATGTATGATTATTTATCTTGACGACATACTGATTTACTCCAAAACTGAAGAACAACATACTATACATGTACGCACTGTTTTACTCCGACTTAGACAAAATTCACTTTATGCTAAACCTGAAAAATGTATTTTCAATATGGATACTATATCTTTTCTGGGTTACTCAATTTCTCCTTTAGGCATACAGATGGAACAAAAAAAATAGAAGCTATAACTTCTTGGCCTACTCCTACTAACAAGAAGGACATACAGTGTTTCATTGGTTTTGCTAACTTTTATATTCATCAACATTCCATTGGGCCCCTCAAGCAGAACAAGCTTTCCAAAAGTTGAAACACTCTTTCACTACTGCTCCAATTCTTAAGTTTCCTGATCCCCAATTGCAATACATATTGGAGGTTGATGCATCTGACTATGGCTTGGGAGCTATTTTGTCGCAAAGAAAAACACCCAACACCCCCATGCATCCCGTTGGTTACTTTTCAAGAGTTATGACATCCCCAGAACTGAACTACTCCATTGGAGAAAAAGAACTCCTGGCCATAAAATCTGCCCTTGAATTTTGGAGGCATCTCCTGGAAGGTACAACCATTCCTTTTTTGATTTACACCGACCATAAAAACTTGGAATACCTTAAAACCAATAAAACATTATCGGCACGTCAAATCAGATGGAGCTTATTTTTCAGTCGTTTTGATTTCCTTATTACATACAGGCCTGAATGCAAAAATGGTAAGGCCGATTCTCTTTCCAGGAAAGTTTTAAGACCTTCATATTCCAACACAACTGGTAGTGTCATTCCCCAAAGTAAATTTATTGGTTTAGCTTTGGATTTCACTACTAACCTCCAGTCCTCTCAAAAACAGGATCCCGACTTACCTCTGCCTTACCTTACCAAAAATAAGGATGGTCTGTATTATCATGATGGAAAGCTCTACATACCCTCAAATCTACGAAAAGAGATCTTGCATTCTGTCCATGAATCCGTTATATGTGGTCATCCTGGATTCCGTAGAACCAAACATCTCCTACAAAGGGATTTCTGGTGGCCCTCCATGTCATCTGATGTTGATAAACATATCAAAGCTTGCACTATTTGTGCTATGGCGAAACCATCCAAGGCAGCTCCATATGGTTTACTCTTATCTCTACCCGTGGCTGATAGGCCTTGGAAAGACATTGCTATGGATTTCGTGGTAGAACTTCCTAGCTCTAACAACCATAACTGCATCATGGTGGTCGTCGATTTGTTTTCCAAGATGGCTCATTTTGTACCTTGTCATTCCTTGCCTACAGCCTCTGAAACTGCAAAACTTTTTCTTTCTCATATTGTTAGGTTGCATGGACTTCCAGATACCATAACATCAGATAGAGGTTCTCAATTCACCTCAAAGTTCTGGACTCAACTATGTATCATTTTAAAAATACAGCGCAGACTCAGCTCTTCATATCACCCCCAAACAAATGGACAAACGGAGAGAACAAACCAGACACTTGAGCAATACTTACGCTGTCATTGTGCTTTCTTACAGAATGATTGGTTGTCTTTACTACCTACTGCTGAATTTGCTTTTAATAATGTAGTTAATGCTTCTACAAAAGTTTCACCTTTTTATGCAAATTACGGTTTCCATCCTAGATTTCATTTATATCCCAGAGAAGACACCATCTGTCCCTTGGTCAATGACACAATAAACAAATTATCTCAACACTTTCGGATCATTCAGGACAATCTTAAAACATCTCAACAACAACAGAAGACCTTTTATGATTTACGCAGGAGGCAACCTCCTGCTTATGTAGTTGGTGATATGGTTTGGTTATCGACTAAACATCTGCATCTGAAGGTTCCTACCAAGAAACTGGCTGCCTTATATATTGGTCCGTTTAGGATATCTAGGGTTATTAATCCCAACGCTGTCACTTTGGAATTGCCGGACTCCATTCCAGTGCACCCCACCTTTCATGTATCGCTCCTTAAGCCCTCTACAGTTGGGGCTCCTCCCTTCTCTAGTTGTGCTCCCCCGATTTCTGATCTTTTGCTTCCAGAATATGAGATTCAGGACATTTTGGATTCCCGTTTTCATCTCAATGAGCTGCAGTATCTCATCCATTGGAAGGGGTTTTCCCATGATGAGGATTCTTGGGAACCCTCCACAAATCTGACGGCTCCTCGCTTGGTCTCTCTCTTTCATCAAAGGAATCCTGATCGTCCTAGGCCCTGAGCCTCGGAGTGGCTCCTTTGGGGGGGGGTTCTGTCATGTCTGAGGTCTTGTCAGTTTGTCTGTCCCTTTAAATTTGAACCCTTTATAAGGCTCCTCCTAACTAAATCCTGTGCTCTGTAATTTGGTCCTTATGCTGAGTATCCTGGCTTGTGCTGAAGCAATCTACATGCTCGCTGGATCTCTACCTGAGCCTACTTACAGGAACTCACCAAAATCTATTTCCTGCAACTTTTTGTTATTTCTTATGCTTGCTACAAATACCTTTTTGTCTCCTCAGCATTTACTTAAGCTTTTAGGCTTACAGCTCACAGATTGTGCTTTTCAGAATTCCTTTGCCCTGCCTGTCAGTAGATCCTCTGCTATATTCACAGCCTGCACTTCCTGTTTGGCGATACTGGACTCCAGGTAACTGCTGCTTTTCCTCTAGCAGAATCTTTCACCAGACCACAGGATTAAAGGTACTGAATATTCCTTTGGCATTACCATTTTGAAAGTGTTTTCTGGACTCATCAGGTTTTATTGCAAACTTGTATTTTATATGCTGTGAACTGAACTTATCATTGAAATCTGTGCCTATGTACATTCACTCCAGGAAAAGGCTGCATTTCTCATATATGTGACTCTATTTTCTGATACTCCTGCAAGTGAACTGACTTATTAGCTTAAGTATAAGTATAAATATTCTACCTATTCTTCAGTATTATATGCAAGTTTCATTTTTGTCTCACTCTTGCCTGTTAATCCTTATATACAGGCACTAATATCCTTTTCTCCTCTGTTCAGCAAGTATTGGATTCAGCTTTCACTAATTGAGCTAATCCTATCTGCAGAGTTGAGAATTCCTTTTTAACCCATACTGGGCCCTCAGTCTAGGATCAGAATAGGCGATTGTGACTTAACAGCCCCGATATTTGTGAGACTGAGTGGTAACCTAACCAATTCCCTGTATTGAGTCTTACAACTTTATAATTACATATAAATGAGTAATAGTGATACTGTAAGTATAACATATTATAGAAGCTACATTGTTGATCTGGGACTTCCTGTTGGGAGGAGCTGGTGTGTGAAGACGCCGCTCTGTGCGCAAGTGTTTGTGGCGCAGTGATACATCGCTACCGACCGGTGCTTGCCTTGCCGTTGCTCGCGGAGACTGCCATCCTGGCGGAGTGGAATCCCTGAGCCCTGACGTGGAGCTAGCGCTGTGGAAGTCCCTGCAAGGCCGAATTTGCTCTGTCGGCTAGAGCCTCCTTCTTGCCTGGTCCTGGTCCTGGTTGCCGGTGGGTCTAGGAGTGGAGTATACAGGAGTCACCCTGCTAACACCAGCGCGCGCAAGGGGTGCATAAGTCGCTGGTGACGGAATCAAAAGGAAGGTGCCAATGCTGAAGCTGCTGCCTCGAAGTCCCGATTACTCCCTGGAGGTGTCCGGTGCAGTAAAAGGTGAACGTCCGAGGAGAGCAGCAAACAGGCCCAGAAGTGTACAATATTGGAGGTCTTAACCGCAAGTATTTACTGTTCTGGCTAATATCATCTAAAAAGGCACCTGAAATTCTTGTATGACTCTGACCCTGCTCATACCTTTATAGACTGACATTTATGCGGTGTCTGTGACTGGGGCCTTAAATCTTTCTTTTTCTCTCCAAACACATTTTCATCCGTGTTAAAAGTACAGGCACTTGGATATATGTGAAATTTGCAAGTGGAAGTTTAGAAGCCTAAACTGTCTCCTTTAAGCTATGGTGATAACTGAGAATATTGAAAGCTGGAAGGAGAAGTCTTATTATTATTATTTTTATAATATCTTGCTTGGCGTGTAAAGAAAGAAGACCAAAACCTTTAAATACTGGGAACGTTTTATTTTACAGGAACGTTGCAACAATGGAAAAGACTCCTGATTAGTAGAAACCAAATATTACCTGCCTAATTCAATGTGTTGTCTTTCAGTATATGCTCTACTGTTGTTAGCTATAAGTAATGCATAGATTATAAATACCAGAGTGTTAGTAAATACCTAGGGAAAATAGTTAATATTAAGCAGTCATATGGTTCAGTAAGGCTACAGAAAGCTGTAACCGTTGTAGCAGGTTAAGTATTAAGGAAAGTATCCTCTAAAGGTTAAGATATGCCTATGCTCCCAATAATAGAAGAACTATCTTGTTAATATATAATTCACTGATTCTGGATCTCCTCAAAGTGTGTATTTGTGTAGCTCATGTTGTAGTGATAAGCTAGTACTCATAGCAACAACACGTGTGGAACTGCAAAAAAAGAGAGAGAATTTTGTTTTTTATTTTTTATTTTTTGTGTTGTACTGTGGTAGTGGAATTAAAGCAGAATCTAGATAGCAGCAATTTGGAAAGGAATAAGTGTCGAAACACTTGAGCACTTCTTTTTTTTTTTTTTTTCTTCTTTTTCTTTTCTTTTTTTCACACCTTTTTCCACTTTTTTTTTTTCCCCACACCATTATATCACATGGAAAGATTTGTATCACACACCAAAGCAAATTCCCCGATAATGCCGCCTAAACACAAAGAAAAAAAAAACACTAGACAATATGACACTAGCATCTCAC
Source organism: Bombina bombina (assembly GCF_027579735.1). NCBI lineage: Eukaryota > Metazoa > Chordata > Amphibia > Anura > Bombinatoridae > Bombina > Bombina bombina. The sequence goes on along the minus strand of NC_069504.1, from coordinate 1,132,077,684 downwards.
ATGAACCCACGCACAACACATCTATAAATCCCGACTCACCTAACCTACTCAGCCAAATAGCTGGAATTATCAATCCACAGTTTGACTCACTAAAGATAGAGATAACCACATTAACAAATGAGGTAAGGCAGTTCCATACTAGGCTTGAAGAAGCAGAAAACAGGATCTCGGACATAGAAGATAGGGTTAATAGCCAAGACCATCTTACTATACTACACCAAAACAAGTTAGATGAGCTGCAGGCTAGAATTGAAGAGATAGAGGATCGCGCTCGCCGCAATAATTTTAGGATAATTGGATTACCAGAATCTGATAAGTATCAAGATCTAATTGCTTTTGCCTCTACTATGCTTCCTGAGATATTAAATTGCCCAAACAATAGTCCAATAAGGATTGAGCGCGCGCACAGAGTAGGGCCAACACGTTTAAGTAAAGATGGAAACTCGAGACCAAGAGCTGTGATAGTCAAAGTAGCGCACTTTCAAGATAAGGTTAATCTTTTTAGATGTTATAGAAAGAAATACCCACTGACAATAGAACAACATAAGATTCTTTTATTTTCAGATTTTTCTATAGAAACTTTAGGTAAACGCAGGGAAATGTCCCCATTTTGCTCGAAACTTATACAAGCTAATTATAATGCCAGGTTACTGTACCCAGCAAAAATTGCAGTGATGATAAATGGTGAAGTTAAGATGTTAAAAGACCCTAAGGAAGCACTTGGGGGTCGATCCGATAAAAATCGTCGCCCGCAAAAGCCGGCGACGCCAATATTTGCGCGGGTTTGGTATCCTATATACGGCGTAACCTAGAAGTTACGCGCGTATATTTCTGCCGTCGCCCGTAGTTTTTTGGGCCATAGGCAGGTATACCAAACCCGCGCAGTTTGGTATCCAATATGCAGCGTAAGGACTTACGTGGCGAAAATGGAGAAAACTTACTCCATTTTCACCTCGCCACAAAAAGCAGCCGTAAGAAGCCTTACGCTGACTATTGGAGACCCGTAACTTCCTAAACTGGCTGCTAAAATAAACCTAACACCTAACGCATGCGCAATGTCTATCTCCCTGTCAACCGCGATCTTCTAAAATAAACCTAACACCTAACGCATGCGCAATGTCTATCTCCCTGTCAACCGCGATCTGCTAAAATAAACCTAACACCTAACGCATGCGCAATGTCTATCTACCTGTCAACCGCGATCCCCCCCCCCGAAATCCCTAATAAAGTTATTAACCCCTAAACCGCCGCACCCGGACCCCGCCGCCATCTACATAAACTAACCCCCTACTGTGAGCCCCTAAAACCGCCGCCATCTACCTTATCTATCCCCTAATCTGACCCCTTACACCGCCGCCACCTATATAAAAATTATTAACCCCTAATCTAATCCCCCTATACCGCCGCCAGCTATATTAATATTATTAACCCCTAATGTAAGCCCCTTACACCGCCGCCATCTCTATTAAAATGATTAACCCCTAATTTAATCTACCTACCCCGCCGCCAGCTATATTATCTATATTAACCCTAAGTATATTATAGTTAATATAGGTATTACATTATATATATTAACTATATTAACCCTAATTATATTAGGGTTAATATAGTTAATATAGTTACTATAGTATTTATATTAACTATATTAACTCTATCTAACCCTAACACCCCTAACTAAATTTATATTAAATTAATCTAATTCATTTATAAACTAAAATATTCCTATTTAAATCTAAATACTTACCTATAAAATAAACCCTAAGATAGCTACAATATAATTAATAATTACATTGTAGCTATGTTAGGGTTAATATTTATTTTACAGGTAAATTGTTAATTATTTTAACTAGGTATAATAGATATTAAATAGTTATTAACTATTTAATATCTACCTAGTTAAAATAATTACCCAATTACCTGTAAAATAAATCCTAACCTAAGTTACAAATACACCTACACTATCAATAAATTAAATAAACTACAAACATCTATCTAAAAATACAATTAAATTAACTAAACTAAATTACAAAAAAAAAAAAAACCCTAAATTACAAAAAATAAAAAAAAGATTACAAGATTTTTAAGCTAATTACACCTATTCTAAGCCCCCTAATAAAATAATAAACCCCCAAAATAAAAAAATCGGAACAGCCAATAGAATGCGAGCTCAATCTGATTGGCTGATTGGATCAGCCAATCGGATTGAACTTGAATCTGATTGGCTGATTCAATCAGCCAATCAGATTTTTCTAACTTAATTCCGATTGGCTGATAGAATCCTATCAGCCAATCGGAATTCGGCAGACGCCATCTTGGATGACGTCATTTAAAGGTACCTCATTCGTAGTACAGCAGTCGGCCGGGATGGATGCTCCGCGGCGGCGGAGCGAAGAAAGAAGATTGAAGATGCCGCCGGAAGAATGAAGACTTTGCTGCCGCTTGGAGGAAGACGTCGCCGGAGGAAGAATTCTTCTTTGCCGCTTGGAGGAAGACATCGCTGGAGGAAGAATTCTTCTTTGCCGCTTGGAGGAAGACATCGCCCGGATCGGATCAGGAGTTCGGCCCGGTGTGGTGAAGACAAGGTAGGGAGATCTTCAGGGGGGTAGTGTTAGGCTTTTTTAAGGGGGGTTTGGGTGGTTTTAGAATAGGGGTATGTGGGTGGTGGGTTGTAATGGGGGGGGGATTGTATTTGTTGTATGCAAAAGAGCTGAATTCTTTGGGGCATGCCCCACAAAAGGCCCTTTTAAGGGCTGGTAAGGTAAAGAGCTTTGAAATTTGTTTAATTTAGAATAGGGCAGGGAATTTTTTTTATTTTGGGGGTTTATTATTTTATTAGGGGGCTTAGAATAGGTGTAATTAGCTTAAACATCTTGTAATCTTTTTTTTATTTTTTGTAATTTAGGGTTTGTTTTTTTTTGTAATTTAGTTTAGTTAATTTAATTGTATTTTTAGATAGATGTTTGTAGTTTATTTAATTTATTGATAGTGTAGGTGTATTTGTAACTTAGGTTAGGATTTATTTTACAGGTAATTGGGTAATTATTTTAACTAGGTAGATATTAAATAGTTAATAACTATTTAATATCTATTATACCTAGTTAAAATAATTAACAATTTACCTGTAAAATAAATATTAACCCTAACATAGCTACAATGTAATTATTAATTATATTGTAGCTATCTTAGGGTTTATTTTATAGGTAAGTATTTAGATTTAAATAGGAATATTTTAGTTTATAAATGAATTAGATTAATTTAATATAAATTTAGTTAGGGGTGTTAGGGTTAGATAGAGTTAATATAGTTAATATAAATACTATAGTAACTATATTAACCCTAATATAATTAGGGTTAATATAGTTAATATATATATAATGTAATACCTATATTAACTATAATATACTTAGGGTTAATATAGATAATATAGCTGGCGGCGGGGTAGGTAGATTAAATTAGGGGTTAATCATTTTAATAGAGATGGCGGCGGTGTAAGGGGCTTACATTAGGGGTTAATAATTTTAATATAGATGGCGGCGGTGTTAGGGGCTCACTTTAGGGGGTTATAGATATAATATAGCTGGCGGCGGGGTACGGGAGCGGCGGTTTAGGGGTTAATAACTTTATTAGCTTGCGGCGGGGTACGGGAGCGGCGGTTTAGGGGTTAATAGCTTTTTTATTGTTAGGCTAGTGAGGGGGGATAGCGGATAGAGGGTTAGACGTGTCGGGCTATGTTAGGGAGGCGTGTTAGACTTGTTGGGCTATGTTAGGGAGGCGTGTTAGACGTGTCGGGCTATGTTAGGGAGGCGTGTTAGACAGTGCGGGTGTTTTAGACTTTAGTCAGGTTTTATAGGCGCCGGCAGTTTCTAACGTGGCGCAAGTCACTGGCGACGCCAGAAATTTGTACTTACGCAGATTTCTGGACATCGCTGGTTTGTCAGACTTACGGCACGTTAGCATCTGACGGCGACTTATATAGGATAGCTCGAGTTGCGAGCTGAAACTGCGGGCGACGCCGGTTCCCTCGCTTGCGCCGCAAACTGCGATCTATATCGGATCGCGCCCAAAGTTTTTTAACAGAAAATAAGATCATTTAATCTATGGTTTTAGTATTATTATGTTTAAAAGACATTGTATTTAAATGTCTTGCTCTGCCTGTGTTTGCTTTTTTTTCCCTTTTTTTGGTATATGCATGTTCTCGAAGTTAAGAACATACATTCATATTTTATGGGAGGTGTTTGGCGCGGGGGGGGTATACCTCCTGTTTTGTGTTCTGTTTTTTTTTTTTCCCTTTCTGGTTTTGGTTGATTTTTATTTTGCATTCTTGTATAATATATGCCTGGTTCTGATATAAAAATCCTGTCCTGGAATGTGGGAGGGATAACTTCCCCCAGTAAAAGAAAATCCATCATTAGGCAGGCCGGGAAGTTAAAACCTGATATTCTTTGCTTACAAGAGACCCATCTTAAAGCCCCAGAATTAGCCAAATTAAAAATTCAATGGGTAGGCGAAGTGATTGCTACTTCATGCACCCAAAGAAAGAGAGGGGTTGCAATCCTAATTAATAAAAACTTGAGTTATAAGGTTGTGCAGGATGAGAAAGATAGCGATGGCAGATTTCAAATAATAAAAATAGAAACTAACAACTCAGTTTTTATTCTATGTAACGTATATGGTCCCAACTCTACTGACTGGGAATTCTGGGATAACCTCCGTGGAAAACTTTTAAAATTCTCCAAAGAAAATATAATTATAGCGGGGGATTTTAATATGGTACCTGACTCTAAGCTTGATAGACTTGATAAAGGACAGCAAGGTAAAAGAACTTGTCAAAATAGATTGCTGCGAAATTTTTGTAACTCTCTGGCTCTCAAAGATATCTGGCGCTTACAAAACCCGGATTTGAGAATGTACACCTGTGAGTCGAAAAGTCATAAAACATTTTCGAGAATCGATCTGTTCTTGGTTTCAGATAAAATATGTGGACTAAATATAGTAACAGACATTGCAGATATAGTCATTTCGGACCATGCTATCTTAACTTTAGTTATTAAATCTAATCTTAAGAAGGAACCAAACGATTTCTCTAAATTTTTCTTCCCTAAACACTTGGTCCATAATATTAAATTTAAGAATTGGTTACAGTCCAAATGGACGGAGTTTTACAATTTTAACAAAATATATATAAATAAAATAGAAATCTTTTGGGAGACCGCTAAATGTTTTTTTAGAGGGGAAATAAAAGCGTATATGTGCAAATGGAAACGTAAGAATAAGCAGAGGGAGTATCAATTAGCTAATGCTCTGAAGAATAGTTTTAGGACATATATCTCATCAGTAAGTGAACAAAATTGGGATAAGTACATTAAGGCCAAAGCAGAGAGAGACTTATTTTTAAAGCAACAAACAGCAAGCAGAGAACTGAGACAGAAAGCATTATATGGGGGTTTCTCAGGGCACTCAGCGAAATATCTTGCACGTCTCACTAAGAAAAATTCAAATAACAGGATAATGGCAGTCCAATCTAACAAGCAAAGATTCACTAACAACTCAGACATAAAAAAAGTTTTTCATCAGTTTTATCAAGACTTATATGCAGAAAGAGGTCCACCTTGAAAATAAAGAAATATTCTGGCAGAGCATCAAAACTCCAAAACTATCTCTGGAGCAATCAAATAATCTTAACCAACCTATTTCTATGGATGAAATTAAAGCAAGTATTAAAACCTCTAAATTAAGCAAGGCGCCAGGGCCTGATTTCCTTCCCTCCGAATTTTACAAAATGCTCCAAGATCAAGTAAGCCCAATTTTATTTAAGTTGTTTAATGAGTATTACCAGAATGAAAAAGAGTGCTCTAGTAATTTTGCAGCTTCAAATATAGCCCTGATTCTTAAAAAAGATAAAGATGCTGAAAATCCCTCCTCCTATCGTCCCATTTCTCTACTTAATGTAGATTATAAATTAATAACATCTATCTTAGCGAAGAGATTACAGAAATATCTTGATTCACTAATCCACAGTGACCAAGTAGGATTTATGACAGGCCGTAGCTCAATGAAAAGCTTGTGAAAAGTTACAATCCTGCTGGATTGGTACCGGAATAAAGCCTACTCAAAAGGAACCCATCTAAGAAATGACTCAGCAATCCTTACAGTCGATGCCGAGAAGGCATTCGACTCGATTACCTGGGATCACTTATTTACCTCCCTGACAAAATTTGGCCTTATAGGACAATTCCAACAATGTATTCATAATATCTATAGGAATCCTTGTTCGTCTCTGATTATTAATGATGAAATTTCGGAGAGATTTAAGCTAAATAGAGGCACTAGACAAGGGTGCCCGCTCTCGCCACTCCTGTTTAATCTATCACTGGAACCACTAGCGATTCTGTTAAGACAGGAACTTAAAGGGATATGTCTGGGGAAGAATATCATGACTCTCCTTCTGTATGCAGATGACCTGCTTATTTTTCTTAATAATACAGCACAGAGTATCCCTCAATTAATATGCATTATAGATGTTTATAGCTCCATTTCAGGATATAAAATAAACACTTCTAAATCAGAGTTACTATGGATTGCGAGGACTCCCTATAGTATAAGAAGCCATCCCTTCAAAGAAGTTAAAAGTATAAAATATTTAGGTATTGTTCTTAGTGCAGATCCTGCACACTGGTATGCACTAAATTTCCCTGAATTCTTTGAATATGGGAAAAAAAAATTAGAACAGTGTATGAATTTGCCCCTATCTCTCTCTGCACGTGTGGCTCTAATTAAAATTGTTTTATTCCCTAAACTATTATATTTGTTACAAAATCTCCCGCTTTTAATATCTCGGAGAGATCTAAATTTGTTTAACCGGGTTTGTTCCTTCTTTATATGGCATGGTAAAAGACCACGAATATCTATGCAGAAACTGGCCATGCGTAAAAGTATGGCTGGGATGGCATTTCCAAATATTCAATACTACAACTGGGTTTCCCTGTTTAAGTATGCAGTAGATTGGATCACCAAAAAAGAATATCTGACCTAATTAGAAATAGAATCGGACCTGGTCTCGCCATTTACTTTAAATGCGATCCTACACTGCTGCCCATCTAAATTACCAGCTAACATCAGCAATATGATAACCTTTTCTAATATTATTCGCGCCTGGCATAGAACATGCTTACAGATTAATGTAATACCATATGTATCAAATTATTTAACGATTACAGGGAATCCATAATTCATTGCAGGATTTGGTCGATCAATCTTTTCAAAATGGAAGAATCAAGGATTAATATACCTTGTTCAAATAGTAGACACCTCATCTGGCCATATTAAACCCTTTTGCCAGATTACTAGAGAATTCGGAATTCCCCAATCTGAATTTTTCCGCATACCTTCAACTTAGACATTTTCTACAGGCGATTAAAATTAAATATAGCCCAGATTGGGAATTAGGTAATTTAGCAGATAATATTAAAGCTTACTCGAAAGGTAATTTTGCAATTACTAATTTCTACACTACCCTGATTTGCCATATGGGATATCAATTTATGAATGTAATATTAACTAAATGGAATAGACTGTTCCCAGAGGTGTCTACGGAAAATATCCAAGCAAGCTTTTCATTGGCAAAAAAAACAAAAACTTCTAATGCCTGTAAAGAATCACATTTTAAATTGATCAATATGATTTACATCACCCCTAAAAAAATTGCAGGGTGGTACACAACTAGTAATTTATGTCCTAGATGCAGCTCAGATAGGGCGGATCTACTCCACTGTTTCTGGTAGTGTCCAAAGATAAGGCAGTTTTGGTCCAAAATTAATTTCTGGCTTAATAAATTTTTGGATACACTGATATTATTAAAACCCCAACAGATCGTTGTTTTAGTTAGCCCAGGGGAAAAGCATAGGAATACTCATTTAATTAATACTGCTATCATGATTGGGCGGATATTAATATTGGAAAAATGGAAAGCCACGGCAGCTCCCAGTATGGTTGAGTTTTCCAAGCGTATAGAAACACAAATAATAATAGACCAATATAACATACAGATCTGGAACGAAAAAGAGATAGAATCTTTTTTTACCAAGTGGACCAGAGTTATTCAAATAATGCCAACGGGAGTCCAAAAACAAATGGTTTCTCCATTTAAGCAATCTATTTTCTTCCAATTAAACATCCTTAATGGCAACTTCCCCACTAGTTGGGCAAACTAGATAGATGGATTAGATCCTCCCCGCCATAATAATAATAATTTTTTTTTTCCCCGCGCCAGCTCTGCACATATAAGATCTGATATTTTCCTCCTATGAAACAAATGAAGTTATTGTTTAAGTTTACCAAAAGAATAGTGAAATGTATATCTGTTGTAGCTAGGAAGAAAACGAAAGAAACAGAATTTATGCTTACCTGATAAATTACTTTCTCCAACGGTGTGTCCGGTCCACGGCGTCATCCTTACTTGTGGGATATTCTCTTCCCCAACAGGAAATGGCAAAGAGTCCCAGCAAAGCTGGTCACATGATCCCTCCTAGGCTCCGCCCACCCCAGTCATTCGACCGACGGACAGGAGGGAATATATATAGGAGAAACCATATGATACCGTGGTGACTGTAGTTAGAGAAAATAATTCATCAGACCTGATTAAAAAACCAGGGCGGGCCGTGGACCGGACACACCGTTGGAGAAAGTAATTTATCAGGTAAGCATAAATTCTGTTTTCTCCAACATTGGTGTGTCCGGTCCACGGCGTCATCCTTACTTGTGGGAACCAATACCAAAGCTTTAGGACACGGATGAAGGGAGGGAGCAAATCAGGTCACCTAAACGGAAGAAACCACAGCTTGCAAAACCTTTCTCCCAAAAATAGCCTCCGAAGAAGCAAAAGTATAAAATTTGTAAAATTTGGCAAAAGTGTGCAGTGAAGATCAAGTCGCTGCCTTACATATCTGGTCAACAGAAGCCTCGTTCTTGAAGGCCCATGTGGAAGCCACAGCCCTAGTGGAGTGAGCTGTGATTCTTTCAGGAGGCTGCCGTCCGGCAGTCTCATAAGCCAATCGGATAATGCTTTTAAGCCAAAAGGAAAGAGAGGTAGAAGTCGCTTTTTGACCTCTCCTTTTACCAGAATAAACAACAAACAAGGAAGATGTTTGTCTGAAATCTTTAGTAGCCTCTAAATAGAATTTTAGAGCACGGACTACGTACAAATTGTGTAACAAACGTTCCTTCTTTGAAACTGGATTCGGACACAAAGAAGGTACAACTATCTCCTGGTTAATATTTTTGTTAGAAACAACTTTCGGAAGAAAACCAGGCTTAGTATGCAAAACCACCTTATCTGCATGGAACACCAGATAGGGCGGAGAACACTGCAGAGCAGATAACTCTGAAACTCTTCTAGCAGAAGAAATTGCAACTAAAAACAAAACTTTCCAAGATAGTAACTTAATATCTATGGCATGTAAAGGTTCAAACGGAACCCCTTGAAGAACTGAAAGAACTAGATTTAGACTCCAGGGAGGAGTCAAAGGACTGTAAACAGGCTTGATCCTAACCAGAGCCTGAACAAATGCTTGAACATCTGGCACGGCTGCCAGTCTTTTGTGAAGTAAAACAGATAAAGCAGAGATCTGTCCCTTTAGAGAACTTGCAGATAATCCTTTCTCCAAACCTTCTTGTAGAAAGGATAGAATCTTAGGAATTTTTATCTTGTTCCATGGGAATCCTTTGGATTCACACCAACAGATATATTTTTTCCATATTTTATGGTAAATCTTTCTAGTTACAGGCTTTCTAGCCTGAATCAGAGTATCTATTACAGAATCTGAAAACCCACGCTTTGATAAAATCAAGCGTTCAATCTCCAAGCCGTCAGTTGGAGGGAAACCAGATTCGGATGTTCGAATGGACCCTGAACAAGAAGGTCCTGTCTCAAAGGTAGCTTCCATGGTGGAGCCGATGACATATTCACCAGGTCTGCATACCAAGTCCTGCGTGGCCACGCAGGAGCTATCAAGATCACCGAGGCCCTCTCCTGATTGATCCTGGCTACCAGCCTGGGAATGAGAGGAAATGGTGGGAATACATAAGCTAGGTTGAAGGTCCAAGGTGCTACTAGTGCATCTACTAGAGTCGCCTTGGGATCCCTGGATCTGGACCCGTAGCAAGGAACCTTGAAGTTCTGACGAGACGCCATCAGATCCATGTCTGGAATGCCCCATAATTGAGTTATTTGGGCAAAGATTTCCGGATGGAGTTCCCACTCCCCCGGATGGAATGTCTGACGACTCAGAAAATCCGCTTCCCAATTTTCCACTCCTGGGATGTGGATCGCAGACAAGTGGCAGGAGTGATCCTCCGCCCATTGAATTATCTTGGTCACTTCTTTCATCGCCAGGGAACTCCTTGTTCCCCCCTGATGATTGATATATGCAACGGTCGTCATGTTGTCTGATTGAAACCTTATGAATTTGGCCTTTGCTAGTTGAGGCCAAGCTCTGAGAGCATTGAATATCGCTCTCAGTTCCAGAATGTTTATCGGGAGAAGAGACTCTTCCCGAGACCATAGACCCTGAGCTTTCAGGGATTCCCAGACCGCGCCCCAGCCCACTAGACTGGCGTCGGTCGTGACAATGACCCACTCTGGTCTGCGGAAGCTCATTCCCTGTGACAGATTGTCCAGGGTCAGCCACCAACGGAGTGAATCTCTGGTCTTTTGATCTACTTGAATCATCGGAGACAAGTCTGTATAATCCCCATTCCACTGTCTGAGCATGCACAGTTGTAATGGTCTTAGATGAATTCGTGCAAAAGGAACTATGTCCATTGTTGCAACCATCAATCCTATTACTTCCATGCACTGCGCTATGGAAGGACGAGGAACAGAATGAAGTACTTGACAAGAGCTTAGAAGTTTTGATTTTCTGACCTCTGTCAGAAAAATCCTCATTTCTAAGGAATCTATTATTGTTCCCAAGAAGGGAACTCTTGTTGACGGGGACAGAGAACTTTTTTCTTTGTTCACCTTCCATCCGTGAGATCTGAGAAAGGCTAGGACGATGTCCGTATGAGCCTTTGCTTTTGACAGGGACGACGCTTGAATTAGGATGTCGTCCAAGTAAGGTACTACTGCAATGCCCCTTGGTCTTAGAACCGCTAGAAGGGACCCTAGTACCTTTGTGAAAATCCTTGGAGCAGTGGCTAATCCGAATGGAAGTGCCACAAACTGGTAATGCTTGTCCAGAAAAGCGAACCTTAGGAACCGATGATGTTCCTTGTGGATTGGAATATGTAGGTACGCATCCTTTAAATCCACGGTAGTCATAAATTGACTTTCCTGGATGGTGGTTAGGATCGTTCGAATAGTTTCCATTTTGAACGATGGTACCCTGAGAAATTTGTTTAGGATCTTCAGATCCAAAATTGGTCTGAATGTTCCCTCTTTTTTGGGAACTATGAACAGATTGGAATAAAATCCCATTCCTTGTTCTCTTATTGGAACTGGATGTATCACTCCCATCTTTAACAGGTCTTCTACACAATGTAAGAATGCCTGTCTCTTTATTTGGTTTGAAGATAAGTGAGACCTTTGGAACCTTCCCCTTGGGGGTAGTTCCTTGAATTCCAGAAGATAACCTTGAGAAACTATTTCTAGCGCCCAAGGATCCTGAACATCTCTTGCCCAAGCCTGAGCAAAGAGAGAGAGTCTGCCCCCCACTAGATCCGGTCCCGGATCGGGGGCTATCCCTTCATGCTGTTTTGGTAGCAGTTGTAGGCTTCTTGGCCTGCTTACCCTTGTTCCAGCCTTGCATTGGTTTCCAGGCTGGTTTGGGTTGTGAAGTATTACCCTCTTGCTTAGAGGATGCAGAATTAGAGGCTGGTCCGTTTCTGCGAAAGGGACGAAAATTAGGCTTATTTTTAGCCTTAAAAGACCTATCCTGTGGGAGGGCGTGGCCCTTTCCCCCAGTGATGTCTGAAATAATCTCTTTCAAATCTGGTCCAAATAATGTTTTACCTTTGAAAGGAATGTTAAGCAATTTTGTCTTGGAAGACACATCCGCTGACCAAGACTTTAGCCAAAGCACTCTGCGCGCTACGATAGCAAACCCTGAATTTTTCGCCGCTAATCTAGCTAATTGCAAAGCGACATCTAAAACAAAAGAGTTAGCCAATTTAAGTGCTTGAACTCTGTCCATAACCTCCTCATACGAAGATTCTTTACTGAGCGACTTTTCTAGTTCCTCGAACCAGAAACACGCTGCCGTAGTGACAGGAACAATGCATGAAATTGGTTGTAGAAGGTAACCTTGCTGTACAAAAATCTTTTTAAGCAAACCCTCTAATTTTTTATCCATAGGATCTTTGAAAGCACAACTATCTTCGATAGGAATAGTAGTGCGTTTGTTTAGAGTAGAAACCGCCCCCTCGACCTTGGGGACTGTCTGCCATAAGTCCTTTCTGGGGTCGACTATAGGAAATAATTTCTTAAATATAGGGGGGGGAACAAAAGGTATGCCGGGCTTTTCCCACTCTTTATTTACTATGTCCGCCACCCGCTTGGGTATAGGAAAAGCGTCGGGGGGCACCGGAACCTCTAGGAACTTGTCCATCTTACATAATTTCTCTGGAATGACCACATTGTCACAATCATCCAGAGTAGATAACACCTCCTTAAGCAGTGCGCGGAGATGTTCTAATTTAAATTTAAATGTCACAACATCAGGTTCAGCTTGATGAGAAATTTTTCCTGAATCTGAGATTTCTCCATCAGACAAAACCTCCCTCATGGCCCCTTGAGATTGGTGTGAGGGTATGTCAGAACAGTTATCATCAGCGCCCTCTTGCTCTTCAGTGTTTAAAACAGAGCAATCGCGCTTTCTCTGATAAGTAGGCATTTTGGATAAAAGATTTGCTATGGAGTTATCCATTACAGCCGTTAATTGTTGCATGGTAATAAGTATTGGCGCACTAGATGTACTAGGGGCCTCCTGTGTGGGCAAAACTGGTGTAGACACAGTAGGGGATGATGTAGTATCATGTTTACTCCCCTCATTTGAGGAATCATCTTGGGCAATATCATTATCTGTGGCATTACTGTCCTTACTTTGTTTGGACACTATGGCACAATTATCACATAAATTTAAATGGGGAGACACATTGGCTTTCATACATATAGAACATAGCTTATCTGATGGTACAGACATGTTAAACAGGCTTAAACTTGTCAACAAAGCACAAAAAACGTTTTAAAATAAAACCGTTACTGTCTCTTTAAATTTCAAACTGAAAACACTTTATTACTGAATATGTGAAAAAGTATGAAGGAATTGTTCAAAAATTACCAAAATTTCACCACAGTGTCTTAAAGCATTAAAAGTATTGCACACCAAATTTCAGAGCTTTAACCCTTAAAATAACGGAACCGGAGCCGTTTTTAAATTTGACCCCTATACAGTCCCAGCTATATGCTTTGCTGAGACCCAACCAAGCCCAGAGGGGAATACGATACCAAATGACGCCTTCTAGAAGCTTTTTTAGTGATTCTTAGATCCTCACACATGCATCTGCATGCCTTGCTCTCCCAACTGCACAGTAATGGCGCGAAAATGAGGCTCAGTCTATAACTAGAAAGGCCCCCAGACTAAAAAAGGTGTCCAACACAGTGCCTGCCGTTTTTTAAACGTTCCCCAAGATTATAATGCCAATTATTAGCTAGAATCTGCATAATATGCCCCAATAAAGCAATCGTTTTAGCCCATAAAAATGTCTACCAGTTTTTAAGCCCTTTTTTAAGCCCTTTATTCTTTTATGTTTGACTAAGAAAATGGCTTACCGGTCCCCATGAGGGGAAATGACAGCCTTCCAGCATTACATGGTCTTGTTAGAAATATGGCTAGTCATACCTTAAGCAGAAAAGTCTGCTAACTGTTTCCCCCAACTGAAGTTACTTCATCTCAACAGTCCTGTGTGGAAACAGCAATCAATTTTAGTTACTGTCTGCTAAAATCATCTTCCTCTTACAAACAGAAATCTTCATCCTTTTCTGTTTCAGAGTAAATAGTACATACCAGCACTATTTTAAAATAACAAACACTTGATAGAAGAATAAAAACTACATTTAAACACCAAAAAACTCTTAACCATCTCCGTGGAGATGTTGCCTGTGCAACGGCAAAGAGAATAACTGGGGTGGGCGGAGCCTAGGAGGGATCATGTGACCAGCTTTGCTGGGACTCTTTGCCATTTCCTGTTGGGGAAGAGAATATCCCACAGGATGACGCCGTGGACCGGACACACCAATGTTGGAGAAAGGAGAATTAATGTAAATACTCTTGAATTTTATTTTTGAACTGTACTCTTGATGGTTGTATAATTGTTTTTTTTCTTTGTATATTGTATTTTTTTTCCTATTATGTCATCAAGAGAAAAGAAAAAGTTCCAATAAAAAGAAAATTAAAAAAAACATATTATAGAAACAGAATACTGTCTGTGTATACTAAATTGGCGTGGTAATATACAATGTACAATACTTCCTATGATCCAGATTATTCAATAAACAGAAAAAGGAAAGAGAAATTATATTCCTGTTATCTAATCCTATAACTATGTGACCATAGGTAAATCACTCCCATAGGTTCATAATATCATACCTAGAATTTAACCCCTTGGGTATCCGAGTTCCAAGTGTGAAAATCCAGTAAACTTCTCTTCTAGCTAATATTAAATCAATATTTTCACCTCTTTTGGGTCTATGTATTTTTTCAATAGCCCACCATGTGAAGCTCCTCAGATTATTATTATAAAGAACCCCAAAATGTTGTACTATTGGGGTTGTTGCTCTTTTGGTGGTAAAAGATGAGAAGTGTCCCCTAATCCTAGTATTGATGTCCCTTGACGTGATTCCAACATATTGGACCCGACATTGGGTGCACTCAATAAGGTAGATAACATATTCTGACGTGCAGTTCATGCAGGACCTTATATCATAACTTTTGATAGTTACTGTACTTGTAAATCTCTTAGTGACATTGACAAAATCGCATAATTTACATTTACGATGACCACATTTGTA
This sequence comes from Bombina bombina, assembly GCF_027579735.1. Taxonomy (NCBI): domain Eukaryota; kingdom Metazoa; phylum Chordata; class Amphibia; order Anura; family Bombinatoridae; genus Bombina; species Bombina bombina. The sequence goes on along the minus strand of NC_069504.1, from coordinate 1,132,062,620 downwards.
CATGCCAGTATGCTTTAACCATGAACCACTGGAATGTTCAGTTGATTTCAATAGAGTGGGGGCCAAGATGGAGCCCAACGTTGGACTTTTCCTATATGAGCACCTTATGCCTTTCTTAACAGTATGTATCAATTTGTCTTCAGCCAATAAAATGGGAAAATGTTTTCGTACAATCGCACATATCTGGGAATACTGGGCACTATGGGTGGTAACAAAGGTTACACCATTAAAAACTTTCTCATTTGGTGCCCTAGCTTTTAAGGTTTCTTACCTATTGATTGTATTCACTGCCCTTTTGGCCTTCCTTATTGCTTGTATAGGGTACTTCCTGTCCCTAAGTCTTTTTTCTAAGTTCTGAGACTCCAGCAGGAAGTTGGAATCATCAGTGCAATTTCTTTTTAGTCTGGTATATTCACCTTTCGCAATAGCATAAGGCGCATGTTTTGGATGACAGTTAGTACCCAATAATAGCGAATTCCCTGAAATGAGTTTTCTGAAAACAGAGGACTCAATACTACCCTTACTTGTGCCTACCAATTTAAAATCTAAATAGTTAATACAATGGGTATTCCATTCAAAAGTGAATTTGAGTCCCACACTATTGTTGTTCAAATAGTCAATGAAAGGAGGAATGCTTTCCTTTTCCCCTGTCTAAATAAACAATAAATCATCAATGTACCGTTTGAACAAAAAAATGTGATTCCTGAAAGGGTTACTATCCCCAAAGATGTGGTAAAATTCCCACCAGCCTAGAAACAAATTGGCAAAGGAGGGTGCAAACTTTGCACCCATGGCGGTACCACATCTCTAGAGATAGTAAACATCCTCAAATTTAAAGAAATTGTGAGTAAGCAAAAAAAAAAAAACACTCTAAGAATAAAAGATTTTAATATTTCTGAGTATTCTGTAAAGTGATCAAGAAAAAAGGTGATTGCCTCAACACCCTTTGCATGTGGGATACTAGAGTAAAGGAACACAACATCTATTGTTAACCATTTTGAATCCTGTATCCACCTCATGTCCTGGCGTATATTCAAGATATGCTTAGTATCTCTTACATAGGAGGGAAGTGAGGCAACCAGAGGTTGCAAAATCCGATCCAACTATTCTGAGAGGTTACCCAGGAGAGAATCCACTCCACTGACGATAGGACATCCCTGAACACTGTCTAGAGACTTATGAGTTTTTGCTAAATGGTGAAACAATGGAATTTTAGGATGTTCCTAGTCCAAATTCCCTTGTTCCAAACCATCATCCAACAAATTTTCAAGTTCCATTCGGAATTGTGGAGTGGGGTCTCCCCTGAGCACCAAATAGTCTTCAGGCTTCTGAAGTTGCCTAAGGCCTTCAGTCACATATTGAGTGTGATCCATAACCACAACCATACCTCCTTTATCTGATTTTCTGACCACTAGTTCTGTGTTATCTTTAAAGGAGGCAAGTGCTCTTTTTTCAAGAATAGAGAGATTATGTTTGTATTTTGGTTTGTTCTCTTCAAAGTTAACCAGATCTCTCTCCACCCTACTGTGGAATGTTTCAATTACATTCCCTCTACTTTGAATCGTATAGAATGTTGACTTCTTTTTGAAGCTAGGACCCATGCGTATGTCAGCACACTCATTTGAGGCTTCAACTTGAAGCTGTTGTAATACAACAATGTCACAACTTTGTTCAAAGCTATAATTATCGGTAGCATTTGCATGGGCCCACGCTGCATCACAAAAATGTTTTTTTAAGGGTAATATTACGCACAAGTCTATTGATGTCAATTAGTGTCTGAAATACATCAAATTCATTAGAAGGAGCAAAATGTAAGCCCAGACTCAAGACCTTATACTGTTCTTTACTCAACTCCTGAGATGAAAGATTATATACATTGTCTATTATTTTAACTTTATTTATTTGTACTTGGCCTGAGGTCTTGGCTCCCTCTACTGATACCTCTCTTTGTTGGAAATATGAGGGGTTCTGTGAATTTGCACTGTAGTTTGCCTCCCCCCACCTGTTGGTGCATCCTGGTCCTGGGGAAAAACCTGATTAAACATAGTAGTGTTATCAGTTCTGTCATTTGAGTATGCTGCCGAATTAGAATCTACATATGTAGTCTGTTTAGGTTTTACAACTAAGGTATCAACATAGGAGTTACTTTCTGTGGCCACCTGTGGTGTTATACTATTGGAGACCATTGTACCCAAATTGACTGTTCCTATTGGGTTATGTGTAGTATGATTAATGGAACTGTTGTCTGAATATCTTTCTCCATCACTGGAGCCATCAGTTTCATTTAAATTTAAAGGGACCCATACGCTAATTATGATTTTAACACAAAATATATCATATACCAGAAGCAAATAGAAAGTTTAAAAATCCCGTATATACCTTAAAATAATAATAATTTAAATAATATATATTAGAGATTAGACTTGTTCCTTATAACTACTAATAACTATTTCCTTCTAGACTAGTAACTTTTAACTCTTGACTAGTAAACTTTGTTGCTTTATTGTAAAATGTATGTATTAATAAAAAGATGATAGTCACTGACCACTTTGCACTAGAGTTAGGATATTGACAAATGCTGTAGTGGACAAAACGCGTTGCTACTGATTGTCGTTGGCGGAATGGAACTCAGAAATGTGGCTCCCCTGGATCTTTGAAAGTGATTTGGAGGTTATTGGTAGAGACAACTCAAAGCGAGCCTATTTAGCGGTATCATCATTGTGATCAATTTAAGTGTGAGATTCCAATAGGCTGAGCTAAATCGCATGACATTACATTGCCAGGAGTTGGCTGATACTTTGAAGATGCCATAATGAAACCTAGGTCTCTTGTTTGGCTTCAAAGGGACATCAAGTAGCAATAAGAAATAGTTTTTAATGCTGTACTACTTGCCTATACCTATGTGTTTAACATGGACATCCAAAGAAAGTTTTCCAGAAGCTAATAAAAATAAAGAAAGTTCCCCAAGTGTTATAATATCTCTGGTAACATGGCTTTTAACCCCACATTCAATTTCTGGACATTCATTGTGTTTAACCTCCAGAGCTGAACTACACTCCCAATCCTGTGCTCAACACAGCCAGTGATTGCGGGCTACACAAACATGCTGCCTTCTCATTGGCTGAGCTGTTGCATTCAGTTCTGGACAAGTAGTGCATTGCTGCTTCTGAGCGGACTTTAAAGGGACAGTCGAGTCAAAAATAAACTTTCATGATTTAGATAGGGTAAGTAATTTTAAACAGCTTTCCAATTTGCTTTTATCATCAAATTTGCTTTGTTCTCTTAGTATTCTTAGTTAAAAGCTAAACCTATTTAGGCTCATATGCTAATTTCTTAGCCCTTGAAGGCCGCCTTTTATCTGAATGCATTCTGACATTATTCACAACTAGAGGGTGTTAGTTCATGTGTGCCATATAGATGACATTGTGCTCACGCCCATGGAGTTATCTAGGAGTCAGCACTGATTGGCTAAAATGCAAGCCTGTCAAAAGAACCGAAATAAGGGGGAGTCTGCAGAGGCTTAGATAAAAGTGTATTAATATAACAGTTGGTTATGCAAAACTGGGAAATGGGAAATAAAGGGATTATCTATTTTTTTTAAAACAATAAAAATTCTGGTTTAGACTGTTCCTTTAAACATATGTTTTCCCTTAGCACAATAAAGCAATAAGTGTATAACTGCAATACACTATTCTTATGTGTTAGATACTTTTCTTTTTGCACCTTTTATCAGTTAGAGTTAGTAACTTTATGTTTGTTAACTTTTATATTAAAAATCTGATCTATTGTATATTCTTGTGCCAAAAAAGATTTGAGGATTAATACCCAGAAAAAACTATTATTTTATCAGTGCACAATGGGTATTTTAAAATAGTAAAATAATAGTTTTTCTGGGTATTAATCCTCAAATATTTTTTTCTAGTGCAACCCTCATGTTTGTTTTGTATTGGTCTTTACTATTGAGGGGAACAGGTATTTTTAGATGTCACTCCCAGAGCCGTAATGTTCTGCACAGTGATTTATTATATTTATTTGTTATAGCCAAGCAGAATGAATATTTGTATAGACCATCACCTCTTGCTGAACGGGATATTGATCTACACAATTTATACTACTGACCATGTGCTCACCAACGCTCAGCTGCAAAAATATTAAATATTATTTCAACAGGTTAAGTAAACCGCGTCTACCTTTCACCAGAACCTTTATATAGCAATTATTTTTGTGTTGATGAATGGCTTGATTCTTTGTGAATACAGAAGGTTGTCTGAGCCATAGAAAAGAATAAATGGTTAAATGAGGTTTCCAAACTGAAAGTGTGACTGTTTCTTTACACACAATACATTGTACAAACACAGAGAGAACGATTGTATTGTCATTAAACAAAAAATAATTCTTTATTGTGTAAAATAAATATTCTGCTCTTTATTTTATCTGAAAGAAACACATTTATAGAAAGTTTTTTAGAGTGACATACTGACATAAAGGTTAGACTAACACAGCTACCTGCGCTACACTCACATTATACAATACTGTATTTGTATAATCAGCTGCAACTCTCGCCTCTTTGTACAAATACAGGGTTATCCTACCTGCCCTACACTCATATTATACAATACTGTACTTGTATTATCAGCTGCAACAGTCGCCTCTTTGTACAAATACAGGGTTATCCTACCTGCCCTACACTCATATTATACAATACTGTACTTGTATCATCAGCTGCAACACTCGCATTTTTGTACAAATACAGGGTTATCCTACCTGCGCTGCACTCATATTATACAATACTGTACTGTATCATCAGCTGCAACACTCGCCTCTTTGTAAAGATACAGGGTTATCCTACCTGCTCTATACTCATATTATACAATACTGTACTTGTATCATCAGCAGCAACACTCGCCTCTTTGTACAAATACAGGGTTATCCTACCTGCCCTACACTCATATTATACAATACTGTACTTGTATCATCAGCTGCAACACTCGCCTTTTTGTACAAATACAGGGTTATCCTACCTGCACTGCACTCATATTATACAATACTGTACTTGTATCATCAGTTGCAACACTCGCCTCTTTGTACAAATACAGGGTGATCCTACCTGCGCTGCACTCATATTATACAATACTGTACTTGTATCATCAGCTGCAACACTCGCCTCTTTGTAAAAATACAGGGTTTTCCTACCTGCGCTATACTCATATTATACAATACTGTACTTGTATCATCAGCTGCAACACTCGCCTCTTTGTACAAATACAGGGTTATCCTACTTGTCCTACACTCACATTATACAATACTGTACTTGTATCATCAGCTGCAACACTCGCCTCTTTGTACAAATACAGGGTTATCCTACCTGCGCTATACTCATATTATACAATACTGTACTTGTATAATCAGTTGCAACACTTGCCTCTTTGTACAAATACAGGGTTATCCTACCAGTCCTACACTCACATTATACAATACTGTACTTGTATCATCAGCTGCAACTCTCGCCTCTTTGTACAAATGCAGGGTTATCCTACCTGCGCTATACTCATATTATACAATACTGTACTTGTATCATCAGCTGCAACACTCGCCTCTTTGTACAAATACAGGGTTATCCTACCTGTCCTACACTCATATTATACAATACTGTACTTGTATCATCAGCTGCAACTCTCGCCTCTTTGTACAAATGCAGGGTTATCCTACCGGCCCTGCACTCATATTATACAATACTGTACTTGTATCATCAGCTGCAACACTCGCCTCTTTGTACAAATACAGGGTTATCCTACCTGCCCTACACTCATATTATACAATACTGTAGTTGTATCATCAGCTGCAACACTCGCCTCTTTGTACAAATACAGGGTTATCCTACCTGCGCTATACTCATATTATACAATACTGTACTTGTATCAACAGCTGCAACACTCGCCTCTTTGTACAAATACAGGGTTATCCTACCTGCCCTACACTCATATTATACAATACTGTAGTTGTATCATCAGCTGCAACACTCGCCTCTTTGTACAAATACAGGGTTATCCTACCTGCGCTATACTCATATTATACAATACTGTAGTTGTATCATCAGCTGCAACACTCGCCTCTTTGTACAAATACAGGGTTATCCTACCTGCGCTGCACTCATATTATACAATACTGTACTTGTATCATAAGTTGCAACACTCGCCTCTTTGTGTAAATACAGGGTTATCCTACCTGACCTACCCTCACATTATACAATACTGTACTGTATTATCAGCTGCAACACTCACCTCTTTGTACAAATACAGGGTTTTCCTACCTGCCCTACACTCATATTATACAATACTGTACTTGTATCATCAGCTGCAACACTCACCTATTTGTACAAATACAGGGTTATCCTACCTGTCCTACACTCATATTATACAATACTGTACTTGTATCGTCAGCTGCAACACTCGCCTCTTTGTACAAATACAGGGTTATCCTACCTGTCCTACACTCACATTATACAATACTGTACTTGTATCATCAGCTGCAACACTCGCCTCTTTGTACAAATACAGGGTTATCCTACCTGTCCTACACTCATATTACACAATACTGTACTTGTATCGTCAGCTGCAACACTCGCCTCTTTGTACAAATACAGGGTTATCCTACCTGTCCTACACTCATATTACACAATACTGTACTTGTATCATCAGTTGCAACACTCGCCTCTTTGTACAAATACAGGGTTATCCTACCTGCCCTACACTCATATTATACAATACTGTACTTGTATCATCAGCTGCAACACTCGCCTCTTTGTACAAATACAGGGTTATCCTACCTGCACTGCACTCATATTATACAATACTGTGCTTGTATCATCAGCTGCAACACTCGCCTCTTTGTACAAATACAGGGTTATCCAACCTGCACTGCACTCATATTATACAATACTGTGCTTGTATCATCAGCTGCAACACTCGCCTCTTTGTAAAAATACAGGGTTATCCTACCTGCCCTACACTCATATTATACAATACTGTACTTGTATCATCAGCTGCAACACTTGCCTCTTTGTACAAATACAGGGTTATCCTACCTGCCCTACACTCACATTATACAATACTGTACTTGTATCATCAGCTGCAACACTCGCCTCTTTGTACAAATACAGGGTTATCCTACCTGTCCTACACTCATATTATACAGTACTGTACTTGTATCATCAGCTGCAACACTCGCCTCTTTGTACAAATACAGGGTTATCCTACCTGCCCTACACTCATATTATACAATACTGTACTTGTATCATCAGTTGCAACACTCGCCTCTTTGTACAAATACAGGGTTATCCTACCTGCCCTATACTCATATTATACAATACCGTACTTGTATCATCAGCTGCAACTCTCGCATCTTTGTACAAATACAGGGTTATCCTACCTGCCCTACATTCATATTATACAATACTGTACTTGTATCATCAGCTGCAACACTCGCCTCTTTGTACAAATACAGGGTTATCCTACCTGCCCTACACTCATATTATACAATACTGTACTTGTATCATCAGCGGCAACACTCACCTCTTTGTACAAATACATGGTTATCCTACCTGCCCTACACTCATATTATACAATACTGTACTTGTATCATCAGCGGCAACACTCGCCTCTTTGTACAAATACAGGGTTATCCTACCTGCACTGCACTCATATTATACAATACTGTACTTGTATCATCAGCTGCAACGCTCGCCTCTTTGTACAAATACAGGGTTATCCTACCAGCGCTACACTCACATTATACAATACTGTACTTGTATCGTCAGCTGCAACACTCGCCTCTTTGTACAAATACAGGGTTTTCCTACCTGCGCTACACTCACATTATACAATACTGTAGTTGTATCATCAGCTGCAACACTCGCCTCTTTGTACAAATACAGGGTTTTCCTACCTGCGCTACACTCACATTATACAATACTGTAGTTGTATCATCAGCTGCAACACTCGCCTCTTTGTACAAATACAGGGTTATTCTACCTGCCCTACACTCATATTATACAATACTGTACTTGTATCATCAGTTGCAACACTCGTCTCTTTGTACAAATACAGGGTTATCCTACCTGCGCTGCACTCATATTATACAATACTGTACTTGTATCATCAGCTGCAACACTCGCCTCTTTGTACAAATACAGGGTTATCCTACTTGTCCTACACTCACATTATACAATACTGTACTTGTATCATCAGCTGCAACACTCGCCTCTTTGTACAAATACAGGGTTATCCTACCTGACCTACCCTCACATTATGCAATACTGTACTTGTATCATCAGCTGCAACACTCGCCTCTTTGTACAAATACAGGGTTATCCTACCTGTCCTACACTCATATTATACAATACTGTAGTTGTATCATCAGCTACAACACTCGCCTCTTTGTACAAATACAGTGTTTTCCTACCTGCCCTACACTCATATTATACAATACTGTACTTGTATCATCAGCTGCAACACTCACCTATTTGTACAAATACAGGGTTATCCTACCTGTCCTACACTCATATTATACAATACTGTACTTGTATCGTCAGCTGCAACACTCGCCTCTTTGTACAAATACAGGGTTATCCAACCTGCACTGCACTCATATTATACAATACTGTGCTTGTATCATCAGCTGCAACGCTCGCCTCTTTGTACAAATACAGGGTTATCCTACCTGTCCTACACTCATATTATACAATACTGTACTTGTATCATCAGCTGCAACACTCGCCTCTTTGTACAAATACAGGGTTATCCTACATGCCCTACACTCATATTATACAATACTGTACTTGTATCATCAGCTGCAACACTCACCTATTTGTACAAATACGGGGTTATCCTACCTGCGCTATACTCATATTATACAATACTGTAGTTGTATCATCAGCTGCAACACTCGCCTCTTTGTACAAATACAGGGTTATCCTACCTGCCCTACACTCACATTATACAATACTGTACTTGTATCGTCAGCTGCAACACTCGCCTCTTTGTACAAATACATGGTTATCCTACCTGCCCTACACTCACATTATACAATACTGTACTTGTATCATCAGCTGCAACACTCGCCTCTTTGTACAAATACAGGGTTATCATACCTGTCCTACACTCATATTATACAATTCTGTACTTGTATCATCAGCTGCAACACTCTTCTCTTTGTACAATTACAGGGTTATCCTACCTGTCCTACACTCATATTATACAATACTGTACTTGTATCATCAGCTGCAACACTTGCCTCTTTGTACAAATACAGGGTTATTCTACCTGCCCTACACTCATATTATACAATACTGTACTTGTATCATCAGCTGCAACACTTGCCTCTTTGTACAAATACAGGGTTATCCAACCTGCACTGCACTCATATTATACAATACTGTGCTTGTATCATCAGCTGCAACACTCGCCTCTTTGTACAAATACAGGGTTATCCAACCTGCACTGCACTCATATTATACAATACTGTGCTTGTATCATCAGCTGCAACACTCGCCTCTTTGTAAAAATACAGGGTTATCCTACCTGCCCTACACTCATATTATACAATACTGTACTTGTATCATCAGCTGCAACACTTGCCTCTTTGTACAAATACAGGGTTATCCTACCTGCGCTACACTCACATTATACAATACTGTACTTGTATCATCAGCTGCAACACTTGCCTCTTTGTACAAATACAGGGTTATCCTACCTGCCCTACACTCACATTATACAATACTGTACTTGTATCATCAGCTGCAACACTCGCCTCTTTGTACAAATACAGGGTTATCCTACCTGTCCTACACTCATATTATACAGTACTGTACTTGTATCATCAGCTGCAACACTCGCCTCTTTGTACAAATACAGGGTTATCCTACCTGCCCTACACTCATATTATACAATACTGTACTTGTATCATCAGTTGCAACACTCGCCTCTTTGTACAAATACAGGGTTATCCTACCTGCCCTATACTCATATTATACAATACCGTACTTGTATCATCAGCTTCAACTCTCGCATCTTTGTACAAATACAGGGTTATCCTACCTGCCCTACATTCATATTATACAATACTGTACTTGTATCATCAGCTGCAACACTTGCCTCTTTGTACAAATACAGGGTTATCCTACCTGCCCTACACTCATATTATACAATACTGTACTTGTATCATCAGCTGCAACACTCGCCTCTTTGTACAAATACAGGGTTATCCTACCTGCCCTACACTCATATTATACAATACTGTACTTGTATCATCAGCGGCAACACTCACCTCTTTGTACAAATACATGGTTATCCTACCTGCCCTACACTCATATTATACAATACTGTACTTGTATCATCAGCTGCAACACTCGCCTCTTTGTACAAATACAGGGTTATCCTACCTGCACTGCACTCATATTATACAATACTGTACTTGTATCATCAGCTGCAACGCTCGCCTCTTTGTAAAAATACAGGGTTATCCTACCAGCGCTACACTCACATTATACAATACTGTACTTATATCATCAGTTGCAACACTCGCCTCTTTGTACAAATACAGGGTTATCCTACCTGCCCTACACTCATATTATACAATACTGTACTTGTATCATCAGCTGCAACACTCGCCTCTTTGTACAAATACAGGGTTATCCTACCTGCCCTACACTCATATTATACAATACTGTACTTGTATCATCAGCTGCAACACTCGCCTCTTTGTACAAATACAGGGTTATCCTACCTGCCCTACACTCATATTATACAATACTGTACTTGTATCATCAGCGGCAACACTCACCTCTTTGTACAAATACATGGTTATCCTACCTGCCCTACACTCATATTATACAATACTGTACTTGTATCATCAGCGGCAACACTCACCTCTTTGTACAAATACATGGTTATCCTACCTGCCCTACACTCATATTATACAATACTGTACTTGTATCATCAGCTGCAACACTCGCCTCTTTGTACAAATACAGGGTTATCCTACCTGCACTGCACTCATATTATACAATACTGTACTTGTATCATCAGCTGCAACGCTCGCCTCTTTGTACAAATACAGGGTTATCCTACCAGCGCTACACTCACATTATACAATACTGTACTTGTATCATCAGCTGCAACACTCGCCTCTTTGTACAAATACAGGGTTATCCTACCTGTCCTACACTCACATTATACAATACTGTACTTGTATCATCAGCTGCAACACTCGCCTCTTTGTACAAATACAGGGTTATCCTACCTGTCCTATACTCATATTATACAATACTGTACTTGTATCATCAGTTGCAACACTCGCCTTTTTGTACAAATACAGGGTTATCCTACCTGCGCTATACTCATATTATACAATACTGTAATTGTATCATCAGCTGCAACACTCGCCTCTTTGTACAAATACAGGGTTATCCTACCTGCCCTACACTCATATTATACAATACTGTAATTGTATCATCAGCTGCAACACTCGCCTCTTTGTACAAATACAGGGTTATCCTACCTGCGCTATACTCATATTATACAATACTGTAATTGTATCATCAGCTGCAACACTTGCCTCTTTGTACAAATACAGGGTTATCCTACCTGCGCTATACTCATATTATACAATACTGTACTTGTATCATCAGTTGCAACACTCGCCTCTTTGTACAAATACAGGGTTATCCTACCTGACCTACACTCATATTATACAATACTGTACTTGTATCATAAGCTGCAACACTCGTCTCTTTGTACAAATACAGGGTTATCCTACCTGCGCTGCACTCATATTATACAATACTGTACTTGTATCATAAGTTGCAACACTCGCCTCTTTGTGTAAATACAGGGTTATCCTACCTGTCCTACACTCATATTATACAATACTGTAGTTGTATCATCAGCTACAACACTCGCCTCTTTGTACAAATACAGGGTTATCCTACCTGCCCTACACTCATATTATACAATACTGTACTTGTATCATCAGCTGAAACACTCACCTATTTGTACAAATACAGGGTTATCCTACCTGTCCTACACTCATATTATACAATACTGTACTTGTATCGTCAGCTGCAACACTCGCCTCTTTGTACAAATACAGGGTTATCCTACCTGTCCTACACTCATATTACACAATACTGTACTTGTATCATCAGCTGCAACACTCGCCTCTTTGTACAAATACAGGGTTATCCAACCTGCACTGCACTCATATTATACAATACTGTGCTTGTATCATCAGCTGCAACTCTCGCCTCTTTGTACAAATACAGGGTTATCCTACCTGTCCTACACTCATATTATACAATACTGTACCTGTATCATCAGCTGCAACACTTGCATCTTTGTACAAATACAGGGTTATCCTACCTGCACTGTACTCATATTATACAATACTGTACTTGTATCATCAGCTGCAACACTTGCCTCTTTGTACAAATACAGGGTTATCCTACCTGCGCTACACTCACATTATACAATACTGTACTTGTATCATCAGCTGCAACACTTGCCTCTTTGTACAAATACATGGTTATCCTACCTGCCCTACACTCACATTATACAATACTGTACTTGTATCATCAGCTGCAACACTCTTCTCTTTGTACAATTACAGGGTTATCCTACCTGTCCTACACTCATATTATACAATACTGTACTTGTATCATCAGCTGCAACACTCGCCTCTTTGTACAAATACAGGGTTATCCTACCTGCACTGCACTCATATTACACAATACTGTGCTTGTATCATCAGCTGCAACACTCGCCTCTTTGTACAAATACAGGGTTATTCTACCTGCCCTACACTCATATTATACAATACTGTACTTGTATCATCAGCTGCAACACTTGCCTCTTTGTACAAATACAGGGTTATCCTACCTGCGCTACACTCACATTATACAATACTGTACTTGTATCATCAGCTGCAACACTCGCCTCTTTGTACAAATACAGGGTTATCCTACCTGCCCTACACTCATATTATACAATACTGTACTTGTATCATCAGCGGCAACACTCGCCTCTTTGTACAAATACATGGTTATCCTACCTGCCCTACACTCATATTATACAATACTGTACTTGTATCATCAGCTGCAACACTCGCCTCTTTGTACAAATACAGGGTTATCCTACCTGCACTGCACTCATATTATACAATACTGTACTTGTATCATCAGCTGCAACGCTCGCCTCTTTGTACAAATACAGGGTTATCCTACCTGCCCTACACTCATATTATACAGTACTGTACTTGTATCATCAGCTGCAACACTCGCCTCTTTGTACAAATACAGGGTTATCCTACCAGCGCTACACTCACATTATACAATACTGTACTTGTATCATCAGTTGCAACACTCGCCTCTTTGTACAAATACAGGGTTATCCTACCTGCCCTACACTTACATTATACAATACTGTACTTGTATAATCAGCTGCAACACTCACCTCTTTGTACAAATACAGGGTTATCCTACCTGCCCTACACTCATATTATACAATACTGTACTTGTATAATCAGCTGCAACACTCACCTCTTTGTACAAATACAGGGTTATCCTACCTGTCCTACACTCATATTATACAATACTGTACTTGTATCATCAGCTGCAACACTCGCCTCTTTGTACAAATACAGGGTTATCCTACCTGTCCTACACTCATATTATACAATACTGTACTTGTATCATCAGCTGCAACACTCGCCTCTTTGTACAAATACAGGGTTATCCAACCTGCACTGCACTCATATTATACAATACTGTGCTTGTATCATCAGCTGCAACACTCGCCTCTTTGTACAAATACAGGGTTATCCAACCTGCACTGCACTCATATTATACAATACTGTGCTTGTATCATCAGCTGCAACACTCGCCTCTTTGTAAAAATACAGGGTTATCCTACCTGCCCTACACTCATATTATACAATACTGTACTTGTATCATCAGCTGCAACACTTGCCTCTTTGTACAAATACAGGGTTATCCTTCCTGCGCTACACTCACATTATACAATACTGTACTTGTATCATCAGCTGCAACACTTGCCTCTTTGTACAAATACAGGGTTATCCTACCTGCCCTACACTCATATTATTCAGTACTGTACTTGTATCATCAGCTGCAACACTCGCCTCTTTGTACAAATACAGGGTTATCCTACCTGTCCTACACTCATATTATTCAGTACTGTACTTGTATCATCAGCTGCAACACTCGCCTCTTTGTACAAATACAGGGTTATCCTACCTGCCCTACACTCATATTATACAATACTGTACTTGTATCATCAGTTGCAACACTCGCCTCTTTGTACAAATACAGGGTTATCCTACCTGCCCTATACTCATATTATACAATACCGTACTTGTGTCATCAGCTGCAACTCTCGCCTCTTTGTACAAATACAGGGTTATCCTACCTGCCCTACATTCATATTATACAATACTGTACTTGTATCATCAGCTGCAACACTCGCCTCTTTGTACAAATACAGGGTTATCCTACCTGCCCTACACTCATATTATACAATACTGTACTTGTATCATCAGCTGCAACACTCGCCTCTTTGTACAAATACAGGGTTATCCTACCTGCCCTACACTCATATTATACAATACTGTACTTGTATCATCAGCGGCAACACTCGCCTCTTTGTACAAATACATGGTTATCCTACCTGCCCTACACTCATATTATACAATACTGTACTTGTATCATCAGCTGCAACACTCGCCTCTTTGTACAAATACAGGGTTATCCTACCTGCCCTACACTCATATTATACAATACTGTAGTTGTATCATCAGCTGCAACACTCGCCTCTTTGTACAAATACAGGGTTATCCTACCTGCACTGCACTCATATTATACAATACTGTACTTGTATCATCAGCTGCAACGCTCGCCTCTTTGTACAAATACAGGGTTATCCTACCTGCCCTACACTCATATTATACAGTACTGTACTTGTATCATCAGCTGCAACACTCGCCTCTTTGTACAAATACAGGGTTATCCTACCAGCGCTACACTCACATTATACAATACTGTACTTGTATCATCAGTTGCAACACTCGCCTCTTTGTACAAATACAGGGTTATCCTACCTGCCCTACACTTACATTATACAATACTGTACTTGTATAATCAGCTGCAACACTCACCTCTTTGTACAAATACAGGGTTATCCTACCTGCCCTACACTCATATTATACAATACTGTACTTGTATCATCAGCTGCAACACTCGCCTCTTTGTACAAATACAGGGTTATCCTACCTGTCCTACACTCATATTATACAATACTGTACTTGTATCATCAGCTGCAACACTCGCCTCTTTGTACAAATACAGGGTTATCCTACCTATCCTACACTCATATTATACAATACTGTACTTGTATCATCAGCTGCAACACTCGCCTCTTTGTACAAATAAACAGGGTTATACTACCTGCGCTATACTCATATTATACAATACTGTACTTGTATCATCAGCTGCAACACTCGCCTCTTTGTACAAATACAGGGTTATCCTACCTGCTCTATACTCATATTATACAATACTGTACTTGTATCATCAGCTGCAACACTTGCCTCTTTGTACAAATACAGGGTTATCCTACCTGCCCTACACTCATATTATACAATACTGTACTTTTATCATCAGTTGCAATGCTCGCCTCTTTGTACAAATACATGGTTATCCTACCTGCGCTATACTCATATTATACAATACTGTACTTGTATCATCAGTTGCAACGCTCGCCTCTTTGTACAAATACAGGGTTATCCTACCTGCGCTACACTCATATTATACAATACTGTACTTGTATCATCAGCTGCAACACTCGCCTCTTTGTACAAATACAGGGTAATCCTACCTGCGCTATACTCATATTATACAATACTGTACTTGTATCATCAGCTGCAACACTTGCCTCTTTGTACAAATACAGGGTTATCCTACCTGCCCTACACTCACATTATACAATACTGTACTTGTATCATCAGTTGCAACACTCGCCTCTTTGTACAAATACAGGGTTATCCTACCTGCCCTATACTCATATTATACAATACCGTACTTGTATCATCAGCTGCAACTCTCGCCTCTTTGTACAAATACAGGGTTATCCTACCTGCCCTACATTCACATTATACAATACTGTACTTGTATCATCAGCTGCAACACTCGCCTCTTTGTACAAATACAGGGTTATCCTACCTGCCCTACACTCATATTATACAATACTGTACTTGTATCATCAGCTGCAACACTCACCTCTTTGTACAAATACAGGGTTATCCTACCTGCGCTATACTCATATTATACAATACTTTACTTGTATCATCAGCTGCAACACTCGCCTCTTTGTACAAATACAGGGTTATCCTACCTGCTCTATACTCATATTATACAATACTGTACTTGTATCATCAGTTGCAATGCTCGCCTCTTTGTACAAATACATGGTTATCCTACCTGCTCTATACTCATATTACACAATACTGTACTTGTATCATCAGCAGCAACACTCGCCTCTTTGTACAAATACATGGTTATCCTACCTGCCCTACACTCATATTATACAATACTGTACTTGTATCATCAGCTGCAACACTCGCCTCTTTGTACAAATACAGGGTTATCCTACCTTCACTGCACTCATATTATACAATACTGTACTTGTATCATCAGCTGCAACACTCGCCTCTTTGTACAAATACAGGGTTATCCTACCTGCTCTATACTCATATTATACAATATTGTACTTGTATCATCAGTTGCAATGCTCGCCTCTTTGTACAAATACATGGTTATCCTACCTGCGCTATACTCATATTATACAATACTGTACTTGTATCATCAGTTGCAACGCTCGCCTCTTTGTACAAATACAGGGTTATCCTACCTGCGCTACACTCATATTATACAATACTGTACTTGGATCATCAGCTGCAACACTCACCTCTTTGTACAATTACAGGGTTATCCTACCTGTCCTACACTCACATTATACAATACTATACTTGTATCATCAGCTGCAACACTCGCCTCTTTGTACAAATACAGGGTAATCCTACCTGCGCTATACTCATATTATACAATACTGTACTTGTATCATCAGCTGCAACACTTGCCTCTTTATACAAATACAGGGTTATCCTACCTGCCCTACACTCACATTATACAATACTGTACTTGTATCGTCAGCTGCAACACTCGCCTCTTTGTACAAATACAGGGTTATCCTACCTGCGCTACACTCACATTATACAATACTGTACTTGTATCATCAGCTGCAACACTCGCCTCTTTGTACAAATACAGGGTTATCCTACCTGTCCTACACTCATATTATACAGTACTGTACTTGTATCATCAGCTGCAACACTCGCCTCTTTGTACAAATACAGGGTTATCCTACCTGCCCTACACTCATATTATACAATACTGTACTTGTATCATCAGTTGCAACACTCGCCTCTTTGTACAAATACAGGGTTATCCTACCTGCCCTATACTCATATTATACAATACCGTACTTGTATCATCAGCTGCAACTCTCGCCTCTTTGTACAAATACAGGGTTATCCTACCTGCCCTACATTCATATTATACAATACTGTACTTGTATCATCAGCTGCAACACTCGCCTCTTTGTACAAATACAGGGTTATCCTACCTGCCCTACATTCATATTATACAATACTGTACTTGTATCATCAGCTGCAACACTCGCCTCTTTGTACAAATACAGGGTTATCCTACCTGACCTACACTCATATTATACAATACTGTACTTGTATCATCAGCTGCAACACTCGCCTCTTTGTACAAATACAGGGTTATCCTACCTGCCCTACACTCATATTATACAATACTGTACTTGTATCATCAGCGGCAACACTCGCCTCTTTGTACAAATACATGGTTATCCTACCTGCCCTACACTCATATTATACAATACTGTACTTGTATCATCAGCTGCAACACTCGCCTCTTTGTACAAATACAGGGTTATCCTACCTGCACTGCACTCATATTATACAATACTGTACTTGTATCATCAGCTGCAACGCTCGCCTCTTTGTACAAATACAGGGTTATCCTACCAGCGCTACACTCACATTATACAATACTGTACTTGTATCATCAGTTGCAACACTCGCCTCTTTGTACAAATACAGGGTTATCCTACCTGCCCTACACTCATATTATACAATACTGTACTTGTATCATCAGCTGCAACACTCGCCTCTTTGTTCAAATTCAGGGTTATCCTACCTGTCCTACACTCATATTATACAATACTGTACTTGTATCATCAGCTGCAACACTCGCCTCTTTGTACAAATACAGGGTTATCCTACCTGCCCTACACTCATATTATACAATACTGTACTTGTATCATCAGCTGCAACACTCGCCTCTTTGTACAAATACAGGGTTATCCTACCTGCCCTATACTCATATTATACAATACCGTACTTGTATCATCAGCTGCAACTCTCGCCTCTTTGTACAAATACAGGGTTATCCTACCTGCCCTACATTCATATTATACAATACTGTACTTGTATCATCAGCTGCAACACTCGCCTCTTTGTACAAATACAGGGTTATCCTACCTGCCCTACACTCACATTATACAATACTGTACTTGTATTATCAGCTGCAACACTCGCCTCTTTGTACAAATACAGGGTTATCCTACCTGCGCTATACTCATATTATACAATACTTTACTTGTATCATCAGCTGCAACACTCGCCTCTTTGTACAAATACAGGGTTATCCTACCTGCTCTATACTCATATTATACAATACTGTACTTGTATCATCAGTTGCAATGCTCGCCTCTTTGTACAAATACATGGTTATCCTACCTGCGCTATACTCATATTATACAATACTGTACTTGTATCATCAGCTGCAACACTCGCCTCTTTGTACAAATACAGGGTTATCCTACCTGCGCTATACTCATATTATACAATACTGTACTTGTATCATCAGTTGCAACGCTCGCCTCTTTGTACAAATACAGGGTTATCCTACCTGCGCTACACTCATATTATACAATACTGTACTTGGATCATCAGCTGCAACACTCACCTCTTTGTACAATTACAGGGTTATCCTACCTGTCCTACACTCACATTATACAATACTGTACTTGTATCATCAGCTGCAACACTCGCCTCTTTGTACAAATACAGGGTAATCCTACCTGCGCTATACTCATATTATACAATACTGTACTTGTATCATCAGCTGCAACACTAGCCTCTTTGTACAAATACAGGGTTTTCCTACCTGCGCTATACTCATATTATACAATACTGTACTTGTATCATCAGCTGCAACACTTGCCTCTTTGTACAAATACAGGGTTATCCTACCAGTTCTACACTCACATTATACGATACTGTACCTGTATCATCAGCTGCAACACTCGCCTCTTTGTACAAATACAGGGTTATCCTTCCTGCCCTACACTTATATTATACAATACTGTACTTGTATCATCAGCTGCAACACTCGCCTCTTTGTACAAATACAGGGTTATCCTACTTGCCCTACACTCATATTATACAATACTGTACTTGTATTATCAGCTGCAACACTTGCCTCTTTGTACAAATACAGGGTTATCCTACCAGTCCTACACTCATATTATACAATACTGTACTTGTATCATCAGCTGCAACACTCGCCTCTTTGTACAAATACAGGGTTTTCCTACCTGCGCTATACTCATATTATACAATACTGTACTTGTATCATCAGCTGCAACACTCGCCTCTTTGTACAAATACAGGGTTTTCCTACCTGCGCTACACTCACATTATACAATACTGTAGTTGTATCATCAGCTGCAACACTCGCCTCTTTGTACAAATACAGGGTTTTCCTACCTGCGCTACACTCACATTATACAATACTGTAGTTGTATCATCAGCTGCAACACTCGCCTCTTTGTACAAATACAGGGTTATCCTACCTGCCCTACACTCACATTATACAATACTGTACTTGTATCATCAGCTGCAACACTCGCCTCTTTGTACAAATGCAGGGTTATCCTACCTGCGCTGCAGCTGCCAGCCTGGTTAGTTTGCTGTCGGTTTGCATCATTAAATGCAACTTCTCTCCAGAATGCGGCAAAGTTTTGTTTGAGTGATATTTGACATTATGTGTTTTTTAAACAATTACAGTTTTTTTATAGTGTATTTTGGGATGAACAAAACAAAAATACATTAAATAAAATTACAATTACACTCATAAAACACTTTCTTTATTGCACCTACAACTGTAATGTACTCAAATAATGTACTTGTTTGTTTGTTTGTGTATGTAATGCATCCCTGTAATATTACTTGTATAGCGCTATGTAACCTGCTGGCGCTTTATAAATACCTGATAATAATAATAATTCATATAAACATTAAAAAACATTATAAGGGTTTAAAGGTATATGGTATATAACAAGGTGTTTGACTGCAAAGGGCACATACATATACATGCCTATATATATATATATATATATATATGTGTGTGTGTGTACATATGCATTTATGTGTTTTACTGTATATTTACTTTTCAAAATTTTACATTCTAATGTTCTTCACATACAGAAAAATGTTTTTTTATTGCAAATATATATTACTATACATATCTGTATAAATATATTCCTATCTCCTGTCGGGTTAGAGTGAGAGCGATAAGAGTTAGTTTTTTCTCTCTATTGAAGTCTATGGGGGAGAACATTTGCGGTATTCCTTTGGTTAACACGTGTCGGGTTTCACTTGCACGCACAATTTTTA
Organism: Bombina bombina; assembly: GCF_027579735.1. Taxonomy (NCBI): domain Eukaryota; kingdom Metazoa; phylum Chordata; class Amphibia; order Anura; family Bombinatoridae; genus Bombina; species Bombina bombina. Next base: position 1,132,041,725 of record NC_069504.1, on the reverse strand, counting down.
CTTTCAACTTGTAATATGATCTCAAAAAGTTTACTTCTAGCAAAGTTTACACTCGAACAAAAGTAGTCTAGCCCATAGTGTTAAATGACATGCTCTTATTACTTACAATTTTAACACTACAGATGTTGTGATACTATTGGCTAGATTACGAGTTTTGCGTTATGAGTGGCTCGGTACTAACTTGCAAGTTATTTCCACCGCTCACCTCCCTATAGCGCTGCTATTACAGGTTTGCGAAAACCCGGCGTTAGCAGGCAATATTGCAGCGTTGAGCGAAATTGAGCTCCATACCGCACTCAAATAGTAGCACTGCTTTGAGCTGGTTTTATGTGCTCGTGCACGATTTGCATCAGCCAATAGGATTTTTTCACCTTTAATTCCGATTGGCTGATAGAATTTTATCAACCAATCGGAATTCAAGGGACGCCATCTTGGATGACGTCCCTTAAAGGAACCTTCATTCTTGATATAATCTTAAGTTAAGAAGATGAGATAGATCTTCTTTGTTATTAAGACCCTTAGGGTAAAGGCAATCTAAATTGAAAATCAAAATTTTAATTATGTTTACAATCGATGTTCATTATCCCAATGTTTTTATCATGTTTATCATTCCAATGTTTTTTAGCCTTGGGTCGTCTCCATATAGGAGGCTATATGACAATGTTTATCTTAATAGGTTTCTTGATATTTCTATATATCAAAAAATATATGATTTTTTATGACATTCCAGAAGACATTCTATACGCTTTTCCTAAATAGATATCTCTATAGGGACAGTGATATTATTGCTTACATTTTAGGACCCTTTTAGATTGTTATATTTTTTAAATAAGAATCTTCTATTTTATTTTATTCCTTAATAGTGTCATATCCACTATAATATTTATTACTTTGATGTCTTCCCTAAGTAGAATAAATTTTTCATTCACTCGTCTTTTCTGTCAAAGAAGGGCCTAACAAGCAGCCTTACAATTTTCAAAAATAGCTAGTTACCTTAGGATAGATTAAGCCTATTTTCAGATCAGGCATGGTAAATCTAAATATATGACTGAAAATTGTTCTATTCATTCACTCTTATATTGGTTTCCATGGTGATAAATGACTGAACACACACTTCTGGTTTGCCGATTTTAGGCAAATATTATCTTTCAAATATTAATGAAACAAATAAAAATGAACATGTACTTTATTTGAAACATAGCATGAATTTACCATGAAACTAGGAACATATATACAAAAATAGAATAAACTCAATAGAACTTCCAGGTCATCAGGAACAGGAAGTAGAGGTTATATTTTTTTACTTCCAGGTCAACAGGAACAGGAAGTAGAGGTTATTTTTTTACTTCCAGGTAAACAGGAACAGGAAGTAGAGGTTATTTTTTGGCGCCAAAACAACACTGGCACTTATTGGCCAGTAATAGCTATAAAAGGAGCTACCATGCTAAATCCATCTATAGTCTTGATAAAGGCCCAGTTCTTAGGGCCGAAACGCGTTGACATATATGGTAAGCTTCTTTCAATTACTGACTAAGTTTGAATAGCAGTTTTGCACTATGTTATATTTGTTTTATTACAGGTATATCTTTGAATGAATTGATCCCTGAGACATAGGATCCATTTCTGTATTTTTTCATCGTTTACACACAGGAATAACTTTTTAGGAGCATCTCTTCACATCTTGTATTCACATAAGGGTCACTTTATAAGTGTGTTATTCACTTTAACACATCCTAAATATTCATTTGGATTATTTTTTCACATTTTTTTCCTTTTTCTTTTTTCATTTTTGTGTACACACATTTTTGATTATTCACGCCCACTTCATCACATCATCTTTTCAGGATTTTTTTGGATATTCACAATCATTTTTTAAATTTGATTTGAAAACCACTACGTTTTTCTTTTTTACACACTTCATCATTTCACCGTTTATCGAGGGATATATAAGGATAACTGTTTAAAATAGAATCTTCATATTGGACATTCACTCTCTGGAAAGAATTTAAAGTTTGGGACCTACATATTTATGGACACCTACTCAGTAAATTGATGTTTTTATATATTTATATTTTTTATACAACCATCAACAGCTGTTTTATTGTAATTTATTTTGTGATTAAGATTGTATATTGTTGTGGTTTTTAACCACAATTGTATTGTTTTTTATATAGATATATGCATATTTTATTGTTAATTTTAAGTGGATCCACTTTTGTATCTTGTTTGTATATTTTAGCTATAAGTAGCTTATAATATATTTTATATACCCCTATAGAATTTCAATATATTTTTTATTTAAATAATCTTGTCACTACTAGTGTCTTAGCCTTTTAGGAGGCGCTCTGTGTATTTATTTTTAGCACTACATTCACCTTTTTGGGGGCGCGGGTACCCACAATACTAGGAGCTACAGACACAAGGTTGAGCGCTGTCAGATTTTAACAGATTTTTAAATATTTGATAATTTCTTTTTTATTTTGTGTAATTTAGTGTTTATTTTTTTTTGTAATTTAGTTAATTGTATTTAATTAATGTAATGTATTTAATTTTAGTGTAATGTTAGGTGTTAGTCTAAGACAGGTTAGGTTTTATTTTACAGGTAACTTTGTATTTATTTTAAAATAGGTAGTTAATACATAGTTAATAACTATTTACTAACTAGTCTACCTAGTTAAAATAAATACAAACTTACCTGTGAAATAAAAATAAAACCTAAGATAGATACAATGTAACTTTTAGTTATGTTGTAGCTAGCTTAGGGTTTATTTTATAGATAAGTATTTAGTCTTAAATAGGAATTATTCAGGTATTAATTGTAATTTTTATTTAGATTTATTTTAATTATGTTAAAGTTAGTGGGTGTTAGGGTTAGACTTAGGGTTAGGTTTAGGGGTTAATAACTTTAGTATAGTGGTGGCGATTTTGGGGGCAGCAGATTAGGGGTTAATAACAGTAATGTAGGTTGCGGCAATGTTAGGGACAGCAGATTAGGGGTTGATAATATTTAACTAGTGTTTACGATGTGGGAGTGCGGCGGTTTAGGGGTTAATATGTTTATTATAGTGGCGGCGATGTCGGGAGCAGCAGATTAGGGGTTAATAATTTTATTTAAGTACTTGCGATGCGGGAGGGCCTCGGTTTAGGGGTTAATAGGTAGTTTATGGGTGTTAGTGTGCTTTGTAACACTTTAGCTATGAGTTTTATGTTATGGCTTTGTAACATAAAAGCCATAACTACTGACTTTCAGTTTACGGTACGAATCTTGACGGTATTGGCTGTACCACTCACTTTTTGGCCGGACAGGCAAACTCGTAATACCGGCGCTGTGAAAGTCCCATTGAAAAAGGACTTTTTGAAAGCTGCGGTAGTTACATTGCGTTACGGCCAAAAAGGTGTGCTGTACAGATATACCTGCAAGACTCGTAATACCAGCGGTAGTGAAAAAGCAGTGTTATGAGGCTTTTTCACTCAAAACTCGTAATCTAGCCGTATGTGTTTAATCCCTGCAATAGGGTCACATAGTTAAATAACGGAGCACTGCTGGTCTCGAATGGAATCTGTTTCTGATCCAATCAGCGCCACTAGAAGATATGATGTAGGTGGCTTAGTCTAACCAAAGCATTCATGATAGACTGGAGCAATGGTTGCTGGAGCTGGGAAGGTAGCCTATAAAAAACAAAATTCATTAATATTAATATTACTTGTATTCTGTGTAAGCAAAGGATAAATTCAAGTGATCTTGCAAAAGAGCACAGGAGGGTAAGCTCTAGTAAATGTGTAGTGAACTAAAGTTTAGAGTCCAGTATAACGCCAAGACAGTAGACCTCGTTTGATGTTTTGAGTAAAGAATACTGTAAGATAGCTGTCAGGTGTAGGATGCCTATAAGAAAGAATAAGTGAATAATGTGAAGGAGGAAATTGTAGGGTAAAAATTGGTTACCTGTTTGAGTAAAAAAGGAAAGATAACAGGAGAAGAATGACAGATTTGGGCATCATTAGCACAAAATGTTGTACTGTAACCTAAAGGAAGTTATATATACGTTTTCCATGGAAGAATGAATAGATTGAGAAAAGACAATGCCATGTGGTGCCCTTACTGAGAGAGCAAAAATGTATTAGAACAATGCTGTATACAAACCTACATTAGACGTTAGAGAGGAAGGACGAGTGCAATAGAAGGTTGTGCTGCAGATACAAAAATAATGGAGAATAACCTACTGTGTAAAAAGAGGCAGATAGATCTAGAAGAGTGAGTAAGGAGATCTGGTTGTGTGCTTTATCCTGGAGCAGATTGTTGGCTACTTTAGTAAGGTTGGTTTCTGGTAAGGCTTTAGGGTAAAACCAGATTGGGGAAGATCATGCAAAGTGTTAGGTGATTATAGATTAATAGCTACCTTGAGCACTGAACTGCTGGTGCAATGCCGTCCCCTGCAGATTCGCGGCCAATCAGCCGCTAGCAGGGGGTGTCAATCAGCCCAATCGTATTTGATCGGGTTGATTTCTGTCCGCGGCCTCAGAGCAGACCGACAAGTTAGACCACTGCTTCATAACTTCTGTTTCCAGCAAGCCTCAAGGCTCGCGCGGAAACAGGGGCATCAAGCTCCATACGGAGCTTGATAAATCGGCCCCAGTGACTAAATTGCTCCAGATGTTGAATTGTGTTGCTCTGTGGGCATAGATGGGTCTGTGAACAGGGTCAGGGCACTTCTGGGCAGATTTTAAAGGGACATGGAAGTTGAGAATTAAATATCATGATTTAGAGTGTACAATGTAAAAAAAACCATTCAAACTTCTATCAAATGTACCTCGTTCTTTTGGTCTACTTTCTAGGAATGCATAATTAAGTAGGCTGAGGAGTGTGCATGTACCTTGAGCACTACAGTGCATACAGTAGTGTGTGTAGAAATTTGATATAAACAACATGTAGAGGAAGCTTTAGCTGTAGCGGGTAGTGCTGTGTGACAGCTGAGAAAACCCACAGCTATGGCTTCACCCACTACTACTGTTAAACAATGCTTCTAGGTATACAGCACTACATTAGCCTACTTAGAGTGTCTAAAGCTTCCCTCTACAGGTTGCTTGTATAATATTGCCACACACACTGGTGTATAGTGCTCAGGACGCATGAATGCTCCTGAGCCTACCTCAGTATGCTGTCATGGAAAGGGGCCACATTTCTAAGGCAATAGCTCCTACTGAGCATGTGCAAGATTCACAGTGTATTCATATATGCATTTTTTGATTGGCTGATGACTGTCACATGATGCACTGGGAAGGAAAATTTAACTAACTTTGAAGTTTATCAGAAGAAAAAACCTTCTACTGCTTTTGCATTTTCTTATGTATTTGTTGCAATTTTGCTGTATTTAATGTTCCTTTAATATGAAGTGTGTAAATATTGCATACTATAATTAGCTCTTGTAATTGGAGGAACTATAAGGGAAATATCACAACTTTCACTGGTAACTACTTGACTGTCAGAAGGCGCTGCAACGGATTGCATTGCAAAGCGGTGCCGTCAATGATCTGGAACATGAAAGTGCACAAAGAAAAGTTAGAGCTTGAGTTATTATAGCGCTGGTGCTTGATTATAACTATGGGGTTGGTTCTAAGCTTTCCTATTTTTTTTCCTAATATTGGAAAAATGGGAACAGACATTTTGTTTAAAGGGCCGGTACATACAGTAGATTTGCATAAACAATAAACACATGATAAAAAGGCAATGCTATAGCCCTTAGTCTGAACTTCAAATGAGTTGTAGATTTTGTTTTCTGACAGATTTCAAAGTTGTGTATATTTCCACTCCCCTTGTATCATGTGACAGCCTTCATCCAATCACAAAAGCATATATGTTTATTCTGTGAATTCCTGCACATGCTCAGTAGGAGCTGGTGACTCAAAAAGTATAAATATAAAAGTCTGTGCGCATTTTGTTAATGGAAATAAATTGTAAAGTTGCTGCTCTATCTGAATCATGAAAGTTTAATTTTGACTTGAGTATCCCTTTAACAAAGTGATCGCAATCTTTCCGAGTCAAACACAGCCAAGATTGCTAACTTACTTGTATGTAGTCACCAACTAGCTCTCAGTAGTGCACTGCTGCTGCCTACCTAGGTATGTTTTTCACAAATATACCAAGAGAACATTTGATAACAGATCTACATTGAAAAGTATTTTAAAGGGAAATGAAACACACATTTTTTTTCTTTCATAATTCAGATAGACTTTATTATTATTATTATTATCGGTTATTTGTAGAGCGCCAACAGATTCCGCAGCGCTATAAACAAAGGGGGAGTACAACAAAACAATTATAGGGTAGAGGGCCCTGCCAAGAGTTGCACTGTTGTAGTCAGCTCTTAAGAAGGTGATCTACAAACAGCTGGACTTTTAGGCTTACATGCTAAGAGGGTTCAGGGGATTGCAGTGGAGGAGAGGAACTGGTATTAGGAAAGGTTAGCGTAGGTTGTATGCGTCCCTGAACAGTAGAGTCTTTAGGGAGCACTTGAAGCTTTTAAAACTAGAAGAGAGTCTTGTGGAGCGAGGCAGAGAGTTCCACAAGACAGGAGCCAGTCTGGAGAAGTCCTGTAAATGGGAGTGTGATGAGGTGACAAGAGAGGAGGAGAGTAGGAGGTCATGAGCAGAGCGAAGGGGACAGGAGGGAGAGTATCTGGAGACAAGGTCTGAGATGTAGGGGGGAGCAGTGCAGTTGAGGGCTTTGTATGTAAGAGTGAGAGTTTTGTGTTTGATCCTAGAGGCAAGAGGAAGCCAGTGAAGGGATTGGCAGAGAGGCGCAGCAGATGAAGAGCGACGTGTAAGGAGGATGAGTCTGGCAGAGGCATTCATTATGGATTGTAAAGGAGCTAGGCGGCAGGTGGGGAGACCAGAGAGGACAGAGTTGCAGTAATCAAGGCGGGAAAGAATGAGAGAGTGGATTAAAATCTTAGTTGTGTCTTGTGTAAGGAAGTGTCTAATTTTAGAGATGTTTTTAAGGTGGAAGCGGCAGGCTGTAGACAAGGACTGAATGTGAGGAGTGAAGGAAAGATCTGAGTCAAATGTGACCCCGAGACATCGGGCATGCGGGGTAGGGGTAATGATGGAGTTGTCGACAGTTATAGAGATATTGGGGGTGGAGATTTTGGAGGAAGGGGGGAAAATGAGGAGCTCAGTTTTGGAGAGATTTAGCTTGAGGTAGTGAGAGGACATTCAGGAAGAGATGTGAGAAAGACAGTTAGTGACACGGGTTAGCAAGGAAGGAGATAGTTCTGGTGCAGAGAAGTAGATTTGGGTGTCATCGGCATACAAATGATATTGGAAACCGTGGGACTTAATTAGGGAACCTAGTGATGACGTATAGATTGAGAAGAGAAGGGGACCGAGGACAGAGCCTTGCGGTACTCCGACAGAAAGTGGTGACGGGGCAGAGGAGGCCCCAGAGAAGGCTACACTGAAGGTATGGTTTGACAGGTAGGAAGAGAGCCACGAAAGGGCTGTGTCACAGATGCCGAAGGATTGGAGGGTTTGGAGCAAAAGAGGGTGGTCGACAGTGTCAAAGGCTGCAGACAGATCAAGGAGGATAAGCAGAGAGAAGTGGCCTTTTGATTTAGCTGTAAGTAGGTCGTTGGTGACCTTAACAATAGCTGTCTCTGTGGAGTGATAGGGACGAAATCCAGATTGCAGTGGGTCAAGAAGGGAGTTTAACGTAAGGAAATGGGATAGGCGTGCATATACTAGTTTTTCGAGAAGCTTTGAAGCAAGAGGGAGGAGGGAAATTGGGCGGTAGTTGGATGGGGAGGTAGGATCAAGGGAAGGTTTTTTGAGGATAGGTGTGACCAGTGCATGTTTCATTGATGAGGGAAATGTACCAGTGCTGAGGGAGAGGTTGAAAATGTGTGTTAGTATAGGGGTAAGGGTAGCAGAGAGAGAGGGGAGCAGCTGTGAGGGGATAGGGTCAAGGGGACAGGTAGTGAGGTGAGAGCGCAGTATAAGTGCTGAAACTTCGTCCTCTGTAACAGGGGAGAATGAACTAAGTTTCAGGTTATGAGGGTTGTGGTTGAGTGAGAGTATTTGAGGGGGGGAGAGAATGGAATTGTGTTGAGAGCTGATTTCATGTCTGATGGAATCAATTTTGTTATAGAAGTGACTGGCAAAGTCTTGAGCTGACAGAGAAGTTGTATTAGGAAGTGGAGGAGGGCGGAGGAGAGTATTGAAAGTGGAGAACAGACGTTTTGGGTTTGAAGAAAGATTAGAGATAAGAGTAGAGAAGTAGTGTTGCTTGTGGAGATTAAGGGCAGAGTAGTAGGAGTTCAAGATGAATTTGTAATGAAGAAAATCAGCTGAACTCTGTGATTTTCTCCAATGCCGTTCAGCAGTACGGGAACATCTGCGTAGGTACCGTGTCAGAGGAGTATGCCAGGGCTGGGGATGAGTGTGTGATTTCCTAGCAGTGGTAAGAGGGGCGAGATTGTCAAGGACAGATATAAGGGTGGAATTATAGTGGCGGATAGATTGTTCAGGGCAGGAAAAGGAGGAGAAGGATGAGAGCGGTTGAAGGGAATTAGCAAGTTGTTGCTGATCTAAAGACCTAATGCTTCTGTGAAGTTTGATGTGAGGAGTAGAAGGTGGGAGAGTTGTAGGAAGGGATGATATGTTGCAGGTAAGGAGATTGTGGTCAGAAAGAGGAAAAGGGGAGTTTGAGAAGTTTGAGAGAGTGCATCGATAGCTAAAGATCAGGTCAAGGGAGTGACCGTCTTTGTGAGTGGGAGAATCAGTCCATTGTGACAGACCGAAAGAGGAAGTGAGTTGCAGAAGTTGTTTAGCAGATGAGGCAGTGGGATTGTTAAGGGGGATGTTGAAGTCCCCAAGAATGAGGGCAGGGGTGTCTGAGGAAAGGAAATAAGGAAGCCAGGCAGCAAAGTGATCTAAAAATTGAGTTGGGGAGCCAGGGGGGCGGTATATGACTGCAACACGTATAGAGAGGGGAGAGAATAGCCGAATCATGTGTGCTTCAAATGAAGAAAATATGAGTGAAGAGAAGGGCTGTATTTGTTGGAAGGTGCAACGAGAGGAAAGTAAAATACCGACACCACCTCCTTGTCTATTGCCAGACCTAGGAGTGTGGCTGAAATGGAGACCCCCATGTGACAGTGCAGCAGTGGATGCTGTGTCTGAAGTAGAGAGCCAGGTTTCTGTAAGAGCCAGAAGGTTAAGAGGGTGGGAGATAAAGAGATCATGGATAGAAGTTAGCTTGTTGCAAACAGAGCGAGAGTTCCAGAGTGCACAAGTGAAGGGGGAGGGGTTTTTAGATGTAAGAGGAATGCGATTAAGGTTACCAGAGTTTAGTTTATGAAGTCTATTGAAAGGCACACAAGGATGTGAAAGGTTAGGAGGTTGTGAGGGACCAGGATTAGGGGAGATGTCGCCAGCAGCTAGTATGAGCAAGAGGGAGAGTGACATGAGATGAGAAGCAGATTTGCAGTAATGAGACTGTTGTTTAACTGAAGTGCAGGGGGGAGAGAGAGTGTTTAGGAATAAGTAAAGTTCATGAGTACAAAAGTAAGGTGAGTATAAGAGAGATGGGCTAATGAAAAGTGCAGGTGGAGAGGGAGAAGGAGTAAGTGAGTAATGTAGTTTGTTATAGAGACAGAGGTAGCAAAAAGGAACATGAGGATATTGAGCATTATTCTGAAAGTGGGAACCAAGTAAACACATAAGACACAGTGTTACCTCAGCACTTGCAAAAGGATACAATGAGATACATAAAACATAGTAATACAAGAGTACTTGCCTTGTGTCTTGCCCCTTGCCCAATCCTTGTTGAATTCTTGTATAATTCTTAAAAATTAATGCCTCACTTATAAAATGTTCACTTGGAAAATGTGAACATATGCTATTGTTAAAAAGTACACAGCCCTGTTACCAATGCACACACCCCTGTGTAATGCACATCCCCAAACTAGTCTGAAATATATACAGGTAGGGCAGTCAGCTGAGTCCACTAAATTTACTTAATTGCTAATCAAAGACAGTTGGTAAGGCCAATTGGAATGTTAGAATCTGGTCAGGGTGAGATGAGTTAAGTAAACAGACAATAAAATTTGGAGGGGGTTAAAACTGTGACATGAGAAAACTATAAATTTTAGAGTTATAGCAAGTATTGATAGGAGTGAGCATCACATGGCAATTAACTATACATTAGAATTGAGACATTGGGAAAAATCATTACAAAAAATGCAGGACTTCATTTTAACAGACTAAATTCAATTGCTCAATATATATATATATATATATATATATATATATATATATATATATATATACACACACACACACAGAGGGATTTGTTGTAAAATGACAGAAAAGCAGGGAATAGCAAGATTTCAGTGCAGAGCTAAGCAATTTTAAGAAACTTTCTAATTTACTCCTATTATAATTTTTTCTTCATTTTCTTGGCATCTTTATTTTAAAAATCAGGAATGTAAGCTTAGGAGCCGGACCATTTTTTATTAGCGCTCTACCCAGGGCGCTGAACCAAAGAATGTCCAGCTCCTAAGCTTACATTCCTGCTTTTTCAAATAAAGATTTCTGGAGAACAAAGAAAAATTTGATCATGGGAGTAAATTAGAAAATTCATGCTCTATCTGAGTTTCATATCCCTTTAAAACTGCATGCTCTATCTCAACCATAAAGGTTTCATTTTGACATATACGTTCCCTTAAATAACACATATTTGTTTATGTAAATATGTTTAAATTAAACTCCATTATATCAAAACTTGTGTCTGTTACCGAGGATGTAATCTCAGCAAAGCACATGCAGGAAAGGTCACATAAAGTGTTTTACTTAAGAGAAAAAGGGACACAAAAGAACACTATTATTTCTCTTAATTACATACACTAATGCGCAACTTCCATCTGAAGCTGTAGGGTCTGCTGAAATGTTTCTTTGTTTGGGGTCATTTTAGTAAGTAGGTGCACGGCACACAGTGTGAACTATACACCGCCGACCAATCATTACTAGACAGAGGGAAACAACTGTAATTAGATGTTCAGACAGCTTTGCATGCAATATTCTCACCCAAATTTATACCATTACACGAAATCACTGGTATTTGCTCACTAATGTAACTAGCAATGTTTAAACTCCGATAAATGAGACCATAACTTATGTGCGTCATAAAAGAGAATTTATTTGGCTAGAAGTCACCATCAGACGAAAGAAATAAAATGACAGCAGAATATAATAATATTATAGGGGTTACCTTGAAAAGCAATAATGACCTAAAATCTAGTCAATATATACTAAAATATTCTTAAAAACCTATTAGCCTTTAGCTTTCATTTAATGTTAGTCCATATAATCATCTTTCACTACAAAGCAGAGGAGTTTTGAATTTTTAAAGGAGAAATTGAAGTCTATATTTTCTGTGTTTGAAAGAATTGGTTTTAGAAATGGTGAATATTTAATTTGCACAATAAATGGAATTTACATGATGAATGTGTGATCTGAGGTTGGCAAACTTTATCATTACCAATATTTGTAGCATTTTAGGTATAAGATATAATTACATTATCTGCATCAATATGCCCCTTATAATAGACATACAGTTATTGTTTAGAGGTTTTTTTATCTGCCATTTAGAATGTGGTACAGATTGTTATGTGCCATCCTGTGGTAAGTTTAATTCTGATCATTAAAGGGACAGTCTACTTGAAAATATTTAGTGTTAAACAGATAGATAATCCCTTTATTGCCCATTCCCCAGTTTTACATAAACAACTCTGTTATATTAATATACTTTTTACCATTATATCTAAGCCTCTGCAGGGTCTCCATTATCTCAGTGCTTTTCACAATTTTGCATTTTAGCCAACCAGTGCTGGTTCTTGTATAACCATTAACATTCTACACGAGAGTGAGCACAATGTTATCTTTATGACACACATGAACTAGCACTGTCTGGGTATTGTGCAAGACTTAAAAAGCTAATAAAAAGCACTGAGATAAGGGGCAGCCTGCAAGGGGCTTAGAAACAGGCAAAGTTAAAGGTTATACAATGATGGTTATGCAAAGCTGGGTAATGGGTAGTAAAAGTGTTATCTATCCTTATCAAACAACAAAAAAATCAAGTAGACTGTCCCTTTAAATTAGGTGTTCTTAATATGCGTGTATACTGACTTGTTAGGAGTGCCTCCAGGCTGCCCAGACCCTCTCAACAACTGACTGGGCCAGGTTTCACCTCATTCTACTGGGTCAGAACTTTCTGCTCTCCTGACAGTCTCCTCTCTCTCGCTCACACCTGCCAATACTTTGTAGATATGTTTAGTTCATGTTTATAAACTTTATTAATGGTAATGACATCTGCAGTATCATTTTTTATAGTGTGATTCAATCGTCATCCAAGGGGGCCATTGCTGTTGCTCGTATGGGCAGTGCCATCTTGTTTTTTTGGATCTGAGCATGCACAGATCAGCGGCCAATATCCTTATCCTTGTTATAGGGTCAACAAAGGATACCAAAAGAATGAATTGGAAAGTTGTTTAAAATTGTATGCTCTGTCTGAATCAGGACATGTTTGGGATTCATTTCCCTTTAAGATAGACTTTTCTAGAAATGTCTAACATATCCCCTAAACTATATCAGCGATTATATTTCATTTATAAACATAGTGGGCTTATGTCAGACTAAGAGAATAAGTTATCTTTTCGCTCACCCTTTATGTTATCCAGGGTCTCCGCTGTACAGGGTCTCCGTGTCACCTGGTACATCCCATTTGTTAATACTACCAATATGATTCTTTAGACAAGGCTCACAGCAATTGGTAGTAATCCATGTAAAGAGCACTGAGCTAGAGGGTAGTGTGACACTTGTTCCCTCCTCAGTCACTCACTTGGCTTCTGTCCACTGCAGTAAAGAGCACAATGTCAAAAGAGTAACCCAAGAGAAAAAGTTTTATTTAAAAATTCAAAACTTTTATTTCATTATTTTTATTCCAAAACAATTACGCTTTGTATTTTCTAATTACTAGTATGAATTTATTTGTGATTTTTGCACATCCAGTTAACTTAAATTACAATTTACACTGTGCATAGTTAATGCAATTTACATACAAATTTTAAGTTTTTGATAAAATACGATTTTTAATGCACCTTATGGTGTATGGGGCTACGATGGAGTAGGAGGGAATCCCATTGGCGTAGGAGACGACTCACGTCATAGACCGGAAGTGTCCAACAGCGCTCAATCACAGCGTGCAAAAAAGTCAGCGCCACAGAGGAATTGGAGCGGTCTACCTGACAGATGGATGCCGTGGCTCAGGATAACAACCTCTACGAGTGAGGTGATTGCGGTCCAGGAGAAAAGCAGGATTACAAGGGCTTCCGGCAAAGAGCTAAAGCAGCAAGTGTGGTAAATTACACATCACTCCGGTATTAAACCGATACATATCCGTCATACTGTAGACCCATCTTTGTTTTTTACTAAGAGCTACGTTCAATGCATCCACACAGTTTGTCCGCTATCCGCTTTTTCATGCTAATTTGACAGGACTCACTTTTCCCTCCCCATACACCACACACCTTGAGCAGCACTAGGAAGAGTTCTTTTGCCTATTAAATGACAATTTACACCGTGCATAGTTAATGCAATTTACTCCTGTGCAATTTACATACAAATTTTAAGTTTTTGATAAAATACGATTTTTAATGCACCTTAAAGTGATGGTAAATCAGAGCATTTTAAAAAAATTATGATTTACCATCACTAAAAAAAACTGGAGTTTAACTGATCACTTATTAAAAAAGGAACTAAACTCACCAAAAGGGAACTAAACTCACGCTGACTGTGCTGCGGCACCTCAGTAAATTCAGAACCTCCGGCCACCCACGGCACAGCGCTCTTCTATAAACGAGGTCGCTTTTTCACCTCTAAACCAATAGCCGTGCTAGCATACAGAGCACTGTCAGATGAAAAACATGGCTATTGGTTTAGAGAAGGAAACGTCACCTCATTGAGAGAAGAGTGATGTGCCGTGGGCAGCCGGAGGCTCAGTTTTTAGCGAGGTGCATATTTATGTGTGAATGGTTTAATTATTAATTTTGTATGATTTTTAAATTATGATTTTAATTGTGCACTTTAGCAATGTATACATCTCCTTCCCATACGAAAAAGCAGTAAACGCCCTTTAGCGAGACACCATATTTTCAGTAAAAAGTGGCTTTAAAGAATTCCACCAGGGAAATAGAAGGACTGACACATTCCTTTAGAATTTCACAAGCACAGAGAGCTTTAGATAATCAGTCCCGTATTCTCCCTTATTTTATTAAAACCTTTTTTAGTAACCCTATAGAAGATATAACAGTCACTTTACTTTTATGGAAATTAATTTCCAGCAGTTGTCTTCCTGATTTTAGATGAAAATCTTGCAAAAAAACATAAACAAAGTTTTCTTAATGAATTAAAAAAATGAAAAACAGGACAAATCTTAAAAGTGTTAACAATTTTAAAAAACATAATTGAGCAAACATTCCCAGTGTACCCATCGTGCTCATATACAAATGGTATCCAGATTGTTTAAAACCTATAGGTATATGAAACCCCAAAATAGTTTTCATGATTTAGAGAGAACATACAATTTTAATAACTTTCCAATTTACTTCTTACATCTAATTTGCATCATTCTCCTGGTATCCTTTGTTGAAAAGCATATCTAGATAGGTTGAGGAGCTGGGAGCTAGCTGCTAATTGGTGGCTACACATATATGCCTCTTGTCACTGGCTTACTGATGTGTTCAGCTATCTCCCATTAGTGCATTGCTTCTCCTTCAATAAAGGATACCAAGACAATGAAAAAAAATTGATCAGTTAAGTAAATTGGAAAGCTGCTTAAAGGGACAGTCTACTCCAGAAATGTAAAAATAGTAAGAGACAAGAGGGGCGCCTCATGTGTATATCAGTATGCTAAAACAGTTGAAATAAGAATAGCCAAGTGGGTACTCACATTTGGCCCAAGTACACTTATGTACTGGTAGGTGCAGGCTGATAAATCGGGGTGAATAAAAAAGGGGAGACCAGAGGGGTGCCTCATGTGTATATCGGTATGCTGAACCACAAATGATAACATATAAAGCCAAGTGGGTACAGGTGGCCCTAATTTTACAACGGTTCAATTTACACCGTTTCAGAATAACAACCTTTTTTCCAGTCATGTGACAGCTATTGAAAAGCATTGAGAAGCAGTGCATTTATTAAAATAGCCAAGAGGTGAAGCTGTTCGCTTGTGTTGCAGCAAAGCAAGCTGAAATTAATCAGTTTAACCAGACCTGAGTTATCGAGCAGATTACAAAAGAACAAGATCTTCCTGTCTATAAATCAGTCCAGATTAGAATGCATAGAAAGAACTGTTTGCAGAAAAATGCACATGAAGTCTGTGTTGTCTGATTATGTTATTAGGTTTATAATGCTGTTTAGCAAATGTTTTTGCTCATTTAGCTTAGTTTAATTATATATTCTGTGTTGTGTGATTATTTTATTAGGTTTATAATGCTGTTTAGCATTTAAAGTCTTCATTTCAAAGCTTTAAAAATAATGTATTAGGTGTTACTTATGACAATTTTGAGAGGGGCCTGGAACCTAACTTCCTCACTTCCCATTGACTTACATTATAAACTGGGTTTCAATTTACAAAGGTTTCGATTTACAACCATTCCTTCTGGAACCTAACCCCGGCGTAAACTGAGGGCTACCTGTACTCACATTTGGCCCAAGTACACTTATGTACTGGTAGGTGCAGCCTAGTAACTTGAGGTGTACCAGCTAACCCTCTCCAGGCATAGGTTGGTCAATGCAGGGGGATCCTGTTACACTCAAAGGTTAATGGAAAGTCAGTAGCAGCCATTGTAACTGCTATAGAAGAAGGTAAACCAAAGCTTGTATAAAATAAGTTAGTTTATTAAAAAAAATATTAAAAACATTGACAAACAATGGTTTAAAATGCAACGCGTTTCTCAGCCCTAGCATGGGCTGTTTCATCAGGCATAATGAACCTTCTAACTGACAATCCATTTAAACTAAACTTTGACCAATAGTGAGCAAGGGCACACCCCTGAGGGTGTGTGTGAGTGCAAACAATCCTAATTGATTGATAAGCAACAACAAGATACATAAATGTAGAATACTAACATCATTTTCTAAACATAAGCATTCTAGAAATACAATATACATTATTTTTTTTAATTTAATTTGATACGTTGTCATATAATTTGAATCAAAAGGATACAAGTTAATAGCTTGTGCATGAAACTAATGTTTGTTTGGGTTTAATGATTTTGAGATCATTTAGTTATGTACACGGTATACTACAAGCAAGTTATTTAAAGTTTTGCACATATCTAAACTGTCAGCCGAGTATAGTAGGCGTGCGACGATATTGGGCCAATCCTGTCTTGTTATTTCAGATACACCCTCTACTAGACCAATGTTAAAGCGGGCAACGTAAGGGTGGTGGACTGGTGTCATTATCGACAAGCACCAATAAGAAGTGTCCTTTTCTCTGTGATGTACATCAGGGGGCGTGTTCTAATGCCGTAATTATTTCCTCTCAATAGCAGCGTTATTACGATTGTGTCTACCCACATGGAGGGTGCGTAATCCACTAACACATACTTAGTAAACACTAAGGAGCGTGTAAGACAGTCATAATCAAGACTTACTGCATCTATTCACTAGGCTATTGACAGATCACCTAAAGATGATAAAACGCCTAAAGATAATAAAATGTATGCTATGAGTTTATGTAGAGGGGCATAATATATTACCGTACTTAAAGTGAAAATTGCTATATTTACATGTGGGTGGATACATGATCTGATGCCATTCTTATACGGGCACCAATAAAATATACCGCCTATCTAAGCTATAGTGATTATATTGTGTGCTATGCATTTACAAAAAACATATCTAAATTAGAATGCATAAGGAAGTGCAAAAAAGATTCCCATATCTCAATATAAATTATATTTAGGTGCTGTGCAATAATGAGGATATAATCTACGAGTATAAGAATCAGAAAGTGTTCTCAAGTAGAGTAGTGGTAAATTTGATGTTGTGATATATTGATACTATATGTTATTCTCTATGAATACTCAGTGTTGATATATTGAGGCCGAATTATTAAGCCGTCAACTATACTGCATTTGCCAGCACCAATACGCTCGCCTAACATCGCGGCCGCGGACCTGAATACGATCTCCTTATTTTTAAAAAAAAGCTGTCAAAAAGCCGAGCACCAAGTACGGGGCAATGAGCTCTCCTTTCACCTGCACACTATGGAACTCTCGTTCTGTCTGCAACAAACTTACAGCCATTCATGACCTGTTTATATCAAATGCTTTCACCCTTTTAGCAATTACAGAAACCTGGTTATCTCCTTCTGACACTGTTTCCATTGCTGCTCTCACACATGGTGGCCTTCACTTTAGCCATACCCCTAGGCCAGGTGAGAAACATGGCGGCGGTGTTGGCATCCTGCTCTCCCCCTCCTGCACTTATCAACACCTACCTCCAATCCCATCGCTCTCCTTCTCCTCTAAACTTCTTTCACTCACATCCCCCTTCAGTCTCTCACAATAATCCACCCTACTCCCGACTCACTGTGATGGACACTCCATCGACCTGGTATTTTCCTACCTCTGCTCTATATCTGACACCACCTGTCGCCCTTTTCCCATTTCAGACCATCACCTGGTCACCTATAATATTAATGCAAAAGCTAAACCCACTTAGCTGTGGACCCACTCCAATTTTCAAAAATAATTCAAAATCTCCTCCCTTATACTTCCACTATAACCTGCCCTGATCTCGCTACAGACCACTATAACAAAACTCTCTCCTCTGCAGTCTGCACTAGACACACTTGCCCCTCCCCAGCTGCGCAAATCACCACACAGTCAGTTACAGCCCTGGCATGCTCAGCAAACACGCTATTTGCAAAAATGCTCTCGTACTGCTGAGCGTGTCTGGAGGAAAACTCACTCTGAACCTGATTTCATACACTATAAGTTTATTCTTCATTCATACACTTCTGCCCTTCACTTAGCCAAGCAAACCTACTTCTCTTCTCTCATATCTACTCTTTCCTCAAACCCTAAACAACTCTTTTCCACCTTTAACTCTTTTCTCTACCCACCTGCTCCACCACTCCCGTCTGTCTTTAGTGCTCAAGCCCTGGCAGACTACTTTTTGAACAAAACACGTACTATCTGAAGCAACATCCCAACACCAACATGCAATATTCCAACAGGCCCAATTACTCCCTCTGCCACCCTCTCTATCTTCCATCCAGCCACTGAGAATGAAGTTTCTTCCTTACTATCTTCCTCATGCCTCATTACCTGCCCACTCGACCCTATCCCTTCCCATCTAATACCCTCCCTATCTTCCACCCTCTCTCCTGCTCTTACCCACATCTTCAACCTATCTCTCTCTACCGGATCATTCCCATCTTCTTTCAAACAAGCAAAAGTCACTCCCATACTCAAAAAACCCTCCCTCAACCCTAATTCTCCTAAAAGCTACCGCCCCATATCACTGCTTCCACTAACATCAAAACTCCTTGGAAAGCTAGTTTACAATCACCTAACCCACTTCCTGTCCACCAACTCCTTGCTTGACCCACTGCAATCCGGATTCCGCCCAAAACACTCAACTGAGACTGCCCTTACCAAGGTTACAAACAATCTTCTCTCTGCAAAAAATATTGGCCACTACTCTATACTCATCTTACTCGACCTCTCAGCTGCCTTCGACACAGTTGACCACCCCCTCCTCCTACAGACCCTTAGCTCTTTTGGCCTCTGTGACACTGCTCTTTCCTGTATTCACTCCTAACTTTCCCACGGGTCTTTTTCTGTGTCATTTGCCGGCGACTCCTCCTCTCCTATGCCTCTGTCTGTTGGAGTACCTCAAGGATCTGTTCTGGGTCCTCTACTCTTCTCCAGCTATACTTCTTCGCTGGGTAAACTTATCAACAGTTATGGCTTCAAATATCACCTCTATGATGATGACACCCAGATCTACCTCTCCACCCCTGCTCTCTCTCCCTCTGTCCTTTCTCATGTCAGCGACTGCTTATCTGGTATTTCTTCCTGGATGGCCTCTCACCACCTAAAGATTAACATGTCCAAGTCTGAGCTCCTTCTTATCCCCCCCTCAAGTTCTACACCGACTTCTGACTTCTCTATCCCTGTTGACAGCATCACCATTTCCCCATTGCCCCAAGTCCGCTGCCTCAGAGTCACACTTGACTCAAATCTATCCTTCATCCCCCATATCCAATCGCTTTCTACATTCAGTCGCAATCATCTACTCAATATTTCCAAAATTCGCCCTTTTCGGAGCGCTGACACCACAAAGCAAATAATCCACTCCCTTGTTATCCCCTGACTTGACTACTGCAGTAACATACTCGCTGGCTTTCCTCTTTCCCGCCTCTCCCCCCTTCAATCCATCCTAAATGCCTATGCCAGGCTGATCCACCTTTCCCGTCGATCTGTATCTGCTGAACCTCTCTGCGAGTCCCTTCATTGGCTCCCCATTCACAGCAGAATTAAATTCAAAATTCTCACCCTTACATACAAAGCTCTCACCAACGCCGCTCCCCTCTACCTATCCTCTCTAATAAGAGTAATGGTGGGTGTATAAAGAACCTAAAAGGCTAGGGTATAGGAAAAATTACAATAGGATATGGTGGTCCTAGGGATGCAAATACATCAATGAATAAAAGTTTAATACATCTAAAACAAGTAGTGATAAATTGAATAAAAATACATAAACATAAGCACAAAAATATACAGAACTGTATATTAAAATTCAGATAAAACCGGGGAGATATAAAAGTCTTAATTATGGATCCATAATAATATAAAATAGTATAAAAATAATAGAATAATGTCCAGTTCTAGTATTATCCAGTAGAAAGTGACCAGAAAAAAGTGTTTCCAAATGCCAAAAAAATATATCCCACATGATCCAAATAACAGCTGATGTGATGATGTGAAGTAGTGAAAAAATTGGTGTAGTGAAAAAATATGAAAAATAAAAGCGTAAAAATGAAAAGTACAAAGAAGTCAGCAAATCCAAAAGAATATAAAAAACAAATTGTGTAAAAAACTTAAAATGGGGTACAAAAAACTTCAGTGGATTCAGTGGATTCCATTACACAATTCAGCCACTCAGCTATCCACATTTAGGACATAATCCTTGTGTAACACAAACTTGCCATTCAACCTAGTTAGCTCACTTCTGGTATCGCCGAAACGGGAAGTGATGTAACTGGACAATGAAAAGTGAACAATAGAGAAGATAATCCGATCTAAGTGCAATTCCTAAACTCTATGTATATTTTTAAGTACCTCCACACACACTCTGACATCAGATAATTTAGAAGAGACAAGAACTTTAATATTTAATTTTATTTATTAATTAACGTTTCTTACCCAGAATACCTACAAACAGGAAGTAGGCGGCCCTAAAAAGCTGTTTTTTGCCGCTCAAACACACCTCTAAAGCTTACCCTATATAAGGCCAGTTGATGCCACATAAAATTATTATCTTGAAAAAGGCCCATACAGGCCGAAACGTGTCAATAACTGGTAAGCACATTTCTGATACTTTTTATTTATCCTGTACATTCTACACTATGTTTTGTAATTTTCTATAGGACACCCAGACATCTCACTACAAGGACACAGAAAACCACTAGGAATGCACTGAAGTTTTTTGTACACCATTTTAAGTTTTTTACACAATTTGTTTTTTATATTCTTTTGGATTTGCTGACTTTTTTGTACTTTTCATTTTTACGCTTTCATTTTTACGCTTTTATTTTTCATATTTTTTCACTATACCAATTTTTTCACTACTTCCTTCACATCATCACATCAGCTGTTCTTTGGATCAAGTGTGATATATTTTTTTGGCATTTGGAAACACTTTTTTTCTGGACACTTTCTACTGTATAATACTAGAACTGGACATTATTCTATTATTTTTATACTATTTTATATTATTATGGATCCATAATTAAGACTTTTATATCTCCCCGGTTTTATCTGTATTTTATTATACAGTTCTGTATATTTTTGTACTTATGTTTATGTATTTTTATTCAATTTATCACTACTTGTTTTAGATGTATTAAACTTTGATTCATTGATTTATTTGCGTCCCTAGGACCACCATATCCTATTGTATTTTTTCCGATACCCTAGCCTTTTAGGCGCTTTATACACCCACCACTACTCTTGTTCTCCATAGGCCAGACAGGAGGCCTTTTGTATAAAGCTAGAGGGCCACCCGTTTGGCTTGATCTAACCTTTACTACTATCCTCTCTAATACACAAGTATACTCCAGCCCGTCCACTAAGATCCAACAATGACCTGCTCCTTGCATCCGCAACTATCACCTCTTCTCATGCTAGACTGCAGGACTTCTGTCGTGCAGCACCTACCCTCTGGAACACTCTCCCTCATGCTGTCAGGCTTTGCCCTAATCTTTCTTCCTTTAAATGTTCCCTGAAGACTTTTCTGTTCAAATAAGTCTACCACCCAACTCAATAATAAATTAATTTCACTTACCTAAGATTTCCCTCATCTAACTCTGTATTAACATCTTTCCCAATCTTGCAGTCCTCATCTCCTGTTTCTCAACCTCCTACCCTTCTAGATTGTAAATTCCCACAGGAATAGGGCCCTCAATTCCTCCTGTATGCGTTTGTAAATTTTGTCCTGTCTCTTACAAGTCTTGTATTGTTTTATTTAAATGAATTGTATCCATGGACAGCGCTGCGGAATATGTTGGCACTTCATAAATAAAGTATAATAATAATAATAATGAGCAGTGGATTGTTGTTAACTAACAGTCATCGATCTCACTGCTATTCAGCTTTTTCCCAACTTTATTTTTACCCTTCCACTATACTAAAATGTTTAACCCCTATCCCGCCGCTCCCGGACCCTGCCGCAACACTAATAAAGTTATTAACCCCTATCCCTCCGCCCCCGGAGCCCACCGCAACTCTAATAAAGTTATTAACCCCTATCCCTCCACTCCCGGAGCCCACCGCAACTCTAATAAAGTTATTAACCCCTATCCCTCTGCTCCCGGAGCCCACCGCAACTTAAGTTATTAACCACTATCCCTCCGTTCCTGGAGCCCACCGCAACTCTAATAAAGTTACTAACCCCTATCCCCCCGCTCCCGGACCTCTCCACAACTAAATAAATGTATTAACCCCTAAACCCCTTGCCCCCCACATCACTACCACTTACTAAACCTATTAAACCCTAAACCGCCAGCCCCCCACATCACCATAAACTAAATTAAGCTATTAACCCCTAAACCTAACAACCGCTAACTTTACATTAAATATTAACTCATCCATATCTTATAATAAATTTAAACTTACCTTTAGAATTAAAATAAACTATATTAAACTACTAATTAACCTACCCTAACTATTATACTACAATTATATTAAACTATATTAAACTACTAATTAACCTACCCTAACTATTATACTAAAATTACATTAAACTATATTAAACTATTAATTAACCTACCCTAACTATTATACTAAAATTACCTTAAACTAATAATTAAATTAACTATATTACATATTTAAAAACCTAACCCTACTAAAATTATTTAAATCTACTAAAAAGAATTAGAAGTTTTGGAATAGCCAATAGAATGTGAGCTCAATCCCATTGGCTAATTGGATCAACCAATAGGATGAAAGCTCAATCCTATTGGCTGATTGCAACAGCCAATAGGATTTTTTCCACCTTAATTCCTATTGGCTGATAGAATTCTATCAGCCAATCGGAATGTAAGGGACACCATCTTGGATGACGTCATTTAAAGGGAAACTTCATTCTGCAACAGACGTCGGAAGAAGAGGATGCTCCGCGCCGGATGTGTTGAAGATGGAGCCTCTCCATGCCGGATGGATGAAGATAGAAGATGCCGTCTGGAGGAAGACTTCTGCCCGCTTGGAGGAAGACTTCGGCCGGCTTTGCTGAGGACTTCTGCCGCTTGGATGAGGATGGTTGTCCTGTCCTTGAAAACTGTAAGTGGATCTTCGGGGGTTAGTGTTAGTTTTTTTTAAGGGTTTATTGGGTGGGTTTTAATTTTAGGTTAGGGGCTTTGGGCTGAAAAAGAGCTAAATGCCCATTTTTAGGGCAATGCCCATACAAATGCCCTTTTCAGGGCAATGGGGAGCTTAGGTTTTTTTAGATAGGTTTTTATTTGAGCTTTCAGTGCTTTCAGACTCCCATTGATTCCTATGGCATCCGCGGCCTCCAAGGTTGCGGATTGAAAACCAGGTATGCTGGGCTGGAATAGTGGCGAGCGTACCTGTTAGAAGTTTGATAACTTGCAAAAGTTGTCAGATAGTGCCAAATTTGTATTCGGAACATCTGTAATGACATAAGCATCGATCTGTGTCGGATTGAGACCGGCGGATCGTATGTTATGTCACAAATTTCAACTTTTGACGGTCTGTAGGCTTTGATAAATGGGTTGAATCAGGCTTGTCACAATTACGTTGTGGAATTCCGGCGTATTTGCAGTTGACGGCTTGATAAATATCCCTCATAGCGTGTATCCTAACTAGAAAATACCTTCAGGTTTTAAAATACCTTTATTATATAGTATGTGAATGTATAAGGTGGTAAGTATAGTAATATGATGACTCTATACTGAGATGATCTATAAATATCATCCTAATTAGGATGGGATATAATATAGTAAATATAAAAGATTTGCGTTGCGTTTTAAACCATTGCTTGTCGATGTTTTTAATAAAAAAAATTTTTAATTAACTAACTTGTTTTATACAAGCTTTGGTTTACCTTCTTCTATAGCAGTTACAATGGCTGCTACTGACTTTTCATTAAACTTTGAGTGTAGCAGGAGCCCCCTGCATTGACCAACCTATGCCTGGAGAGGGTTAGCTGGTACACCTCAAGTTTCTAGGCTGCACCTACCTGTACATAAGTGTACTTGGGCCAAATGTGAATACCCACTTGGCTTTTTATGTTATCATTTGGGGTTCAGCATACCGATATACACATGAGGCGCCCCTCTGTTCTCCCCTTTTTTACTCCAGAATTGTTATTGTTTAAAAAGATAGATAATCCTTTTATTTCCCATTCCCCAGTTTTGCATAACCAACAGGGTTATAGAAATACACTATATGCTTCTGCAAACTACCCCCTTGTTTCAGTTGTTTTGACAGACTTGCATTTTAGCCAATCAGTGCTCACTCCGGGGTAACTTCACGTGCATGAGCTCAATGTTATCTATATGAAACACATAAACAAATGCCCTCTAGTGGTCAAAATGCATTCAGATTAGAGGCAGTCTTCAAGGTCTAAGAAATTAGCATATGAACCTCCTAGAATTAGCCTTTAACTAAGAATACCAAGAGAACAAAGCAAAATTGGTGATAAAAGTAAATTGGAAAGTTGTTTAAAATTACATGCCCTATTTAAATCATGAAAGGTTTTTTTGGACTTGACTGTTCCTATAATATAGTTTTTACCTTTGTAATTACCTTGTATCTAAGCCTCTGCAGACTGCATTTGAGTTCTTTGACAGACTTGCATTTTATGCTGACTCATAAATAACTCAATGAGAGTGAGCACAATGTTATCTATATGGCACACATGAACTAGCGCTGTCTAGATGTGAAAACCTATCAAATGCACTGAGATAAGAGGGTGCCTTTAAGGGCTTAGAAATTACAATATGAGCCTACCTTAGCTTTCAACAAAGAATACCAAGAGATCAAAGAAAATTGATGATAAAAATAAATTGGAAAGTTGTTAAAACTTGCATGCCCTATCTGAATCTCGAAGGTTTAATTTTGACAAGACTGTCCCTTTAAAAATATATGCTCTACCTGAATCATGAAAGAAATAATTGGGGTTTCATGTCCCTTTAACAGAAACACCACTTTATACAACAGCAAAACACACAAACTGACTCCATTAAGTAATTTTGTGCATCGATTATTGGTAGTTCAGGGTGCTGTTGTTTTGAAACGGGAAATGAAATATTGTGGCAGTTATCAATTTCAGCTGTGATTTATTGCGAACACATTATTTAAAAAAAAAAAGCAGAAATATTGTAATTGAATCCATTATTATTATTTATAGAATGTTGTCTGGTCGGCAGCACTATGCTGGGTACATTAGTACAACAAAAAACAAAGAATACAATATACAATTTATATGTAAAAAGAATAGATGTTAACATACTTATACAGAAGGAATTGAGGGCTCGGCTCCTACACATGGAACTATGTCATGTCAGTACAAGGAATGTCTTGCACCCCTAGGCAGCTGCCTTACTTTCCCAAAAGGAAATGCCAGCACTGGAAATGAGCATTTGTTTTTGGACAAATGTAAAAACCGACCAATTTTTCCATATTCGTTGCATTAATACAAGAAGGATAAGTGTATGTCTTTTAAAAGAAAAACAAATTAACTGAATGCATTCAAGAGAAAAAAAATAGTAGATTTGTTTTTCCATTTAAAACCATTACTCTAAAGATGGGAAAAGGCTTTTTTTTCCAAGCAAAAAAGTTTAAAAAAGGCCAAATTCACACTATTTAAGCAGGTTCAATGCCGTTGAAGGTTGATTCATTTCCAGTGTCAGACAATATGCTCTTGGCCAGTCCTTGTCTCATTAACAAAACAAAAAATGTTTAAAACAAAATATTTTGGTGCTGCTATCGGTTTGTAGCATCAGCACTAGCTACTACTTTAACTGTATTTAATGGGAAAGTCTACACCAGAATTTTTAGTGTTTTAAAAGATAGATAATCCCTTTATTACCCATTCCCCAGTTTTGCATAACCAACACAGTTATATTATTAATATACTTTTAACCTCTGTGATTATTTTGTATCTAAGCCTCTGCAAACTGCCCCCTTTATTTCAGTTCTTTTGACAGACTTGCAATTTAGCCAATCAGTGCCTGCTCCCAGATAACTTCACGTGCAGAAGCACAGTGTTATCTATATGAAATACATGAACTAACACCCTCTAGTGGTGAAAAACTGTTAAAATGCATTCTGAAAAGAGGTGGCCTTCAAGGTCGAAGAAATTAGCATATGAACCTCCTAGGTTTAGCTTTCAACTAAGAATACCAAGAGAACAAAGCAAAATTGGTGATAAAAGTAAATTGGAAAATTGTTTAAAATTACATGCTCTGTCTGAATCATGAAAGTTTATTTTGGCCTAGACTGTCCCTTTAAGTGTAAGCTGCTGTTGAGCTGCTCTCTTTGCTGCCGTGAAGAAGTTTCCTATTGGAATAGTGAATGGATTGATTTTCCTTAAGTAACAAATTCAGAATGACCCCCTTAAAGAATATCAGACAAAATAATTTTTGTCCGTGTACATGTCTAGTCCTTACCACTTTTATATGAAGTCTACTTTTTTCACCTACTATCTTTGTACTATAAGGATGCCCATCCGTAAATGACCTTCACTTAAATTATCCTACTTGAGAAATAAACTTCTATATTGTCCTTTTATGACATAGATCAATTCCTTAATCCTAGTTTTTCCTCCACGTGTTTGCTGAGTCAAGGGAAAAAAACTGACGGAAATGGTAATATCAGACGATATACAGCTTCTCCGCTGTCAAGTGCTTCTCCAAATATCAATAAAAATGATTTCAGCTGTAATTAAATTTTTAATCCTGAGTCTGCACGATTTTTGCATAGCAAACAATTATTTTATAGTCTGTGTGACATACATTTATGACTGTAGCTATTAATTGTTAAGCGATCGGATTCTTCTGGGTGTCTATCAGGCTGTGATATATGAGATCATACCCTGCTCTTCTTCTACGTTTCAAGTACTTTCCATTTGGAGCTGTTTTAAATCTGTTTAAGTGCTGATTACAAATGTTACTATATCCTATCTCCTTGTAATCAAAGTGGAAAGTGGGGAAATCCATTTAGAAAGGTAATTTGACTAACTTAGCATTCGAAGAAACATTGATTGGCTGTTGCAAACTTAAAAAAAATATATAATATCAAGATTACACAATATAACCTATATGATATTCTGTAATAGTTATCAGCAAGCTGTAAAAATGATTCACAAGCACCATAAACAATATGGCCTCAAAATAAAATCCAAATTTAAGAGATAAACTCTTAGGTATAGGAATTCACTCAGGAAGGCCTCTATTAAGAAGATTTAGGGTCCGATTCTGAAAAAGTCTCTTACGTGGGACCCAATTATCTAAAGTCGGTGTAAGGTCCCTCAAATAATATTATACATGCAAATATTATCTCGTGAGCTGTTTATCAATATCTATCTGTACAGGATTCTGTATAAAACAATTTCTTTCTTCTGTGAGTTTCTGTTCATCAGACCCTTGAGGGTAAATTTATCAATGTGCGGGCGGACATGATCTGCTGTAGCATACGCTGTCGGCATTTATCATTGCACAAGCCTTTCTAGTAAAATGCTTGTGCAATGCCGCCCCCTGCACATTCGCCACCAATCGGGTGTCAATCAACCTGATCATATCCGATTGGGCTGATTGCTGTCCGCCACCTCATAGGTGGCGGACGAGTTAAGGAGCAGCGGTCTTATTACTGCTGCTTCTTAACTTACATTTCCGGTGAGCTGAAAAGTATGGGGGTAGATAGAAGCATCCGCTGCTTGGTAAATCTACCCCTTGGTGTGAAATCATCTTGCAGACCTCACTGGGAGCTGATCTCACTGAATTGTTTAAAAATGGGGGCTAACGCTGAAGTCCCAGAGAGATGGGAAAGCTGCCTACCATAGAAAGTAATGCGGCTTTCTGGGACAACATGGGAGCACCAAGCACTGATACAATTCTTAGTTTGCAGCGCATCTTTTTAGAACATTTTCCCTTGTGTGAGCATTGCAAGACTGATGAGACACAAATGAACATTTCCTGTCAGACACAGTGGTTTTTGATCATCGGGCCATTAGAGAGATGTAGCAACATTTTCCATTCTAGAATCCTGTGAGGAACTCTGTAATACTGACAGATTTATTAGATAATCTTGCTCAACAGCGGAGAGCCCATAATGTCTAGTGGTCATAATAAATAAGCAAAAGTTTAGCATAAGCAAACTGCAGAACAAAAAGAGATTTGAATGTCAATGTTTACCTTTTAATCCTGAATATCTAGCTCTATTTTAGAGGAAGAAGCACAGCATGCTGAAAGATGTAGTTTACTATTGTATTCTCAGTATCGTGCCACTGCAGTTCTGGAATATATTTCCCAGCATCCACTGCACAGTGGTGTGGAGTGAGGTTCCTGGAAAGGCAGAAAGCTTTTGCATGAGGTCCCAACCCCTCCTTCATGCTGTGTGTATGAGCCCCTGGCACAGACTTGGGAAGGCAGCTGGGAGTGTGGTCTGACCTTTTGCACAGGTAGGTGATACACTATGTGTATGAGCCCCTGGCACACACTTGGGAAGGCAGCTGGGAATGTAGTCTGACCTTTTGCACAGGTAGGTGATGCAGTGTGTGTATGAGCATCTGGTACACACTGGGCAAAGCAGCTGGGAGTATGGTCTAACCCTCTGCACAGGTAGGTGATTCACTGTGTGTATGAGACCCTGGTACACACTGGAGAAGGCAGCTGGGAGTATGATCTGACCCTCTGCACAGGTAGGGGTGCACTGAGTGTATGAGCATCTGGTAAACACTGGGGAAGGCAGCTGGGGGGCATGGTCTGACCCTCTGAACAGGTAAGTGATGCACTGTGTGTATGAGAATCTGGTAAACACTGGGGAAGGCAGCTGGGGGGTATGGTCTGACCCTCTGCACAGGTAAGT
This sequence comes from Bombina bombina, assembly GCF_027579735.1. Classification (NCBI taxonomy): domain Eukaryota; kingdom Metazoa; phylum Chordata; class Amphibia; order Anura; family Bombinatoridae; genus Bombina; species Bombina bombina. Next base: position 1,132,012,827 of record NC_069504.1, on the reverse strand, counting down.
GATGCACTGTGTGTATGAGCGTCTGGTACACACTGGGGAAGGCAGCTGGGAGTTTGGTCTGACCCTCTGCACAGGTAGGTGATGCACTGTGTGTATGAGCCCCTGGTACACACTAGGGAAGGCAGCTGGGAGTATGGTCTGACCCTGCACAGGTAGGTGATACACTATGTGTATGAGCCCCTGGCACACACTTGGGAAGGTAGCTGGGAGTGTGGTCTGACCTTTTGCACAGGTAGGTGATACACTATGTGTAAGAGCCCCTGGCACACATTTGGGAAGGCAGCTGGGAGTGTGGTCTGACCTTTTGCACAGGTAGGTGATGCAGTGTGTGTATGAGCATCTGGTACACACTGGGCAAAGCAGCTGGGAGTATGGTCTAACCCTCTGCACAGGTAGGTGATTCACTGTGTGTATGAGACCCTGGTACACACTGGAGAAGGCAGCTGGGAGTATGATCTGACCCTCTGCACAGGTAGGGGTGCACTGAGTGTATGAACCCCTGGTAAACACTGAGGAAGGCAGCTGGGGGGCATGGTCTGACCCTCTGCACAGGTAAGTGATGCACTGTGTGTATGAGAATCTGGTAAACACTGGGGAAGGCAGCTGGGGGGTATGGTCTGACCCTCTGCACAGGTAAGTGAAGCACTGTGTGTATGAGAATCTGGTAAACACTGGGGAAGGCAGCTGGGAGTATGGTCTGACCCTCTGCACAGGTAAGTGATGCACTGTGTGTATGAGCATCTGGTAAACACTGGGGAAGGCAGTTGGGAGTGTGGTCTGACCCTCTGCACAGGTAGGTGATGCACTGTATGTATGAGCGTCTGGTACACATTGGGGAAGGCAGCTGGGAGTATGGTCTGACCCTCTGCACAGGTAGGTGATGCACTATGTGTATGAGCCCCTGGTACACACTGGGGAAGGCAGCTTGGAGTATGGTCTGACCCTCTGCATAGGTAGGTGATGCAGTGTGTGTATGAACATCTGGTACACACTGGGGAAGGCAGCTGGGAGTATGGTCTGATACCATGGTGTGATACCCTGCACACCCTGCAGCATGCGTAACTCATAAGTGTCAAGGAAAACATGGCTGAGGTGGCAACCCTAGGTCTGATCCTCTGCATAAGTAGGGGTGCACTGTATTTGCATCTGGTAAACACTAGGGAAGGCAGCTGGGAGTATGGTCTGACCCTCTGCACAGGTAGGTGATACAGTGTGTGTATGAGCATCTGGAACACACTGGGGAAGGCCGCTGGGAGTACGGTCTGTCCCTGTGCACAGGTAGGTGATGCACTGTGTGTATGAGCATCTGGTACACACTGGGGAAGGCAGCTGGGAGTATGGTCTGTCCCTGTACACAGGTAGGTGATGCACTGTGTGTATGAGCATCTGGTAAACACTAGGGAAGGCAGCTGGGAGTATGGTCTGACCCTCTGCACAGGTACAGGATGAACTATGTGTATTAGCACCTGGTACACACTGAGGAAGGCAGCTGGGGGGTATGGTCTGACCCTCTGCACATGTAGGTAATGCAGTGTGTCTATGAGCCCCTGGTACACACTGGGGAAGGCAGCTGGGAGTATGGTCTGACCCTCTGCACAGGTACAGGATGCACTATGTGTATTAGCACCTGGTACACACTGAGGAAGGCAGCTGGGAGTATGGTCTGACCCTCTGCACAGGTAGGTAATGCAGTGTGTGTATGAGCCCCTGGTACACACTGTGGAAGGCAGCTGGGAGTACGGTCTGACCCTGCACAAGTAGGTGATGCACTGTGTGTATGAGCATCTCTGGTGCACACTGGGGAAGGTAGCTGGGAGTATGGTCTGACCCTCTTCAAAGGTAGGTAATGCACTATGTTTTTGAGCATCTGGTACACACTGGGGAAGGCAGCTGGGAGTATCTTCTGACCCTCTGTACTGGTAGGTGATACACTGTGTGTATAAGACTCTGGTACACACTGGGGAATGCAGCTGGGAGTAGGCTCTGACCCTCTGCCCAGGTAGGTGATACACTGAGTGTATGAGCCCCTGGTATACACTGGGGAAGGCAGCTGGGAGTATGGTCTGAACCTGCACAGGTAGGTGATGCACTGTGTGTACGAGCATCTGGTACACACTGGGGAAGGCAGCTGGGAGTATGGTCAGACCCTCTGCACAGGTAGGGGTGCACTAGGTGTATAAGCATCTGTTAAACACTGGGGAAGGCAGCTGGGAGTATGGTCTGTCCCTCTGCACAGGTAGGTGATGCACTGTGTGTATGAGCATCTGGTACATGCTGGGGAAGGCAGCTGGAAGTATGGTCTGACCCTCTGCACAGGTACAGGATGCACTATGTGTATTAGCACCTGGTACACGCTGGGTGAGGCAGTTGGGAGTATGGTCTGACCCTCTGCACAGGTAGGGGTGCACTGAGTGTATGAGCATCTGGTACATGCTGGGTGAGGCAGTTGGGAGTATGGTCTGACCCTCTGCACAGGTAGGGGTGCACTGAGTGTATGAGCCCCTGGTAAATACTGGGGAAGGCAGTTGGGAGTATGGTCTGTCCCTCTGCACAGGTAGGTGATACACTATGTGTATGAGCCCCTGGCACACACTTGGGAAGGCAGCTGGGAATGTAGTCTGACCTTTTGCACAGGTAGGTGATGCAGTGTGTGTATGAGCATCTGGTACACACTGGGCAAAGCAGCTGGGAGTATGGTCTAACCCTCGGCACAGGTAGCTGATTCACTGTGTGTATGAGACCCTGGTACACACTGGAGAAGGCAGCTGGGAGTATGATCTGACCCTCTGCACAGGTAGGGGTGCACTGAGTGTATGAGCATCTGGTAAACACTGGGGAAGGCAGCTGGGGGGCATGGTCTGACCCTCTGCACAGGTAAGTGATGCACTGTGTGTATGAGCGTCTGGTACACACTGGGGAAGGCAGCTGGGAGTATGGTCTGACCCTCTGCACAGGTAGGTGATGCACTGTGTGTATGAGCCCCTGGTACACACTAGGGAAGGCAGCTGGGAGTATGGTCTGACCCTGCACAGGTAGGTGATACACTATGTGTATGAGCCTCTGGCACACACTTGGGAAGGTAGCTGGGAGTGTGGTCTGACCTTTTGCACAGGTAGGTGATACACTATGTGTAAGAGCCCCTGGCACACACTTGGGAAGGCAGCTGGGAGTGTGGTCTGGCCTTTTGCACAGGTAGGTGATGCAGTGTGTGTATGAGCATCTGGTACACACTGGGCAAAGCAGCTGGGAGTATGGTCTAACCCTCTGCACAGGTAGGTGATTCACTGTGTGTATGAGACCTTGGTACACACTGGAGAAGGCAGCTGGGAGTATGATCTGACCCTCTGCACAGGTAGGGGTGCACTGAGTGTATGAACCCCTGGTAAACACTGAGGAAGGCAGCTGGGGGGCATGGTCTGACCCTCTGCACAGGTAAGTGATGCACTGTGTGTATGAGAATCTGGTAAACACTGGGGAAGGCAGCTGGGGGGTATGGTCTCACCCTCTGCACAGGTAAGTGATGCACTGTGTGTATGAGAATCTGGTAAACACTGGGGAAGGCAGCTGGGAGTATGGTCTGACCCTCTGCACAGGTAAGTGATGCACTGTGTGTTTGAGCATCTGGTAAACACTGGGGAAGGCAGTTGGGAGTGTGGTCTGACCCTCTGCACAGGTAGGTGATGCACTGTATGTATGAGCGTCTGGTACACATTGGGGAAGGAAGCTGGGAGTATGGTCTGACCCTCTGCACAGGTAGGTGATGCACTATGTGTATGAGCCTCTGGTACACACTGGGGAAGGCAGCTGGGAGTATGGTCTGACCCTCTGCATAGGTAGGTGATGCAGTGTGTGTATGAACATCTGGTACACACTGGGGAAGGCAGCTGGGAGTATGGTCTGATACCATGGTGTGATACCCTGCACACCCTGCAGCATGTGTAACTCATAAGTGTCAAGGAAAACATGGCTGAGGTGGCAACCCTAGGTCTGATCCTCTGCATAAATAGGGGTGCACTGTATTTGCATCTGGTAAACACTAGGGAAGGCAGCTGGGAGTATGGTCTGACCCTCTGCACAGGTAGGTGATACAGTGTGTGTATGAGCATCTGGTACACACTGGGGAAGGCAGCTGGGAGTATGGTCTGTCCCTGTGCACAGGTAGGTGATGCACTGTGTGTATGAGCATCTGGTACACACTGGGGAAGGCAGCTGGGAGTATGGTCTGTCCATGTACACAGGTAGGTGATGCACTGTGTGTATGAGCATCTGGTAAACACTAGGGAAGGCAGCTGGGAGTATGGTCTGACCCTCTGCACAGGTACAGGATGCACTATGTGTATTAGCACCTGGTACACACTGAGGAAGGCAGCTGGGGGGTATGGTCTGACCCTCTGCACATGTAGGTAATGCAGTGTGTCTATGAGCCCCTGGTACACACTGGGGAAGGCAGCTGGGAGTATGGTCTGACCCTCTGCACAGGTACAGGATGCACTATGTGCATTAGCACCTGGTACACACTGGGGAAGGCAGCTGGGAGTATGGTCTGACCCTCTGCACAGGTACAGGATGCACTATGTGCATTAGCACCTGGTACACACTGGGGAAGGCAGCTGGGAGTATGGTCTGACCCTCTGCACAGGTAGGTAATGCAGTGTGTGTATGAGCCCCTGGTACACACTGAGGAAGGCAGCTGGGAGTACGGTCTGACCCTGCACAAGTAGGTGATGCAGTGTGTGTATGAGCATCTCTGGTGCACACTGGGGAAGGTAGCTGGGAGTATGTTCTGACCCTCTTCAAAGGTAGGTAATGCACTATGTTTTTGAGCATCTGATACACACTGGGAAGGCAGCTGGGAGTATCTTCTGACCCTCTGTACTGGTAGGTGATACACTGTGTGTATAAGACTCTGGTACACACTGGGGAATGCAGCTGGGAGTAGGCTCTGACCCTCTGCCCAGGTAGGTGATACACTGAGTGTATGAGCCCCTGGTATACACTGGGGAAGGCAGCTGGGAGTATGGTCTGAACCTGCACAGGTAGGTGATGCACTGTGTGTACGAGCATCTGGTACACACTGGGGAAGGCAGCTGGGAGTATGGTCAGACCCTCTGCACAGGTAGGGGTGCACTAGGTGTATAAGCATCTGTTAAACACTGGGGAAGGCAGCTGGGAGTATGGTCTGTCCCTCTGCACAGGTAGGTGATGCACTGTGTGTATGAGCATCTGGTACATGCTGGGGAAGGCAGCTGGAAGTATGGTCTGACCCTCTGCACAGGTACAGGATGCACTATGTGTATTAGCACCTGGTACACGCTGGGTGAGGCAGTTGGGAGTATGGTCTGACCCTCTGCACAGGTAGGGGTGCACTGAGTGTATGAGCATCTGGTACATGCTGGGTGAGGCAGTTGGGAGTATGGTCTGACCCTCTGCAAGGGTAGGGGTGCACTGAGTGTATGAGCCCCTGGTAAATACTGGGGAAGGCAGCTGGGAGTATGGTCTGTCCCTGTGCACAGGTAGGTGATGCACTGTGTGTATGAGCATCTGGTACACACTGGGGAAGGCAGCTGGGAGTATGGTCTGTCCCTGTGCACAGGTAGGTGATGCACTGTGTGTATGAGCATCTGGTACACACTGGGGAAGGCAGCTGGGAGTATGGTCTGTCCATGTACACAGGTAGGTGATGCACTATGTGTATGAGCATCTGGTAAACACTAGGGAAGGCAGCTGGGAGTATGGTCTGACCCTCTGCACAGGTACAGGATGCACTATGTGTATTAGCACCTGGTACACACTGAGGAAGGCAGCTGGGGGGTATGGTCTAACCCTCTGCACATGTAGGTAATGCAGTGTGTCTATGAGCCCCTGGTACACACTGGGGAAGGCAGCTGGGAGTATGGTCTGACCCTCTGCACAGGTAGGTAATGCAGTGTGTGTATGAGCCCCTGGTACACACTGAGGAAGGCAGCTGGGAGTACGGTCTGACCCTGCACAAGTAGGTGATGCACTGTGTGTATGAGCATCTCTGGTGCACACTGGGGAAGGTAGCTGGGAGTATGGTCTGACCCTCTTCAAAGGTAGGTAATGCACTATGTTTTTGAGCATCTGGTACACACTGGGAAGGCAGCTGGGAGTATCTTCTGACCCTCTGTACTGGTAGGTGATACACTGTGTGTATAAGACTCTGGTACACACTGGGGAAGGCAGCCGGGAGTATCTTCTGACCCTCTGTACTGGTAGGTGATACACTGTGTGTATAAGACTCTGGTACACACTGGGGAATGCAGCTGGGAGTAGGCTCTGACCCTCTGCCCAGGTAGGTGATACACTGAGTGTTTGAGCCCCTGGTACACACTGGGGAAGGCAGCTGGGAGTATGGTCTGAACCTGCACAGGTAGGTGATGCACTGTGTGTACGAGCATCTGGTACACACTGGGGAAGGCAGCTGGGAGTATGGTCAGACCCTCTGCACAGGTAGGGGTGCACTAGGTGTATAAGCATCTGTTAAACACTGGGGAAGGCAGCTGGGAGTATGGTCTGTCCCTCTGCACAGGTAGGTGATGCACTGTGTGTATGAGCATCTGGTACATGCTGGGGAAGGCAGCTGGAAGTATGGTCTGACCCTCTGCACAGGTACAGGATGCACTATGTGTATTAGCACCTGGTACACGCTGGGTGAGGCAGTTGGGAGTATGGTCTGACCCTCTGCACAGGTAGGGGTGCACTGAGTGTATGAGCATCTGGTACATGCTGGGTGAGGCAGTTGGGAGTATGGTCTGACCCTCTGCACAGGTAGGGGTGCACTGAGTGTATGAGCCCCTGGTAAATACTGGGGAAGGCAGTTGGGAGTATGGTCTGTCCCTCTGCACAGGTAGGTGATACACTGAGTGTATGAGCATCTGTTATACACTTGGGAAGGCAGCTGGGAGTATGGTCTGACCCTATGCACAGGTAGGGGTGCACTGTATTTGCATCTGGAACACACTGGGGAAGGCAACTGGGAGTATGGTCTGTCCCTCTGCACAGGTAGGTGATGCACTGTGTGTATGAGCATCTGGTTAACACTGAGGAAGGCAGTTGGGAGTATGGTCTGACCCTCTGCACAGGTAGGTGATGCACTGAGTGTATGAGCATCTGTTATACACTGGGGAAGGCAGCTGGGAGTATGGTCTGACCCTATGCACACGTAGGGGGTGCACTGTGGGTATGTGCATCTGGTACACACTGGGGAAGGCAGATGGGAGTATGGTCTGTCCCTCTGCACAGGTAGGTGATGCACTGTGTGTATGAACCTCTGGTATACACTGGGGAAGGCAGCTGGGAGTATGGTCTGTCCCTCTGCACAGGTAGGTGATGCACTGTGTGAATGAACATCTGGTACACACTGGGAAAGGCAGCTGGGAGTATGGTCTGACCCTCTGCACAGGTAGGTGATGCAGTGTGTGTATGAACATCTGGTACACACTGGGGAAGGCAGCTGGGAGTATGGTCTGACCCTCTGCACAGGTAGGTGATGCACTGTGTGTATGAGCATCTGGTACACACTGGGGAAGGCAGATGGGAGTATGGTCTGTCCCTCTGCACAGGTAGGTGATGCACTGTATGTATGAGCGTCTGGTACACACTGGGGAAGGCAGATGGGAGTATGGTCTGAGCATCTGCACAGGTAGGGGTGCACTGAGTATATAATACCCTGGTACACACTGGGGAAGGCAACTGGGAGTATGGTCTGACCCTGCACCAGTAGGTTATGCAGTGTGTATGAACATCTGGTACACACTGGGGAAGACAGCTGGGAGTATGTTCTGACCCTCTGCAGAGGTAGGTGATGCACTGTGTATATGAGCCCCTGGCAGTGGTGGCCCACAATACATGCATGCGGGGGGGGAGAAAGAGAGAAAGAGAGAGAGAGAGAGATAAAGAGAAAGAAAGAGAGAGAGAGAGAAAGAGAGAGAGAGAAAGAGAGAGAGAGAAAGAGAGAGAGAGAGAGTGAGAGAAAGAGAGAGAGAGAGAAAGAGAGAGAGAAAGAGAGAGAGAGAAGAGAGAGAGAGAGAGAGAGAGAAAGAGAGAGAGAAGAGAGAGAGAAGAGAGAGAGAAAGAGAGAGAGAAAGAGAGAGAGAAAGAGAGAGAGAAAGAGAGAGAAAGAAAGAGAGAGAGAGAGAGAGAGAGAGATTGTATAGTGTAGTAACCATTTACAAGGGAAAGAAAACATTGTGCAGTACTAAATAACAGTAGGGCTAAAAATTGAATACTGTAGTAAAAAGTAAATTATTACACAGCAAAGTATAAACAGGGTAGTAACTTCCACTCACTCCAGTATCCTCTCACAAGGCTATAACAGATATAATAGCTAATGAATAGATTAATGTACTGCTATAGATCACAGCATTAGAAGAATATACTATAAGCTGTAGAAAAAACCTCTCCACCTAGAGATACACTATTTTCCATTAATCTAGTATCTTTCTTCAAGTTAGAAATATTGCAACAATATTGGCACAAGTGCAAACATGTACTGCAAATGGCAGACTCATAAAGGTGCAACACAAAAACTATACTGTATATCAATATTACAAGCACCTAAAATTACAATGCCCTTAAGCACTGTAGAAAAACTATCCCACAGCATAAGTACTCAGACCAACATATAAGGAGTAGCTAAATAAAGGAAGTCACATCCCTTAGAACTGACAAGGTTACAAGTGATTCTGCAGCTCCTTTACTTTACATCAGTCCGACTCAGGTCCACGCTCCACGGCCACACCTCCCTAGACAAGAGAGGCACCACCAATTGGCTGTTTTGTTTAGCTTCCACCTCAACTCACACATCAAAAACTGTGCGATTAACAAAGTATAAGGCTGGGTTGGGGTGGCGCTGCAAGCACTTTGAAATAAGTTCAAAGGGCTTGAAGTCTATACTTCTATCTATCGCACGTGCGGTGTGATAGAAGTAAAAATGGCAAACTTTTTTTTTTTTTTATACTGGACTGGAACTTTTTGGCTGTAGGGGGGCAATTGAAAAAATTATATTTATTCAGACAAAAAGGTTTTTTTTCTATCTCAGGGGGTTCATGTGCACCTGTGCTCCTATAGAGGAGCCTCCACTGGCCCCTGGTATACACTGGGGAGGGCAGCTGGGAGTATGGTCTGACCCTTTGTACAAGAAGAGGCACCATGTATGAGCCGCTAGTACACATATAATGTATACAAATATATACACACACATATACAGGGAGTGCAGAATTATTAGGCAAGTTGTATTTTTGAGGATTAATTTTATTATTGAACAACAACCATGTTCTCAATAAACCCAAAAAAACTCATTAATATCAAAACTGAATATTTTTGGAAGTAGTTTTTAGTTTGTTTTTAGTTATAGCTATTTTAGGGGGATATCTGTGTGTGCAGGTGACTATTACTGTGCATAATTATTAGGCAACTTAACAAAAAACAAATATATACCCATTTCAATTATTTATTTTTACCAGTGAAACCAATATAACATCTCAACATTCACAAATATACATTTCTGACATTCAAAAACAAAACAAAAACAAATCAGTGACCAATATAGCCACCTTTCTTTGCAAGGTCACTCAAAAGCCTGCCATCCATGGATTCTGTCAGTGTTTTGATCTGTTCACCATCAACATTGCGTGCAGCAGCAATCACAGCCTCCCAGACACTGGTCAGAGAGGTGTACTGTTTTCCCTCCTTGTAAATCTCACATTTGATGATGGACCACAGGTTCTCAATGGGGTTCAGATCAGGTGAACAAGGAGGCCATGTCATTAGATTTTCTTCTTTTATACCCTTTCTTGCCAGCCACGCTGTGGAGTACTTGGACGCGTGTGATGGAGCATTGTCCTGCATGAAAATCATGTTTTTCTTGAAGGATGCAGACTTCTTCCTGTACCACTGCTTGAAGAAGGTGTCTTCCAGAAACTGGCAGTAGGACTGGGAGTTGAGCTTGACTCCATCCTCAACCCGAAAAGGCCCCACAAGTTCATCTTTGATGATACCAGCCCAAACCAGTACTCCACCTCCACCTTGCTGGCGTCTGAGTCGGACTGGAGCTCTCTGCCCTTTACCAATCCAGCCACGGGCCCATCCATCTGGCCCATCAAGACTCACTCTCATTTCATCAGTCTATAAAACCTTAGAAAAATCAGTCTTGAGATATTTCTTGGCCCAGTCTTGACGTTTCAGCTTGTGTGTCTTGTTCAGTGGTGGTCGTCTTTCAGCCTTTCTTACCTTGGCCATGTCTCTGAGTATTGCACACCTTGTGCTTTTGGGCACTCCAGTGATGTTGCAGCTCTGAAATATGGCCAAACTGGTGGCAAGTGGCATCTTGGCAGCTGCACGCTTGACTTTTCTCAGTTCATGGGCAGTTATTTTGCGCCTTGGTTTTTCCACACGCTTCTTGCGACCCTGTTGACTATTTTGAATGAAACGCTTGATTGTTCGATGATCACGCTTCAGAAGCTTTGCAATTTTAAGAGTGCCGCATCCCTCTGCAAGATATCTCACTATTTTTGACTTTTCTGAGCCTGTCAAGTCCTTCTTTTGACCCATTTTGCCAAAGGAAAGGAAGTTGCCTAATAATTATGCACACCTGATATAGGGTGTTGATGTCATTAGACCACACCCCTTCTCATTACAGAGATGCACATCACCTAATATGCTTAATTGGTAGTAGGCTTTCGAGCCTATACAGCTTGGAGTAAGACAACATGCATAAAGAGGATGATGTGGTAAAAATACTCATTTGCCTAATAATTCTGCACTCCCTGTACACATATATATATAGGTATATAGAATTTTTAAGCCCTTTCAACTCAAATACCTGAAAACAAGAAAATTATTTTTTATTCAGGTGTAATATTTAATAATGTGTTTCACTCTTCACATAGGGGAATATGTTCTATGTATTTTTAAAGGGTCAGTAAAGTCAAAAATAAACTTTCATGATTCATATAGAGCATACTATTGCAAACAACTTTCCTGTTCACTTCCATTAAACTTTCCTGTTCAATTCCATTAAATGTGCACAGACCTTTTATATACACACTTTCTGAGGTACCAGCTCCTTCTGGGTATGTGCAAGATTCACAGAATATACGTATATGCATTTTGTGATTGGCTTATAGCTGTAATATGATGATGAAAAATTTAACTAACTTTTACATTTGTCAGAAAGAAAACTAAGTGCTTTCACGTTGTCTTTTTATTATGCATTTAGTTATTATGCTATTCTACTGTTTAGTGGTACTTTAAATAGATATTCCTATACATATCATTATAAACCTTCACCATATATATATATATATATATATATATATATAAAGCAGAGAGAACAGGCAAGAGATATTATTTATAGACTTAAAAGGCAACAGCTGCAAAAACAACCTTTAAACAAGAAAACACAGAATAAAAGCTCTTGAAATGGTTATAAAAGTCCCATTACAAATTTAATTGAGAAAGTCACAGTATATTAGTTCACCACTAGCTCCAATATGGAAAGGTATACTAAGGAGAACAACGTGGTGAAGGTCCAAGGACAGTTCATGAAATAACGGAACAGTTCTTCACTAGGTCCTTAGACACAGCATGAAGATAGATTCCAGGTTCACTCACTCCAAATGCATAGCCGGATTCAGGAGCAGGACAAATTCTATCGCTGCTGATCTAACCCAGCGTTCACTCTGTTAGCTTTGCCATGTCATTTAAAGGAATGTTACACATGTTAGGTATTAGTCTATGATTATGGTCAGGGAGACCGGTCAGACTATGTTCTGAAATTTTAACAGCATGTCCTGTTGTTTTAACCTGGAATAAAGCTATCTACTATTTGATTTACTAATGGCTGTCTGTTGGAATATCTTTTCTATATTTAGCCATATATATATATATACACATATATGTATATATATTTATATAGGATGGACTCCGGCTACCCAGACTGGGTAGCTCCACCAAAGGATCCTCCCTGTCCCTGGAATCTGCCGCTATGTAGCGGAGAGAGTGATTTTAGGCAATCCCACCCAAATAACTAGACATACTAGCATTCAGGTGAAAACATGAAGTACATCTTTATTGGGAAAACACACAGTTTATATACACAATCTCATCAAGATAAGAGCCTTATTAGTCCCCTAAATCTCCCGCCATTCTCTCCCCTCCAGACAGACTGGCGCCATCCATAGAGTTCATTGTCCCATAGTGTCCAGCGTTATAAGGATGGTGGTTCCGGGGTGATCCCAGGGGAGCAACGGCACTTCCAGGGTGTCATTGGGAAGCCCTCGGTCCCCAGCTGCTACAGTAAAAAAAGAAACATAATCCATGGCTGGGGGGCCAGAGCTTTGGGTGATTAAACATACACCGGGAAGGCCACTGGGGAGTGGGGGGTTGTAGATGGGGGTCCGGACTAGAGGCTGCTGGAGCGACCTGGTATAAGGGACACCGGGGATGCAAGATGATGTGGCTGACCAGCAGTTCTAGGGGACCGGTCAGCCGGAGAGGGACTAGGCTGTCAGGGACCAGCTCATGATGATGTGTAAACCATAAAACAAAGTTAATCAAAGGTCTGGGAGATCGCGATTGCTCTCAAAAGCCCAAATCACTTAGAAACAGGAGGGGGTGAGGTAGTAGGGGGTGGAGGTTTAACCTCTGCAGCCCGGTATCCATGACAGCTCCTCCTTCCAGTTCAGGAGACTAGGCTAGATCCACACATGGGTTGGCCTGGGGCTGTCCAAGGAGCTATTCCATTTAAGTTTGCCGGGAGAGTCCATCAGCATTTCCATTGCTTTTCCCAACCTGTACTGAATGTCAAAGTTGAAGGGCTGCAGGGCTAAACTCCACCACAGCAATCGTCCATTGTCCCCAGACACTCTGTTGAGCCATACTAGGGGGTTGTGATCTGTGAGGACGGTGAAAGGTCTCCCATAGAGGTAGGGCTGCAGTTTCTTTAGAGCCCACACTAGAGCCAGGCACTCCTTCTCCACCGCTGCATAGCCTACTTCCCTGGGCAACAACTTCCGGTTGATGTAATCTACTGGGTGGTCCTGCCCCTCTCCATCTACCTGGCTTAGGACTGCTCCCAACCCGAACATGGAGGCATCTGTGTGGACACAAAAACGTTTGGTGGGGTCAGGAGCAGCCAGGACAGGGGCAGAGATCAAGGCAGACTTGAGGCTCTGGAAAGCAGTCTCACAGTCTGGGGACCATAGGACCTGTCGGGGGAGTTGCTTACGTGTTAGGTCAGTCAGGGTGGTTTACTGTAAGAGGGGACAAATTTACGGTAATACCCGGTGGTTCCTAGAAATGCTAGGACTTGGGTTTTGGTCTTGGGGGTGGGCAAGTTCACCACTGCCTCAATCGTGGCCGGCTCCATCTGCTGCTTTCCACAATCCACCCAGTGGCCTAGGTACTGGACCTCCAAATGCCCTATGGTGCATTTTTCGGGCTTCAGGGTCAGACCAGTGGCCCTGATGCGATCTAGAATGATGTCAAAGTGGACCAAATGGTCCTCCCAGGTCTCGCTGTAGATGGCAATGTCGTCCAGGTATGCACAGGCATAGTCCTGGAGGCCATCCAGGAGGTGATCCACCATTCTTTGGAAGGTTGCCGGCACATTCTTCATCCCAAATGGCATGACCTTGAACCGGTATAAGTCAAATGGGGTGATGAAGGCCGACATTGGGATGGACCTGGGGTCTAAAGGGATCTGCCAATATACATTGCAGAGGTCTAGGGTGGTCAGGAAAGGGCCCAGGGCAATCCGGTCCAGTAGGTCTTTGACTTGGGGTAGGTGTTAGTCATGGCTCTGTCATTGAACCTGTGTAAGTCTATGCAAAACCGGGTGGTCCCATCCCGCTTTTGTACCAGTACCACAAGGGAGGCCCAGGGACGGTTGGATGGTTCAATAACACCTAGGTCCAACATTTCCCTGAACTCTCTGTGCACACTGTCTCTGACTGCCTCGGGGACCCTGTACACTGCCTGTTGCAGGGGTGCCTGCCCTGGGGTCTCCACTCGGTGTATGGATGCCAAGTTGTATCCCGGGACAGTAGAGAACATATCTCGTCTGTCCTCTAGCATTTGCTGGACTTGCTCCTTCTGACTAGCCCCTAGCCTCTCATCCAGCGGTATGTCGGCCAAGTCTTGGGAGGCCCCATTCCGGCTGGGGAGCTCCGGCACGGGAAGACTCTTGGAGTCCTCCACAGCCAGAGCACAAATAGCAGCCACATCCCCAGCCCTTTCTAGGTATGCTTTTTAGCATGTTCACATGAAAGGTCCGGTGGACTCGGTCATCTAAACATTTAGCTACTAGGTAGGTGGTATCTTTCAGCTGCTCTATCACCCAGTAGGGTCCCTGCCAGGAGGCTTGTAAGGCCCGTAGAATGTCTGTTTTGACAGACTTCAAGGCTAGGACCTTCTGCCCCACAGCTAAGGTTTGATTAAGGGCAGTCTGCCGACTTTGAGCAACCTGAAGGTTCACTCGCACTCTTTCAATGAGGTCCTTCAGTCGGTCCCTGAACTCAAGAACGTACTCAAGTGCCCTTCCTCCCCTGTTGATCCTTTCTAGTGGGTTCTCACTAGGTCTAGGGGTCCCCTAATCTTTCGACCATACAGAAGCTCACATTGGGAGAATCCCATGGATTCCTGGGGTAACTCTCTGTATGCAAAGAGGAGGTGCAGCAGGTATCGTTCCCAGTCCCTGTGAGAGGCCGAGATCATCCTAAGCAACTGCTTTAGGGTACTGTTAAACCTTTAGCATAACCCATTTGTCTGGTGGTGGCTTGGAGCACTGTGCAGGGGTTTGATCCCGCACAGTGTCCATAACTGCCGGGTAATTTCCACAGTGAACAGAGTTCCCTGGTCGGAGATTACATCCCGGGGAAAGCCTACCCTGGTGAATATGCGGAGCTTGGCATCTGCCACTGTCTCTGTCTGGATATTAGCCAGAGGGATTGCCTCCGGGTACCAAGTGGCATAAGCAACCACTGTAAGTATGTACTTCTTCCCTGTGGGGCTGGGCCAGGCCAATGGACCAATTATTTCTACAGCAACCCTGCTAAAGGTTTCATCAATAATAGGGAGGGGATGAAGGAGGCTTTAGAGTGGTCCCCTGTCTTTCCTACTCTCTGGCACACTTTGCAAGTCTTACAGTAGTTCTTAATATTGGCTGTAATCCCTGGCCAAAACAAAGTCTGAGTTAATCTGTGGTGGGTCCTGGACTTCCCTATATGTCTTGCTAGGGGATATCATGCCCTATCCGTAGCAGGTCGGACCGGAAATTCTTCTGTACCACCAGCTGGCCCTTGGGCACCGACCCTTTTCTCCTCATGGAGATCCGGTACAGGAGCCCTTTCTCCCACTGAAAACGTTACTCCCCGGGGCCCTGGGGGGTCAGTCCCTACCCGGTCATGGTAAGGGGCTAGGGTCGGGTTGCTAAAGGTCTCTTGGGTCAGAGGGAGATGCCCAGGAGAGTTGGTCGGGAGGTTGGGTAGGAGTCGGAGCGATAGGTCTTACCTGGGTCCCCAGATCATGTGCGGTGGCTTGGCATCTGGCTTGCTGGCGGGAGGTAACTGCTGAAACATCTGGGGGTTTATCCCTCACAAAGGTTGAGGCAAGGTGGCTGAGGTCATTTCCCAGTAAGACCTCAGCAGGCAAGTGGCTCATGACCCCTAGTTCTATAGCACTGGGGCCGACACCCCAACCCAGGAGCACTCGTGCTGTGGGGATCCTTAGGATGGCACCCCCAGCCACCCCAATGCCAAGTATCCTCCCTGTATGGCCAGAGGCAGGGGTCATTTGGGGTTGGACCAGGGTGACTATAGCTCCACTGTCCCTTTGTCCCTGGGCCGACTGCCAGTTGACCCAGATGTCCTGGCGATGGTGTCGGCAGTTGTCAACAGTTCATGCAGGACCCCGACTTCTTCAGCCCAGCCGGTGTAGTTGGTGGGGTCTTCGGTGTATAGACAGTGAGCCTCAGCTTGGTATCTCCTGACAGGAGCACTGGTCCACTGAGCCAGAGAGGGATTCCTTGGCCTCTGCTCTGGGCACTCTCATCTCATGTGGCCTATCCGCCCACACTCGTAGCACCCCTAGGATGAGCTGGGCCTGGAGGGGTGGACAGGCACTGGCCAAGTCTGGGGATACCGAGTAGGCACTGGAGGGCGGGCAGCGGTGAGAGTGGAGTGGGTCACCAGTCAGGACTCAGGGGTGGTCTGGCACCGGGCATCCAAGTATTGATCAGCCAGGATGGCCACCTGGTCGGCTGTTACAGGCCCCTTATCTTTGACCCAGTCCCGGACCTCCACCGGGGAATGGTTGTAGAAATGCTCCAACAAAATGAGCCTGGTAACCTCTTCCAGGGAAATTACATGGCAGCCTGCAAACCAAGAGTTCAAGGACCAGGTGAACCAGTGGGCCCAATCGATGAACGGCTGCCCCTCTTGTCTTTTTAGTCCTCTGAACTTAAGTCGATGAGCCTCCGGCGTGAGACCATAGTGAGCAAGGATGCACTCCTTCACCCGATCATAGTTCTTTCGGTCCCCTGAAGGCACAGTGTTGAACACCTCCAGGGCCTGTCCTGACAGTTTTCCAAGCAAGAGGGTCACCCTGTCGGTGGTGGCAACACCCTGCAGCTCGCACTGGGTTTTGAATACTTGAAGGTAGCTGTCAATCTCCTCCTCTTTGTCTCTGAAGGCTCGAAAAGCCTCATTGGGTAGCTTCCTTGGCCAGGGAGGTGGATCCAGAAGAGCTGGCATGGCTCCCCCCCATTGACTTTTGGAGCTCTAGCATCGGGACTCGGGTGGCGTCTTTGATTATCCCTGTGATAACCTCCTCAGGTGGGGCCATCCCATAGAGTTCCAGCTGCCACTGGATCTCTCTCTGCTATTCAGACATCGTGGTCCCTTGGGTTGACGCCTCGCTGGACCATTCGCTGTCCCGGCTGCTACCGGCCTCACTAACTGGTTCACTAGCCCGGTCGCCTTCCATGAGTTTGGCTATGATTGCCGCCTTTGACTTTTGGCCGGCGATTTTCCCTTTAGCTTCCAGCAAGTCTTTCAAGGTATTCTTTCAGAGCCCAGTGTATTGCTGCTCCATCTGAAGGTGTCTTCAGTTGGTGGTTTGGATGTTCCAGGTAGATGGAAGCATCCCACCGCTGCCAACCAATGTGACGGACTCTGACTACCCCGACTGGGTAGCTCCGCCAAAGGATCCTTCCTGTCCAAGGAACCTGCCGCTATGTAGTGGAGAGAGTGATTTTAGGCAATCCCACCCAAATAACTAGACAGACTAGCATTCAGGTGAAAACATGAAGTACGTCTTTATTGGGAAAACACATTTTACTTATGCTGTTGTGACATTTCGGGGATACAGCTCTGAGGAAATAGAAGTAAAGTATTTAAAAGTCACGCCTGTGTTTTATATATATATATATATATATATATATATATATATATATATATTACAAAAAAAACATATAAATATACAATATATATACATAAATATATATATATATATATTTTAAAATAAATAGAACATTTTCTTCTATATGAAGAACATTGGGTTTTCGCTTGTGCGCAAACATTTTACTTTTAACTTGTAATACGCATGCTAACCAGCTGAAAGCATTAAATAGCTTTACTTTTAATCTGGCCCTAAGTACTTTGGAAGTGAGATCTGCAAGTCTTGTTTTAACAAGATTTCAGCAAAGTTATTTATGTTAAGGTAATTGAATAAAACATACTAGACATATCTTAAGTCAAAAAACAGAGATGTTACATGTTTTTATTATGACAAAATGGTAAGGCCAATTTATTAAGCAGCGGATGCTGCTTATTCCGTGCGAGCCTTCAAGAAACAGGAGTTAAGAAGCAGCGCTTTTAAGACTGCAGCTCCTTAACTGGTCTGCCGCCTCTGAGGTGGTGGACTGCAATTATCCTGATCAGATACAATTGGGATGATTGACACCCCCTGCTAGCGGCCGATTGGCCACGAATGTGCAGGCGACCGGCATTTCACCAGAAATGCTTGTGCAATGTTAAATGCCGACAACTTATGCTGTCAACATTTAGTGATGCAGGGCGGACATGATTCACTATAACGAATCATGTCCTCCTGGGGTATGATAAATCTACCCTGGTGTCTTCAAGGCTACATCATCTTATCTGCTAGGTTCTCAGAATCAGCAAACTACATTTTCTGTTGAAAATAGATTCTACCGAAGAACTGACTCTGAGCAAACAACTGTTCTGGAGAATCATCTTGGTTGTATATCATGTCAACAGAAGTCCAGCTGGAGAAGTTCTTTAGGAGATTGCCAAATCCTCAGCAGTCCCTTGTAAAAACCCTCTTGAGTTTTCTTATTCATTTACATTTTTTGGTTTTCCTTTAACCACACATAGGGGCCTATCTATCAAGCTCTGAAAGGAGCTTGACGGCCCGTGTTTCTGGCGAGTCTTCAGACTCGCCAGAAACAGCAGTTATGAAGCAGCGGTCACAAAGACCGCTGCTCCATAACCCTGTCTGCCTGCTCTGAGCAGGCGGACAGGAATTGCATCAATTCAACCCGATCGAGTACGATCGGGTTGATTGACACCCCCCAGCTGGTGGCCCATTGGCCGCGAGTCTGCAGGGGGTGTCAATCAACCCGATCGGGTTGATTAACACCCCCTGCTGGCGGCCCATTGGCCGCGAGTCTGCAGGGGGTGGTGTTGCACCAGCAGCTCTTGTGAGCTGCTGGTGCAATGTTAAATGCGGAGAGCGTATTGCTCTCCGCATTCAGCGATGTCTTGCGGACCTGATCCGCACTGTCGGATCAGGTCCGCAAGACATTTCTTAAATATGCCTCATAGAATACTTTGGTGTAATGTTTTTTCTTTGAGATAATTTTCCACCCAATTGGTTTTCTTTGAACAGAACCATCAACCTTAAAGACACAGAGACTGAGAAGTGCTAAGTAAAGTTATTACGTTGCCCTTGCTTTGAACTTACCTCAATGATTCTATCTATAGTGAAGTTGAAGGTAAAACACATCAGTATCTGTGGTTCTTCAGGATAGTTAGTTCTTGTATTAAGGTTTCATGCAAACCTTCTTTACCAGCACTTTTCAGCTATTGCAACTATCTCTAGGATTCAACAATCTCAGTCCTTAATGTTTTAACAAACCTCTATATGAAATATGACACCCTTCCTGTTGGCCATTATTTTATCTAAAATTCCACTCTTTGGAAGAATATGATTTCTTATCTTTATCACATAGATATGAGACCAGTCACACACTTCCTACTAAAGTTATTCTACAGGTGATATCTAAGCAAGAGATTTTTTCTGCCACACTTTTACTGTCCATCCTCTTTGTTATAAATCATTTCTTCCCAAAACAATTCAGAATCAAAGCTCAAATCTACATCCCCCAACTGTTGTGACTTAATGTTAGAAATTCATACAAACTGTCCCATAGTAGGAAGCTAAAGGACCACTAAACACAATAATAAAATAATAATAATAATCAGTAAATACATAATAAAAAGACAATGCAAAATAACAAAGTTTGAATATCAAAATTGTAGTAGATTTTTTCTAACACAAACATGAAAGTTAGCTACATTTTAATTCATAATGCATCATGTGACAGCCATTGGCCAATCACAAAATGCATATATGTATGTCCTGTAAATCTTACACATGCTCAGTAGGAGCTGGTGCCTCAGTAAGTGTGCATATAAAAAGACTGTGCATATTTAGATAATGGATGTGAATTGGAAAGTCAACTGTCTGTTTGTCATCTTGTCCTTTGTCTGCTCCTATTTTTTGGACTACTTTGTCTTTTTTAACTTTCGTTTTTTTCTTAACCCCATCGTGCAGTGCCGCTATTTTCTTCTTCTCGTTTCAAATTTGTGCTCTATCTGAATTGTAAAAATGTCATTTTGTCTTGAATGTTAAGCCTTTAATGCTGTGGTGAATTCTGTTGCCAGACTGCACAGAACAGTAAGTTTAATTAACTTGAGAACCAAGTGCTTTACTGCAATTATAAGTTTGCAAATAGATTTTTAACAAGAAAAAATAAACTGTAATAAATATAATTGATTGACACCCAAAATGTATTTCATTAGCAAAAGATAAAAGTGCATTTAATTGTTACATTCAGTAAAATGTTTTGTTAAATAGACGTTAAGGTATTCCCTACAACTGCCTCTGAAACAGATTAATTAATCTCATAAACATTGTTTAACATATTGTAAAATATAGCCGTCTGACACTAATATACAGAGACTGTTTAACTCATTCCTTGCAGAATTATTAAATACATATGTCTGCAGAAGACAGAAATGAAATGTTCTACGACCAGGCTTGAAGCCAAAAACTAATTTATTTCTTAATGTGGCAATGATTACTTGGTGGTTTCTTAAGAAGAGATGACAGGTCTGTGCTAATGGAGTTGTACTGTATGATAATATAAATCATGACAGAGCAATTAATTACAGTAACCGCTGCAAAGCCTTTTGTTAGTTCTCCTCATCAACTAAAGGATTTAATAATGTTCGTTTCGCTAGGTTCCAGTGACATTTACGAGACTTAAAACCTTTCTTAATCAAATCAATATAGTTGCCTGCTATATTTAGTCTTCCTTTGGCAGCTAATCTGAGGGTACTGCATGCTAGTGGGAGCAGAAAGAGTTGTCACGTGTAGTAAACTCACAAGAGCAGACGCTGAGGTTTTCATGGTGTAAGATGAGACAAATATCACGCTTACAAAATACAATTTGTGATTGGTTGAGACTGTTATTAATCAATCTGGTATGCTTAGTATATCTAAGTATTTACACTGCGGGCTCTTGTGAAAAAGGCTTAAGATGATAGTGATTTATTCTAGCAATAAAATTCACAGCACTGAGAAATAAGATCTAGAACAAACTCAGATGTAAGAAAGCAATAAGTGCTGCAGAGGTTGCTGCTATACATTAGAGAAAGGTTACATCTATTTAATATACAGTCAGATGACATTTATGTGTATGGTGACTATCAGGTGCTTAGTGATAGTAACACACTAGTGTTATATGTGATAAACATTATGTGTATGTTGACTATCAGGTGCTTAGTGATAGTAACACACTAGTGTTATATGTGATAAACATTATGTGTATGGTGACTATCAGGTGCTTAGTGATAGTAACACACTAGTGTTATATGTGATAAACATTATGTGTATGGTGACTATCAGGTGCTTAGTGATAGTAACACACTAGTGTTATATGTAATAAACATTATGTGCATGGTGACTATCAGGTGCTTAGTGATAGCAACACACTAGTGTTATATGTGATAAACATTATGTGTATGGTGACTATTAGGTGGTTAGTGATAGTAACACACTAGTGTTATATGTGATAAACATTATGTGTATGGTGACTATCAGGTGCTTAGTGATAGTAACACACTAGTGTTATATGTGATAAACATTATGTGTATGGTGACTATCAGGTCCTAAGTGATAGTAACACACTAGTGTTATATGTGATAAACATTATGTGTATGGTGACTATCAGGTGCTTAGTGATAGTAACACACTAGTGTTATATGTGATAAACATTATGTGTATGGTGACTATCAGGTGCTTAGTGATAGTAACACACTAGTGTTATATGTGATAAACATTATGTGTATGGTGACTATCAGGTGCTTAGTGATAGTAACACACTATTGCTATATGTGATAAACATTATGTGTATGGTGACTATCAGGTGCTTAGTGATAGTAACACACTAGTGTTATATGGGATAAACATTATGTGTATGGTGACTATCAGGTGCTTAGTGATAGTAACACACTAGTGTTATATGGGATAAACATTATGTGTATGGTGACTATCAGGTGCTTAGTGATAGTAACACACTAGTGTTATATGTGATAATCATTATGTGTATGGTGACTATCAGGTGCTTAGTGATAGTAACACACTAGTGTTATATGTGATAAACATTATGTGTATGGTGACTATCAGGTGCTTAGTGATAGTAACACACTAGTGTTATATGTGATAAACATTATGTCTATGGTGACTATCAGGTGCTTAGTGATAGTAACACACTAGTGTTATATGTGATAATTATGGTGACTATCAGGTGCTTAATGATAGTAACACACTAGTGTTATATGTGATAAACATTATGTGTATGGTGACTATCAGGTGCTTAGTGATAGTAACACACTAGTGTTATATGTGATAAACATTATGTGTATGGTGACTATCAGGTGCTTAGTGACAGTAACACACTAGTGTTATATGTGATAAACATTATGTGTATGGTGACTATCAGGTGCTTAGTGATAGTAAATCACTAGTGTAATCTGAGGGTACTGCATGCTAGTGGGAGCAGAAAGCGTTGTCACGTGTAGTAAACTCACAAGAGCAGACGCTGAGGTTTTCATGGCGTAAGATGAGACAAATATCACGCTTACAAAATACAATTTGTGATTGGTTGAGACTGTTATTAATCAATCTGGTATGCTTAGTATATCTAAGTATTTACACTGCGGGCTCTTGTGAAAAAGGCTTAAGATGATAGTGATTTATTCTAGCAATAAAATTCACAGCACTGAGAAATAAGATCTAGAACAAACTCAGATGTAAGAAAGCAATAAGTGCTGCAGAGGTTGCTGCTATACATTAGAGAAAGGTTACATCTATTTAATATACAGTCAGATGACATTTATGTGTATGGTGACTATCAGGTGCTTAGTGATAGTAACACACTAGTGTTATATGTGATAAACATTATGTGTATGTTGACTATCAGGTGCTTAGTGATAGTAACACATTTAGTGTTATATGTGATAAACATTATGTGTATGGTGACTATCAGGTCCTAAGTGATAGTAACACACTAGTGTTATATGTGATAAACATTATGTGTATGGTGACTATCAGGTGCTTAGTGATAGTAACACACTATTGCTATATGTGATAAACATTATGTGTATGGTGACTATCAGGTGCTTAGTGATAGTAACACACTAGTGTTATATGGGATAAACATTATGTGTATGGTGACTATCAGGTGCTTAGTGATAGTAACACACTAGTGTTATATGTGATAAACATTATGTGTATGGTGACTATCAGGTGCTTAGTGATAGTAACACACTAGTGTTATATGTGATAATCATTATGTGTATGGTGACTATCAGGTGCTTAGTGATAGTAACACACTAGTGTTATATGTGATAAACATTATGTGTATGGTGACTATCAGGTGCTTAGTGATAGTAACACACTAGTGTTATATGTGATAAACATTATGTCTATGGTGACTATCAGGTGCTTAGTGATAGTAACACACTAGTGTTATATGTGATAATTATGGTGACTATCAGGTGCTTAATGATAGTAACACACTAGTGTTATATGTGATAAACATTATGTGTATGGTGACTATCAGGTGCTTAGTGATAGTAACACACTAGTGTTATATGTGATAAACATTATGTGTATGGTGACTATCAGGTGCTTAGTGACAGTAACACACTAGTGTTATATGTGATAATTATGGTGACTATCAGGTGCTTAATGATAGTAACACACTAGTGTTATATGTGATAAACATTATGTGTATGGTGACTATCAGGTGCTTAGTGATAGTAACACACTAGTGTTATATGTGATAATCATTATGTGTATGGTGACTATCAGGTGCTTAGTGATAGTAACACACTAGTGTTATATGTGATAAACATTATGTGTATGGTGACTATCAGGTGCTTAGTGATAGTAACACACTAGTGTTATATGTGATAAACATTATGTCTATGGTGACTATCAGGTGCTTAGTGATAGTAACACACTAGTGTTATATGTGATAATTATGGTGACTATCAGGTGCTTAATGATAGTAACACACTAGTGTTATATGTGATAAACATTATGTGTATGGTGACTATCAGGTGCTTAGTGATAGTAACACACTAGTGTTATATGTGATAAACATTATGTGTATGGTGACTATCAGGTGCTTAGTGACAGTAACACACTAGTGTTATATGTGATAATTATGGTGACTATCAGGTGCTTAATGATAGTAACACACTAGTGTTATATGTGATAAACATTATGTGTATGGTGACTATCAGGTGCTTAGTGATAGTAACACACTATTGCTATATGTGATAAACATTATGTGTATGGTGACTATCAGGTCCTAAGTGATAGTAACACACTAGTGTTATATGTGATAAACATTATGTGTATGGTGACTATCAGGTGCTTAGTGATAGTAAATCACTAGTGTAATCTGAGGGTACTGCATGCTAGTGGGAGCAGAAAGCGTTGTCACGTGTAGTAAACTCACAAGAGCAGACGCTGAGGTTTTCATGGCGTAAGATGAGACAAATATCACGCTTACAAAATACAATTTGTGATTGGTTGAGACTGTTATTAATCAATCTGGTATGCTTAGTATATCTAAGTATTTACACTGTGGGCTCTTGTGAAAAAGGCTTAAGATGATAGTGATTTATTCTAGCAATAAAATTCACAGCACTGAGAAATAAGATCTAGAACAAACTCAGATGTAAGAAAGCAATAAGTGCTGCAGAGGTTGCTGCTATACATTAGAGAAAGGTTACATCTATTTAATATACAGTCAGATGACATTTATGTGTATGGTGACTATCAGGTGCTTAGTGATAGTAACACACTAGTGTTATATGTGATAAACATTATGTGTATGTTGACTATCAGGTGCTTAGTGATAGTAACACATTTAGTGTTATATGTGATAAACATTATGTGTATGGTGACTATCAGGTGCTTAGTGATAGTAACACACTAGTGTTATATGTGATAAACATTATGTGTATGGTGACTATCAGGTGCTTAGTGATAGTAACACACTAGTGTTATATGTGATAAACATTATGTGTATGGTGACTATCAGGTGCTTAGTGATAGTAACACACTAGTGTTATATGTGATAAACATTATGTGCATGGTGACTATCAGGTGCTTAGTGATAGCAACACACTAGTGTTATATGTGATAAACATTATGTGTATGGTGACTATTAGGTGCTTAGTGATAGTAACACACTAGTGTTATATGTGATAAACATTATGTGTATGGTGACTATCAGGTGCTTAGTGATAGTAACACACTAGTGTTATATGTGATAAACATTATGTGTATGGTGACTATCAGGTCCTAAGTGATAGTAACACACTAGTGTTATATGTGATAAACATTATGTGTATGGTGACTATCAGGTGCTTAGTGATAGTAACACACTAGTGTTATATGTGATAAACATTATGTGTATGGTGACTATCAGGTGCTTAGTGATAGTAACACACTATTGCTATATGTGATAAACATTATGTGTATGGTGACTATCAGGTGCTTAGTGATAGTAACACACTAGTGTTATATGGGATAAACATTATGTGTATGGTGACTATCAGGTGCTTAGTGATAGTAACACACTAGTGTTATATGTGATAAACATTATGTGTATGGTGACTATCAGGTGCTTAGTGATAGTAACACACTAGTGTTATATGTGATAATCATTATGTGTATGGTGACTATCAGGTGCTTAGTGATAGTAACACACTAGTGTTATATGTGATAAACATTATGTGTATGGTGACTATCAGGTGCTTAGTGATAGTAACACACTAGTGTTATATGTGATAAACATTATGTCTATGGTGACTATCAGGTGCTTAGTGATAGTAACACACTAGTGTTATATGTGATAATTATGGTGACTATCAGGTGCTTAATGATAGTAACACACTAGTGTTATATGTGATAAACATTATGTGTATGGTGACTATCAGGTGCTTAGTGATAGTAACACACTAGTGTTATATGTGATAAACATTATGTGTATGGTGACTATCAGGTGCTTAGTGACAGTAACACACTAGTGTTATATGTGATAATTATGGTGACTATCAGGTGCTTAATGATAGTAACACACTAGTGTTATATGTGATAAACATTATGTGTATGGTGACTATCAGGTGCTTAGTGATAGTAACACACTAGTGTTATATGTGATAAACATTATGTGTATGGTGACTATCAGGTGCTTAGTGATAGTAACACACTATTGCTATATGTGATAAACATTATGTGTATGGTGACTATCAGGTCCTAAGTGATAGTAACACACTAGTGTTATATGTGATAAACATTATGTGTATGGTGACTATCAGGTGCTTAGTGATAGTAAATCACTAGTGTTATATGTGATAAACATTATGTGTATGGTGACTATCAGGTGCTTAGTGATAGTAACACACTAGTGTTATATGTGATAAACATTATGTGTATGGTGACTATCAGGTGCTTAGTGATAGTAACACACTAGTGTTATATGGGATAAACATTATGTGTATGGTGACTATCAGGTGCTTAGTGATAGTAACACACTAGTGTTATATGTGATAAACATTATGTGTATGGTCACTATCAGGTGCTTAGTGATAGTAACACACTAGTGTTATATGTGATAAACATTATGTGTATGGTGACTATCAGGTGCTTAGTGATAGTAACACACTAGTGTTATATGTGATAAACATTATGTATATGGTGACTATCAGGTGCTTAGTGATAGCAACACACCAGTGTTATATGTGATAAACATTATGTGTATGGTGACTATCAGGTGCTTAGTGATAGTAACACACTATTGCTATATGTGATAAACATTATGTGTATGGTGACTATCAGGTGCTTAGTGATAGTAACACACTAGTGTTATATGTGATAAACATTATGTGTATGGTGACTATCAGGTGCTTAGTGATAGTAACACACTAGTGTTATATGTGATAAACATTATGTGTATGGTCACTATCAGGTGCTTAGTGATAGTAACACACTAGTGTTATATGTGATAAACATTATGTGTATGGTGACTATCAGGTGCTTAGTGATTGTAACACACTAGTGTTATATGTGATAAACATTATGTGTATGGTGACTATCAGGTGCTTAGTGATAGTAACACACTAGTGTTATATGTGATAAACATTATGTGTATGGTGACTATCAGGTGCTTAGTGATAGTAACACACTAGTGTAATATGTGATAAACATTACGTGTATGGGGATTATCAGGTGCTTAGTGATAGCAACACACTAGTGTTATATGTGATAAACATTATGTGTATGTTGACTATCAGGTGCTTAGTGATAGTAACACATTTAGTGTTATATGTGATAAACATTATGTGTATGGTGACTATCAGGTGCTTAGTGATAGTAACACACTAGTGTTATATGTGATAAACATTATGTGTATGGTGACTATCAGGTGCTTAGTGATAGTAACACACTAGTGTTATATGTGATAAACATTATGTGTATGGTGACTATCAGGTGCTTAGTGATAGTAACACACTAGTGTTATATGTGATAAACATTATGTGCATGGTGACTATCAGGTGCTTAGTGATAGCAACACACTAGTGTTATATGTGATAAACATTATGTGTATGGTGACTATTAGGTGCTTAGTGATAGTAACACACTAGTGTTATATGTGATAAACATTATGTGTATGGTGACTATCAGGTGCTTAGTGATAGTAACACACTAGTGTTATATGTGATAAACATTATGTGTATGGTGACTATCAGGTCCTAAGTGATAGTAACACACTAGTGTTATATGTAATAAACATTATGTGTATGGTGACTATCAGGTGCTTAGTGATAGTAACACACTAGTGTAATATGTGATAAACATTACGTGTATGGGGATTATCAGGTGCTTAGTGATAGCAACACACTAGTGTTATATGTGATAAACATTATGTGTATGTTGACTATCAGGTGCTTAGTGATAGTAACACACTAGTGTTATATGTGATAAACATTATGTGTATGGTGACTATCAGGTGCTTAGTGATAGTAACACACTAGTGTTATATGTGATAAACATTATGTGTATGGTGACTATCAGGTGCTTAGTGATAGTAACACACTATTGCTATATGTGATAAACATTATGTGTATGGTGACTATCAGGTGCTTAGTGATAGTAACACACTAGTGTTATATGGGATAAACATTATGTGTATGGTGACTATCAGGTGCTTAGTGATAGTAACACACTAGTGTTATATGTGATAAACATTATGTGTATGGTGACTATCAGGTGCTTAGTGATAGTAACACACTAGTGTTATATGTGATAATCATTATGTGTATGGTGACTATCAGGTGCTTAGTGATAGTAACACACTAGTGTTATATGTGATAAACATTATGTGTATGGTGACTATCAGGTGCTTAGTGATAGTAACACACTAGTGTTATATGTGATAAACATTATGTCTATGGTGACTATCAGGTGCTTAGTGATAGTAACACACTAGTGTTATATGTGATAATTATGGTGACTATCAGGTGCTTAATGATAGTAACACACTAGTGTTATATGTGATAAACATTATGTGTATGGTGACTATCAGGTGCTTAGTGATAGTAACACACTAGTGTTATATGTGATAAACATTATGTGTATGGTGACTATCAGGTGCTTAGTGACAGTAACACACTAGTGTTATATGTGATAATTATGGTGACTATCAGGTGCTTAATGATAGTAACACACTAGTGTTATATGTGATAAACATTATGTGTATGGTGACTATCAGGTGCTTAGTGATAGTAACACACTAGTGTTATATGTGATAAACATTATGTGTATGGTGACTATCAGGTGCTTAGTGATAGTAACACACTATTGCTATATGTGATAAACATTATGTGTATGGTGACTATCAGGTCCTAAGTGATAGTAACACACTAGTGTTATATGTGATAAACATTATGTGTATGGTGACTATCAGGTGCTTAGTGATTGTAAATCACTAGTGTTATATGTGATAAACATTATGTGTATGGTGACTATCAGGTGCTTAGTGATAGTAACACACTAGTGTTATATGTGATAAACATTATGTGTATGGTGACTATCAGGTGCTTAGTGATAGTAACACACTAGTGTTATATGTGATAAACATTATGTGTATGGTCACTATCAGGTGCTTAGTGATAGTAACACACTAGTGTTATATGGGATAAACATTATGTGTATGGTCACTATCAGGTGCTTAGTGATAGTAACACACTAGTGTTATATGTGATAAACATTATGTGTATGGTGACTATCAGGTGCTTAGTGATAGTAACACACTAGTGTTATATGTGATAATCATTATGTGTATGGTGACTATCAGGTGCTTAGTGATAGTAACACACTAGTGTTATATGTGATAAACATTATGTGTATGGTGACTATCAGGTGCTTAGTGATAGTAACACACTAGTGTTATATGTGATAAACATTATGTCTATGGTGACTATCAGGTGCTTAGTGATAGTAACACACTAGTGTTATATGTGATAATTATGGTGACTATCAGGTGCTTAATGATAGTAACACACTAGTGTTATATGTGATAAACATTATGTGTATGGTGACTATCAGGTGCTTAGTGATAGTAACACACTAGTGTTATATGTGATAAACATTATGTGTATGGTGACTATCAGGTGCTTAGTGACAGTAACACACTAGTGTTATATGTGATAATTATGGTGACTATCAGGTGCTTAATGATAGTAACACACTAGTGTTATATGTGATAAACATTATGTGTATGGTGACTATCAGGTGCTTAGTGATAGTAACACACTAGTGTTATATGTGATAAACATTATGTGTATGGTGACTATCAGGTGCTTAGTGATAGTAACACACTATTGCTATATGTGATAAACATTATGTGTATGGTGAATATCAGGTCCTAAGTGATAGTAACACACTAGTGTTATATGTGATAAACATTATGTGTATGGTGACTATCAGGTGCTTAGTGATTGTAAATCACTAGTGTTATATGTGATAAACATTATGTGTATGGTGACTATCAGGTGCTTAGTGATAGTAACACACTAGTGTTATATGTGATAAACATTATGTGTATGGTGACTATCAGGTGCTTAGTGATAGTAACACACTAGTGTTATATGTGATAAACATTATGTGTATGGTGACTATCAGGTGCTTAGTGATAGTAACACACTAGTGTTATATGGGATAAACATTATGTGTATGGTGACTATCAGGTGCTTAGTGATAGTAACACACTAGTGTTATATGTGATAAACATTATGTGTATGGTCACTATCAGGTGCTTAGTGATAGTAACACACTAGTGTTATATGTGATAAACATTATGTGTATGGTGACTATCAGGTGCTTAGTGATAGTAACACACTAGTGTTATATGTGATAAACATTATGTTTATGGTGACTATCAGGTGCTTAGTGATAGTAAAACACTAGTGTTATATGTGATAAACATTATGTGTATGGTGACTATCAGGTGCTTAGTGATAGTAACACACTAGTGTTATATGTGATAAACATTATGTATATGGTGACTATCAGGTGCTTAGTGATAGCAACACACCAGTGTTATATGTGATAAACATTATGTGTATGGTGACTATCAGGTGCTTAGTGATAGTAACACACTATTGCTATATGTGATAAACATTATGTGTATGGTGACTATCAGGTGCTTAGTGATAGTAACACACTAGTGTTATATGTGATAAACATTATGTGTATGGTGACTATCAGGTGCTTAGTGATAGTAACACACTAGTGTTATATGTGATAAACATTATGTGTATGGTCACTATCAGGTGCTTAGTGATAGTAACACACTAGTGTTATATGTGATAAACATTATGTGTATGGTGACTATCAGGTGCTTAGTGATTGTAACACACTAGTGTTATATGTGATAAACATTATGTGTATGGTGACTATCAGGTGCTTAGTGATAGTAACACACTAGTGTTATATGTGATAAACATTATGTGTATGGTGACTATCAGGTGCTTAGTGATAGTAACACACTAGTGTAATATGTGATAAACATTACGTGTATGGGGATTATCAGGTGCTTAGTGATAGCAACACACTAGTGTTATATGTGATAAACATTATGTGTATGGTGACCATCAGGTGCTTAGTGATAGTAACACACTAGTGTTATATGTGATAAACATTATGTGTATGGTGACTATCAGGTGCACTGCTTAGTGATAGTAACACACTCTTCCTATATGTGATAAACATTATGTGTATGGTGACTATCAGGTGCTTATTGATAGTAACACACTATTGCTATATGTGATAAACATGTGTATGGTGACTATCAGGTGCTTAGTGATAGTAACACACTAGTGTTATATGTGATAAACATTATGTGTATAGTGACTATCAGGTGCTTAGTGATAGTAACACACTATTGCTAAATGTGGTAAACATTATGTGTATGGTGACTATCAGGTGCTTAGTGATAGTAACACACTAGTGCTATATGTGATAAACATTATTGTCATCTCTATCAGTAGATTTTTACTTATACTAAGTGCCATTGGTCTAATGGTGTCAGAAGGGGGGGCAGAAGGGGGGCTCATGTCTATGTCCATGAACACTAAAAAACAAACATGCACGTACACATGCCTATGTACACTCACATACAACTATGCACATACACATGCCTTTGCACACTCACACACAGCCAGGCATGTAAACATGCCTTTGCACACTCATACACAACCATGCACGTACACATACCGATGCACACTCACACACAACCATACATGTACACATGCTTTTGCACACTCATACACAAACCGTACACATACCTATGCACACTCACACACTATTATGCACATACACATGCCTAAGCACACTCAAAGAACAACTATGCATGTGCACATACCCATGCACACTCAAACACAACCATGCACGTACACATACCGATGCACACTCACACACAACCATGCATGTACACATACCGATGCACAGTCATACACAACCATACATGTACACATGCCTATGCACAGGCAAACACAATTACACACACACATGCCATTGGACCCTCATATACAACCATGCACATACATATACCGATGCACACTCATTTACAAGCATATATGTACACATGCCTATGCAAACTCACACACAACCATACACGTACACATGCCTATGCAGTCATACACAATAATTCACACACACATGCCATTGGACCCTCATATACAACCATGCACATTCTTATGCCTGTGCTAACTCATATACAATCATACACAACCATGCACAGACACAAATAATTGTGCACATCTCATGCAAACTCATACATAGCTATGCACGCATACAAATATCTGAGCAAACTAATATACAAACCCTGCACACACATTTGCCAGTGAACATTTATTAACAAACACAAAAATATACAGATGGTGATGCATTTCCATATACAACTGTGCATGTGTGTATATATATATATATATATGTTCTGTCTATTATATGCTTATTATGTTCATGTTGATGACATCTGGTGGTTCCATGTTGCAATTACAGCTTGGTTCCTCTCAAGAATAAAACAGGAAGTGTTAATAAAGTTTGTTAATAAAAAGTCTTACTTTCAGTTTCTCAGCAGCCATCTTAGCTTCAAGAAGCATGGAAACCAGCTCTTAACATTTGCCTCTAAATATACATATGCCTGTAAGTTATTTGTTGTTTGCTAAGAGTTCATTGTACATTTGAATTGCATTGCTATTTGCTGTAAGGATTAAATGTAAGCTCTCTGTGTTAGAAACATGTATTATTGTATGTATTGCAAGCACCACGTGTAACTACATATTGTAATTTCAACTTTTCTCATTGTATTGCAGTTTTACAAAATAACTATTCAGAAGTAAAATCAGTTTGGAATAAACACAAAGCTATTTCTGTCTGGTTTGTTAACTAGCTGTCTAGCTATCAGTAGTGAGGACAGTACAGTAAAAAGGCATGCTATATCAAGGCAAGATACAGAGCTGCATTGTATAGTAAAAAAGGCATGCTATATCAAGGGAAGATATAGGAGCTGCATTGAAAAGTGAGAAGCAATAACAAGCAAGATACAAAGGCTGCATTTTAAAGTAAAAAGCAGTAAATAACAAGCTAACATACAAGACCTGCAATTTAAACTGAAAGGCAGTAAAAATAATTTGCACAAGAACTGCATTTAAAATATTGCACTACTTTAACCTGATCACTATGAACCAAAATAAGAGTGTTGATATGACGCAGCAAACTTTAGAGACCAGATCCTATGCCTTTGGCTCTAAATATTCCATGCGCTCCAGCAGATCATCAGTCAGTTCTGCAGGACTCAGAGCCCATGCTAAAGCGCAAGCAGCCCAGGCACAAATTTCTTATGCTGAAAAAGAAGCAGACATGATAAAGCAGAAAGCAGCACTAGAAGCAGAGGCAGCTAGGCGCAAGGCAGAGTTAGAAGCGAATATGCATGTGCTAAAGATTCAAAGGGCAGCAGTTGCAGCATCTGCTGAAAAAGCAGTCTATGAAGCAGCAGCTGAACTAGAAGAGGAACCACTTCAAGATTTTGCAGAAATAACTACCCATAATTCAGTACAAAGGACTCGTGAGTATGTACAGAACCATGCTCTGGACGAAGATAAAACAGAGCATGCTCCTATCCAACATATGTCCAGCATAATGCCACAGTTTCCTGACTCAACATATTTACAGTCCACTCCAAGTATTACTGACTTGCACCCTCCTTCCCAGACTGACACTGCAAATGTCTCAACACCAAGTGTGCACTTTCAAGAAAGCAGAGGCTATGCTGATCCACAACATCCATCACATTATATGGACTCTCACATATCCCCTCTCAGAAATAGCACATTAGGAACTTCAGAGACTACTGACCTAGCAAAGCACCTGATTCATTGAGAGTTAGTGAGTACAGGGCTACTAACATTTGATGATCGACCAGAGAACTACTGGGCATGGAAGATATCATTCCAAGGTGTCACCAGAGATCTTAATCTTACAGCCAGAGAAGAGCTAGATCTTTTGACTAAGTGGCTTGGAACAGAGTCATCTCAACAGGCTAAGAAAATCAGGTCAGTGCATGTTCATAACCCAGTTGATGGAGTTAAAATGGTATGGCAGAGACTAGAAGAATGTTATGGCAGCCCTGAAGCTATTGAGAATGCACTGTTAAAGAAGCTAGAGAACTTCCCCAAAATCTCAAACAAAGACAACATAAAGTTAAGAGAAATTGGTGACATGTTGTTGGAGGTGAATGCTGCTAAGGCAGGAGGCTATTTGCCAGGACTGGCATACCTAGACACAGCTTGGGGCATCAAACCAATTATTGAAAAACTGCCATATAGCCTGCAAGAAAAGTGGATTTTTCAAGGTTCCAAGTACAAAGAAGACCATCATGTCTCCTTTCCACCATTCAGTTTCTTCACAAGATTTATTGTCAACCAAGCAAAGACCAGAAATGATCCAAGCTTCATATTCTCAACATGCAGCAACCAATTTCCAGTAAATACAGAGAAGCCAGGAACAAGGTACAGCAACAGACCAACGGTGTGAGTAAGAAAGACAGAAGTGTCAGCTACTAATGCAACTCCACAAGTGAAAAGCCCTTCGTGGAAATCCATGGAATCAGACAGTCCATGTCCAATTCATAATAAACCACACCCACTGTCAAAGTGTTGTGGGTTCAGAAGCAAGCACATTTATGAACGTAAAGCTTACCTGAAGGAGAATTCTATCTGCTTTAGATGTTGTGCATCCACCAGACATATTGCCAAAGACTGCAAAAATAACATAAGATGCAGAGAATGCAACAGTGACCAGCATACTTCAGCTTTGCATCCAGGTCCAGCTCCCTGGGCAGTAGAGACTCCTTTACCAAAGGGAGAGCAAGGCGGGGAGCAAGAGGAAGCTACTCCACCCACTATTGTATCCAAGTGTACAGAGGTATGCGGGAAAGGGACAAGGCCCAGATCATGTTCCAAGATTTGTTTAGTGACTGTATATCCCTCTAATAAACCTGACTGTTCTGTAAAGATGTATGCAGTGTTAGATGATCAAAGTAAGCGTTCTTTAGCCAAATCAGAGTTTTTTGATGTGTTTAACATTAGTGGTGAAACATTTTCCTACACTCTAAGAACATGCTCAAGCATTACAGAGAAAACAGGGCGCAGGGTATCCAACTTCACTGTTCAGTCTATTGATGGGAAAACACACATAAAACTCCCCACACTCATTGAATGTGACATGATACCTGATGACAGGTCAGAAATTCCAACACCTGAGATTACACAGCATTTCCCTCATCTGAAATCCTTAACAGACAAGATCCCAGCACTTGACCCTAACGCACAAAGTACGTGAGCAGATTAATGGGCCTCACAACAGTGCTTATGCACAACATTTAGACTTAGGTTGGGTCATAGTTGGGGAAGTATGCTTAGGAGGAGCTCATAGACCAGCAGATGTGAACTCTTTCAAGACAAATGTGCTGCCTAGTGGGCGCACTTCTCTGTTCAGCCCATGCACTAGCTATATACAGGTAAAAGAGACTTTTAATGCGTATAAACAACAGTCATACACCCCCTCATTGTGTTATTTAGGAACTGCAACTCACAATGTGGGCAGTTTAGATGATAATGTGTTTGTTACTACTCCAAATGATGACAAACCTGCTATGTCTATTCAAGATGGTATGTTCCTTGATGTAGTAGAAAAAGAGATGTTTATTGATGAAGCAAATTACTGGGTAGCACCCCTACCATTTCGCTCACCTCTTCTTAGACTACCAAACAACATAGAGCAAGCCCAGAAAAGACTCCTTGCTCTACATCGTTCCTTTGTGAAAAAACCTGAAATGAAGGAACATTTTGTTAACTTTATGCAAAAGATCTTTGACCATGACCAAGCAGAACCTGCCCCACCATTGGAACCAGGTGAGGAGTGTTGGTACCTACCAATCTTTGGTGTCTATCACCCTCAGAAGCCAGGACAGATCAGAGTAGTTTTTGACTCAAGTGCTCAGTTTGAAGGCATCTCACTGAATGACACACTCCTCAATGGGCCTGATTTAAATAATACATTACTAGGTGTCCTTTTACGTTTCCACAAAGAGCAAGTTGCAATTACCACTGATGTACAACAAATGTTTTACTGTTTCATGGTTAGAGAAGATCACCGAAACTATTTGAGATTTCTTTGGTTTCATGACAATGACCTTAACAAAGAAATTACAGAGTTCAGGATGAAGGTACATGTCTTTGGGAACAGCCCTTCCCCAGCCATAGCCATTTATGGTCTAAGACAAATAGCAAAGCAAGGAAAGAGTGAGTATGGCGAAGATGTAGAACAGTTTATCTTGAGGAATTTCTATGTAGATGATGGACTCGCATCTGTGCCTACTGAAGCTGAAGCAGTCAGTCTCCTGCAGAGAGCTAAGGACATGCTCGCAGGATCAAATCTCAAGCTACACAAAGTGGCATCCAACAAAAGTCCAGTAATGGAAGCATTTCCTGCAGACGACACAGCAAAACATCTAAAGGACCTTGTTTTAGGTGTCGATCCTCTACCCCTCCAAAGGAGCTTAGGAGTAAGTTGGAACTTACAGACCGACAGTTTCACTTTTCAAGTGTCTAAAGAGGTAAAACCTTTCACACGGAGAGGTATCCTGGCTACAGTAAACAGTCTTTATGACCCACTTGGGTTTGCATCTCCAATCACTATGCAGGGTAAATCTTTAGTCAGAGAACTCTCAACAGACCAATGTGACTGGGATTCCCCACTCTTGTCAGATAGAGAAGCTCAATGGAGAGCATGGACAGAAGACCTGATCCATCTTGAAGATCTAAGTATTCCCAGACCCTATGTGCCAGTGTCACTATCGTCCACAGTAAGAAAGGAGGTATGTGTTTTTTCTGATGCTTCTACTGTAGCGATAGCAGCTGTGGCATATCTCAGAGTCATAGACAGTAGCGGTCAATGTCATGTAGGCTTTATTATGGGCAAATCTAAACTAGCTCCAAGACCAGCCCATACAGTGCCACGTCTAGAATTATGTGCAGCTGTTTTGTCAGTTGAGCTAGCTGAACTTATTACTGAAGAAATGGACATTGAACTTTATGCAGTTAAATATTACACTGATAGCAAAATTGTGTTAGGTTATATTCACAATACTTGTAGGAGATTTCATGTATATGTCTCAAACAGAATAATTTGTATTAGAAAATCTACTAATCCAGATCAGTGGCATTATATTAACACCAGTCAGAATCAAGCAGATCATGGTACTTGACCAATTCAGGCAGCTCACCTAAAACATACCAACTGGTTCTCAGGCCCAGATTTCCTACATCAGGCAGATACTAGTGATCAATCTGAAGCTAAAGCATTTGACCTCATTGAACCAGATTCTGACAGTGAGATCAGACCTGAAGTGACAGCTTTAAAAACTGAAGTGTATGAACGCCAGTTAAACTCACATAGATTTCTCAGATTCTCAAAGTGGAAGTCCCTTGTGAGAAGTATAGCAACACTTATTCACATTGCCAAGTCATTTTCTAGCAGCACTCAAAAGGAGTCATGTACAGGCTGGCATTGCAGCAAAGGGTTATGCCATTCATTAGATTTCTTGCAAGCTGAAACAGTGACTATCAAATGTATCCAAACATGGAAATATAGAAAATGGAAAGAGAAACAAAACGTTCAAGAAGGAGATCTTGTATTGTTGAAAGACTCAAGTAAAGCGCAATGGATGGACAATGAGTCTTATTGTAACAGCCATTCCTAGTGGTGATGGTAGAGGTAAAAATCATTAAACAAGAGACTGCTAAAGTATACCTCAGACCTGTGTCTAGCTATCAGTAGTGCGGACAGTACAATATATATATATATATATATATATATATATATATATATATATATATATATATATATATATATATATATAGGCAAAAAGAGTCAGTTGCACTCTCACAAACAGTTCTCCAAGGGCCAGGGTGCTAGAGTAGATGAAATGCAGCAAAACAGGAAACAGCACTCTCTGGACTTAAGTATAAAACAAATAGTTTATTCGGTAACGTTTCGGGGAATGCTCCCCTTCATCAGACCAACAACATACAAGTGAAACAAACATTTAAGCATACATAAACCCCTCCCCCTAGTGCAAAAAAACGCCAAAACTGGTTGCCATAGCAACCAAACAACCAGTTCAAAGTAAATACATTTAACAATGCAACAATCACATCAAAGAACCCAAATCATCATGGTTTTGGCGGTTTTTTGCACTAGGGGGAGGGGTTTATGTATGCTTAAATGTTTGTTTCACTTGTATGTTGTTGGTCTGATGAAGGGGAGCATTCCCCGAAACGTTACCAAATAAACTATTTGTTTTATACTTAAGTCCAGAGAGTGCTGTTTCCTGTTTTGATTGATATATATATATAGGCTTACCATACGTCCCGTTTTTACCGGGATTGTCCCTGTTTTGAGCCCCTGTCCCAGTGTCCCACCCGTTTTTCATTTTTGTCCCGGCCGCCGGTGTTCTATCAATCATTCCAGCAAATTCATCAGACTAGCGTAGTCTGCTGAATTAGCTGGAATGATAGAACACCAGCAAATCTGTGAATTTAGCATTGTTGGGCATGCAGCATGCACTGCCTTTTACAGCTGTCTGCTGCCCGTCGGAATGTGCGACCGTGACGTCACCACATTCCTGCAACAGACGGGTCACAGAATCCGACTGATAACGCGTGCTCCACCTCTGCTTCACACTCAGTGTTTTAGGCGCCTTCAACTTAGGAGAACGCATCATGGGGCTGCACACTGTGGCTTCCTGTTGCTGAAGCAAATACCAACAACAACAAATTTCTTGACTTTTGCAGATCTTCTTGCTGATGATAAGTACGTGTGAGTTACTTACTACAATACAAATATACTTGATCTTTTCCTTTTTTCATATGCAACCACATATCTTAGGCTGCTATGTGGTGTTATTATTTATTTATATTATTAGATATCTCCATTAATAATTGTGCTTCTGGGGTCACTCATCAATCATCATTAATTATGGATGGTAAACTAATAATTGTGCTGCTGGTCATTAATTATGTCAATATAATTGTGCTGCTGAAGTCAACTCATCATTAAATTAATGATGATGATTGATGACCCCAACAGCACAATTATATTAACATAATTAGTGATGCCCAGCAGGACAATTATATTAACATAATTAATGATGATGACCCCCAGCAGCACAATTAAATTAACATAATTAATGATGATGACCCCCAGCAGCACAATTAAATTAACATAATTAATGATGATGACCCTAGCAGCACACTTAAATTACCTTCATTAATGTAATTATGTTAATATAATTGTGCTGCTGGGGGTCATTATCATTAATTATGTTAATATAATTGTGCTGCTAGGGTTATCACATCATTAAGTATGTTAATATAATTGTGCTGCTGGGGTCATCATTAAATTAATTGATGTCACTAATTATGTTAATATAATTGTGCTGCTGGGGTCATCCTCATTAAATAAATTATTGTCACTAATTATGTCAATATAATTGTGCTGCTGGGGTCAACTCATCATTAAATTAATGATGATGATGATGATGGATGACCCCAGCAGCACAATTATATTAACATAATTAATGATGATGACCTCAGCAGCACAATTAAATTAACATAATTAATAACATTAATTAATTTAATGATGATGTTGACCCCCAGCAGCACAATTAAATTAACATAATTAATTATGATGACCCCAGCACCACAATTATAATAAATGATGATGAGTAACCCCAGCAGCACAATTATATTACTATAATTAATGATGATGACGCCAGCGGCACAATTATATTACCATAATTAATGATGATGACCCCAGCAACACAATATATTACCATAATTAACGATCATGAGCACAGCAGCACAATTATATTACCATCCATAATTAATATAATTATGCTGCTGGGGTCATCATCATCATCATTATGTTAATTTAATTGTGCTGCTGGGGTCATCATCATTAATTATGTCAATATAATTGTGCTGCTGGGGTCAACTCATCATTAAATTAATGATGATGATGATGGATGACCCCAGCAGCACAATTATATTAACATAATTAATGATGATGACCCCAGCAGCACAATTATCTTAACATAATTAATGATGCTCACCCCAGCAGCAGAATTATATTAACATAATTAATGATGATGACCCCAGCAGCACAATTAAATTAACATGATGATGATGACCCCAGCAGCACAATTACATTAATTATGGATGGTAATATAATTGTGCTGCTGTGCTCATGATCGTTAATTATGGTAATATATTGTGTTGCCGGGGTCATCATCATTAATTATGGTAATATAATTGTGCTGCTGGCGTCATCATCATTAATTATAGTAATATAATTGTGCTGCTGGGGTCATCATCATTAATTATGGTAATATAATTGTGCTGCTGGGGTCATAATCATTAATTATGGATGGTAATATAATTGTGCTGCTGGGGTCATCATCATTAATTATGGATGGTAATACAATTGTGCTGCAAAAAAATGTAGTAATATAATTGTGCATGGAAAATTAGTTCTGGTCGACAAATGCCCCGCCCCTTGGCCACACCCCTGACCACACCCCCACTGGCACCGTGCCAAGTGGTCCCAGTTTCATCTCTAAAAATTATGGTAAGCCTATATATATATATATATATATATATATATATATATATATATATATATATATATATATATATATATAAATCCTTTTACACTCATATACCAGCATGTACACACAAACACAAGCCCATCTTTGCCCACATACATACAAGCAATAACGCACACAGACACACACTAACCTATCTGCACATATAGAAATAAAGGTCTACACATACACACCAGAAACAAACTAACCTATCTGCACATATAGAAATAAAGGTCTACACATACACCACAGGCACACACTAATGCTTATGCACATATGGAAATACAGGCCTACACATACACACCTGAAACACACTAACCCATCTGCACATATAGAAATACAGGCCTACCCATACACACCAGACACACACTAACCTATCTGCATGTATATAAATACAGACCTACACATACACACCAGACACACACTTACCCATCTGCACGTATATAATACAGGCCTACACATACACACCAGACATAAGCTAACCCATCTGCACGTATAGAAATACAGGCCTACACATACAAACCAGACACACACTAACCTGTTTGCACATATAGAAATACAGGCCTACACATACACACCAGACACACACTAACCTAACTGCACATCTATAATAACAGGCCAACACATAAACACCAGACACAAACTAACCCTTCTGCACATATAGAAATACAGGCCTACACATACACAGCAGACACACTAACCTGTCTGCACATATATAAATACAGGCCTACACATACACAGCAGGCACACTAACCTGTCTGCACATATATAAATACAGGCCTACACATACACACTAAAGACACACTTACTGTAATGGTAACACACACTGTATTTAGAGGAACACAACTGCAGATTGCAAATGATAGATTGTTTTCACAGATGTTATTGATTCCTCTATGGAAAGAGGGGAATCTGTTGATCAGTGAAATTAATATATTCTTAAGTTCTGAGTATCAGTACACAGATTTGGTGGAGTAGTAGAGATGGTGCTCTAACAAGTTTACTTAGTTCAATTCAATAAAGCTTAGCAATTGTACTTAAGCACTGTTAATTATAGGTAATGGTTAAACACAGAAATTGTACATACGTTAAGCCAGATCAACCCCCTCTTACTTCAGATCTTAAGTCCCAATCACTCTTTGCTTTCAGTTGCGAAAGAAGTCTGACCGCTGCAACGGATCTGTCCCTCTGCCTGTCAGCACAGTGAAGCAAGCGCTGTACGCGGAGGACAGGAAGTGACGTATCGGCAGGTACAGTGTTGTTCTCACGGGATGACTGGTAAGATAAAAAGATGTTAAAGTCAGATCTTACCAATTTGTAAATCCCAGATGATCGTCCCAATGGTAGTGAATGTTGAGTTATCCTGTTATGAGTTTTGAGGTGGCGGTCAGTTGAAATGTACACAGAGTTGTACAGAGAGCAGAAGTGCTTCAGAACTTAATGCTGAAATAAAGCAAAACATAATCAACAGACTTGAAATATTTCATTTAGATTCTCTTGGCTTGTATTACACCTAACTTGGGCTAGGTTTCCAAAATACTGAGCAAGGTGTGTTGAGAGAACAGGTGTTTTAAAAGAGGTGTGACCAATCAATCTCCACGATGATGTCACGTTAAAGAAATAGTACTGCAAAACAACTTAAAGAGACAGGAAACCCTGACACTTACCTATCTGCACATAAAGAAATACAGGGCTACACATACACACCAGACACACATTAACGCTTCTGCACATATAGAAATACAGGCCTACAAATACACACCAGACACACACTACCCCGTCTGCACATATAGAAAAAGAGGCCTACACATACACACCAGACACACACTAACCCTTCTGCACATATAGATATATAGGCCTAAACATACACGCTAGACACACACTAACCTATCTGCACATATAGAAATACATGCCTACACATACACACCAGACACACACTAACCTATCTGCACATATAGAAATATAGGCCTACACATACACGCTAGACACACACTAACCCATTTGCACATACAGAAATACAGGCCTACACATACACATCAGACACACACCAACCTATCTGCACATATAGAAAAACAGGCCAACACATAAACAGCAGACACAAACTAACCCTTCTGCATATATAGAAATACAAGCCTACACATACACACCAGGCACACACTAACCTATCTGCATATATAGAAATACAGGCCTACTCATACACACCATACACACACTAACCTATCTGCACATATAGAAATACAGGACTGCACGTACACACCAGAAACACACTAACCCGTTTGCACATATATAAATTCAGGCCTACACATACTGTACACACCAGACACACACTAACCTATCTGCACATATAGACATACAGGCCTACACATACACACCAGGCACACACTAACCTATCTGCACATATAGAAATACAGGCCTCCACATACACACCAGACACACACTAACCTATCTGCGCATATAGAAAAACAGGCCAACACATAAACACCAGACACAAACTAACCCTTCTGCACATATAGAAATACAGGCCTACACATACACACCAGACACACACTAACCTATCTGTGCATATAGAAAAAGAGGCCAACACATAAACACCAGACACAAACTAACCCTTCTGCACATATAGAAATACAGGCCTACACATACACAGCAGACACACTAACCTGTCTGCACATATATAAATACAGGCCTACACATACACACTAAACACACACTTACCTATCTGCACATAAAGAAATACAGGGCTACACATACACACCAGACACACATTAACGCTTCTGCACAAATAGAAATACAGGCCTACAAATACACACCAGACACACACTACCCCGTCTGCACATATAGAAAAAGAGGCCTACACATACACACCAGACACACACTAACCCTTCTGCACATATAGATATATAGGCCTACACATACACGCTAGACACACACTAACCTATCTGCACATATAGAAATACATGCCTACACATACACACCAGACACACACTAACCTATCTGCACATATAGAAATATAGGCCTACACATACACGCTAGACACACACTAACCCATTTGCACATACAGAAATACAGGCCTACACATACACATCAGACACACACCAACCTATCTGCACATATAGAAAAACAGGCCAACACATAAACAGCAGACACAAACTAACCCTTCTGCATATGTAGAAATACAAGCCTACACATACACACCAGACACACACTAACCTATCTGCATATATAGAAATACAGGCCTACTCATACACACCATACACACACTAACCTATCTGCACATATAGAAATACAGGACTGCACGTACACACCAGAAACACACTAACCCGTTTGCACATATATAAATTCAGGCCTACACATACTGTACACACCAGACACACACTAACCTATCTGCACATATAGACATACAGGCCTACACATACACACCAGGCACACACTAACCTATCTGCACATATAGAAATACAGGCCTACACATACACACCAGACACACACTAACCTATCTGCGCATATAGAAAAACAGGCCAACACATAAACACCAGACACAAACTAACCCTTCTGCACATATAGAAATACAGGCCTACACATACACAGCAGACACACTAACCTGTCTGCACATATATAAATACAGGCCTACACATACACACTAAACACATACTTA
This sequence comes from Bombina bombina, assembly GCF_027579735.1. NCBI lineage: Eukaryota > Metazoa > Chordata > Amphibia > Anura > Bombinatoridae > Bombina > Bombina bombina. Next base: position 1,131,968,497 of record NC_069504.1, on the reverse strand, counting down.
CCTATCTGCACATAAAGAAATACAGGGCTACACATACACACCAGACACACATTAACGCTTCTGCACATATAGAAATACAGGCCTACAAATACACACCAGACACACACTACCCCGTCTGCACATATAGAAAAAGAGGCCTACACATACACACCAGACACACACTAACCCTTTTGCACATATAGATATATAGGCCTACACATACACGCTAGACACACACTAACCTATCTGCACATATAGAAATACATGCCTACACATACACACCAGACACACACTAACCTATCTGCACATATAGAAATATAGGCCTACACATACACGCTAGACACACACTAACCCATTTGCACATACAGAAATACAGGCCTACACATACACATCAGACACACACCAACCTATCTGCACATATAGAAAAACAGGCCAACACATAAACACCAGACACAAACTAACCCTTCTGCACATATAGAAATACAGGCCTACACATACACACCAGACACACACTAACCTATCTGCGCATATAGAAAAACAGGCCAACACATAAACACCAGACACAAACTAACCCTTCTGCACATATAGAAATACAGGCCTACACATACACAGCAGACACACTAACCTGTCTGCACATATATAAATACAGGCCTACACATACACACTAAACACATACTTACCTATCTGCACATAAAGAAATACAGGGCTACACATACACACCAGACACACATTAACGCTTCTGCACATATAGAAATACAGGCCTACAAATACACACCAGACACACACTACCCCGTCTGCACATATAGAAAAAGAGGCCTACACATACACACCAGACACACACTAACCCTTTTGCACATATAGATATATAGGCCTACACATACACGCTAGACACACACTAACCTATCTGCACATATAGAAATACATGCCTACACATACACACCAGACACACACTAACCTATCTGCACATATAGAAATATAGGCCTACACATACACGCTAGACACACACTAACCCATTTGCACATACAGAAATACAGGCCTACACATACACATCAGACACACACCAACCTATCTGCACATATAGAAAAACAGGCCAACACATAAACAGCAGACACAAACTAACCCTTCTGCATATATAGAAATACAAGCCTACACATACACACCAGACACACACTAACCTATCTGCATATATAGAAATACAGGCCTACTCATACACACCATACACACACTAACCTATCTGCACACATAGAAATACAGGACTGCACGTACACACCAGAAACACACTAACCCGTTTGCACATATATAAATTCAGGCCTACACATACTGTACACACCAGACACACACTAACCTATCTGCACATATAGACATACAGGCCTACACATACACACCAGGCACACACTAACCTATCTGCACATATAGAAATACAGGCCTACACATACACACCAGACACACACTAACCTATCTGCGCATATAGAAAAACAGGCCAACACATAAACACCAGACACAAACTAACCCTTCTGCACATATAGAAATACAGGCCTACACATACACACCAGACACACACTAACCTATCTGCGCATATAGAAAAACAGGCCAACACATAAACACCAGACACAAACTAACCCTTCTGCACATATAGAAATACAGGCCTACACATACACAGCAGGCACACTAACCTGTCTGCACATATATAAATACAGGCCTACACATACACACTAAACACACACTTACCTATCTGCACATAAAGAAATACAGGGCTACACATACACACCAGACACACATTAACGCTTCTGCACATATAGAAATACAGGCCTACAAATACACACCAGACACACACTACCCCGTCTGCACATATAGAAAAAGAGGCCTACACATACACACCAGACACACACTAACCCTTCTGCACATATAGATATATAGGCCTACACATACACGCTAGACACACACTAACCTATCTGCACATAAAGAAATACAGGGCTACACATACACACCAGACACACATTAACGCTTCTGCACATATAGAAATACAGGCCTACACATACACACCAGACACACACTAACCCTTCTGCACATATAGATATATAGGCCTACACATACACGCTAGACACACACTAACCTATCTGCACATAAAGAAATACAGGGCTACACATACACACCAGACACACACTAACCCTTCTGCACATATAGATATATAGGCCTACACATACACGCTAGACACACACTAACCTATCTGCACATATAGAAATACATGCCTACACATACACACCAGACACACACTAACCTATCTGCACATATAGAAATATAGGCCTACACATACACGCTAGACACACACTAACCCATTTGCACATACAGAAATACAGGCCTACACATACACATCAGACACACACCAACCTATCTGCACATATAGAAAAACAGGCCAACACATAAACAGCAGACACAAACTAACCCTTCTGCATATATAGAAATACAAGCCTACACATACACACCAGACACACACTAACCTATCTGCATATATAGAAATACAGGCCTACTCATACACACCATACACACACTAACCTATCTGCACATATAGAAATACAGGACTGCACGTACACACCAGAAACACACTAACCCGTTTGCACATATATAAATTCAGGCCTACACATACTGTACACACCAGACACACACTAACCTATCTGCACATATAGACATACAGGCCTACACATACACACCAGGCACACACTAACCTATCTGCACATATAGAAATACAGGCCTACACATACACACCAGACACACACTAACCTATCTGCGCATATAGAAAAACAGGCCAACACATAAACACCAGACACAAACTAACCCTTCTGCACATATAGAAATACAGGCCTACACATACACACCAGACACACACTAACCGATCTGCGCATATAGAAAAACAGGCCAACACATAAACACCAGACACAAACTAACCCTTCTGCACATATAGAAATACAGGCCTATACATACATACTGGACACACTAACCTATCTGCACATATAGAAATAAAGGCCTACACATATACACCATACACACTAATGCTTCTCTACATATAGAAATACAGGCCTACACATACAAACCAGACACACACTAACCTGTCTGCACATATAGAAATACAGGCCTACACATACACACCAGACACACACTAACGCTTCTGCATATATAGAAATGCAGGTCTACACATACACACACTAACCTGTCTACACATATAGAAATACAGGCCTACACATACACACCAGACACAAATTAACCCTTCTGCACATATAGAAATACAGGCCTACACATACACACCAGACACACACTAACCCTTCTGCATGTATAGGAATACAGGCCTACACATACACACCAGACACACACTAACCCTTCTGCACATATAGAAATACAGGACTACACATACACACAAATTAACCCTTCTCAACATATAGAAATACAAGCCTACACATACACACTAGACACACACTAACCCTTCTTCACGTAAAGAAATACAGGCCTACAAATACAAACCAGACACACACTAACCTATCTGCATGTATATAAATACAGGCCTATACATACACACCAGACACACACTAACCTTTCTGCCCATATAGAAATACAAGCCTGCAAATACACACCAGACACACACTAACCTGTCTGCACATATAGAAATGCAGGCCTACACATACAAAGTAGACACACACTTACCTATCTGCACATATAGAAATACAGGCCTACACATACACATCAGACACACACTAATGATTCTGCACATATAGAAATACAGGCCTACACATACACACCAGACACACACTAACCTATCTGCACATATATAGATACAAGCCTACACACCAGGCACACACTAACCCATTTGCACATACAGAAATACATGCCTACACATACACACCAGACACACACAAACCTATCAGCACATATAGAAATACAGGCCTACACATACACATCAGACACACACTAACCCATCTGCACATATAGAAATACAGGCCTACACATACTCACCAGACACCCACTAACCTATCTGCACATATAGAAAAACATGCCAACACATAAACACCAGACACAAACTTACCCTTCTGAACTTATAGAAATACAGGCCAACACATACACACCAGATACACACTAACCCATCTGCACATATAGAAATACAGGCCTACACATACACACCAGACACACACTAACCCATCTGCACATATAGAAATACAGGCCTACACATACACACCAGACACACACTAACCCTTCTTCACATATAGAAATACAAGCCTACCCATACCCACCAGACACACACCAATAATTGTGTGAGGCCTCCAGAGGGCCAGCATGTACTCATGGATTTCTATTTTTCAGTTGCGCATGTTTCAAAATCTCTCCAACTGTAAGTATTTTTCAGTTTGGTTAGTCTAATCAGTAATGGAAGTTGTATTAGTTGATTTCTAGTGTTTAGGGATAAGTGATTTAGCACTATTGAGCATAAGGAATAGGATATTTTCTTTAGGTTTGTCCTTTAGTTTAGGGAGATTATGGAAGAGTATTATATTGGGTGACCTGTTAAGGGTAATGTTTAGTTTTGATTCAATTGTACCTAACACAGACGCCAGAAGGGTTCTATTATTGAGCAGTTCCACTGAATGTGGAGAAGCGAGCCCTGTTCCCCACACCCTCTCCATCGATTCCCATCTGTTTGCTTGTATATCTTCTTGATTTTATCTGGTGTGAAGTACCACCTAGAATAGAACTTATAGTTGGATTCTAGGGCCTCTATTTATCAAAGGTCTTGCGGACCTGATCCGACAGTGTGGATCAGGTCCGCAAAACCTCGCTAAATGTGGAGAGCAATACGCTCTCCGCATTTAACATTGCACCAGCAGCTCACAAGAGCTGCTGGTGCAACGGCGCCCCCTGCAGACTCAAGGCCAATCGGCCGCCAGCAGGGGGTGTCAATCAACCCGATTGTACTCGATCGGGTTGATTTCTGGCGATTCCTTTCCGCCTGCTCAGAGCAGACGGACAGGGTTATGGAGCAGCGGTCTTTAGACCGCTGCTTCATAACTTGTGTTTCTGGCGAGTCTGAAGACTCGCCAGAAACACGGCCCTTCAAGCTCCGTACAGAGCTTGATAAATATGGGCCTAGGACTCTTGCCGAAACCGAGGTCTTTATGTGGTTATGAAATATCTTGTTCCAGTCTTTGTCGGTAGGCGAGTGCAAGAGCTCCCGACTCCAGTGTCTTACATAGCTAGTAAGAGGAGCATCTTTGAGTAGTAGTAGCAGGTGGTATGTGATGGACTACTTCCATAGGCTGTAGCATGGAACTCTGTAGTAACAGGCAGGAATGCAGATATGCTCTAGCAGGCAGTATGTGATGGAAAGGTATTAAGCTGCGTATAGCAAAACACACACTATTTATTAAAAGAGAAGGGTGGTCTTGGAGTCCCTAACCTCTTTATATACTGGAAAGCCATTAATCTTCCACACCAAGTTGAATGGTGTAATAACTCCCAAAATAAATCATGGGTCCAGGTAGGCAAAACAATCTTACAAATACCAAACCTGGAATCCCGCCCTAGTCTAATAAATAAATTCCCACTTTTTCAAGAATTCTTTATACAATGGGAGAAAACCCTTTCGGAACATCCTCACATACCCTCAAACCCATCACCCCTTACCCCTTACATAGATAACACAGATATTCCATTCATGAATGCCCAACATATAGACCTTAACAAGACCCACTTGCCTTAAGTGGTTTTCCATAGCCTACTGACAAAAAACTTAAACACTACCTCTCAACAAACAAACAGATCAAACTTAGGTGGTCTAATTATAAGTTTAGCCTGTTTGTGTGTTGAGAGGTAGTGTTGTAATTGCATGTGAGTACCATGCCAAGTACCAAGTAAAGTTGAGACCCATATTCTTTAGTTCATCTCTCGATTTAAGTTTGTTGTCTGTCAGTAGGCTATGGAAAACCAATTGAGTAGGGCGGGATTCAGGTTTGGTGTTTGTAAGATTGTTTTGCCTACCATGATTTATTTTGGGAGTTATTACACCATTCAATGTCGCCGCCACTATAATAAAGTTATTAACCCCTAAACCTAAGTCTAACCCTAATCCTAACACCCCCCTAACTTAACTATTATTTAAATAAATCTAAATACATTTACTTTTATGAACTAAATTAATCCTATTTAAAACTAAATACTTACCTATAAAATAAACCCTAAGATAGCTACAATATAATTAATAATTACATTGTAGCTATTTTAGGATTTATTTTTATTTTACAGGCAACTTTGTATTTATTTTAACTAGGTTCAATAGCTATTAAATAGTTATTAACTAGTTAATAGCTACCTAGTTAAAATAACTACAAATTTACCTGTAAAATAAATCCTAACCTAAGTTACAATTACACCTAACACTACACTATCATTAAATAAATTAAATTAATTAACTACAATTACCTAAAATTAAATACAATTAAATAAAATAAACTATAGTACAAAAAAACAAACAATAAATTACAGAAAATAAAAAAAATTACAAGAAGTTTAAACTAATTACACCTAATCTAAGCCCCCTAATAAAATAAAAAAGCCCCCCAAAATAATAATTCTATCAGCCAATAGGAATTAAGGTAGGAAAAATCCTATTGGCTTATGCAAACAGCAAATGGGATTGAAGTTCAATCCGATTGGCTGATCCAATCAGCCAATAGGATTGACCTCGCATTCTATTGGCTGTTCCAATCAGATAATCCTGTTGGCTGATTGCATCAGCCATTAGGATTTTTCCTACCTTAATTCCGATTGGCTGATAGAATTCTATCAGCCAATCGGAATTGAAGGGACGCCATCTTGGATGACGTCATTTAAAGGAACCTTCATTCTTTGTTAGGACGTCGTAAGAAGAGGATGCTCCACGACGGATGTCTTCAAGATGGAGCCGCTCTTCGTCGGATGGAAGAAGATAGAAGATGCCGCTTGGATGAAGACTTCTACCCGGCTGGAGGACCTCTTCTGCCCGGATTCGATGAAGACTTCTGGCCGGATTGGATGAAGACTTCTGCCTGGCTGGGTGAAGACGGCTCAAGGTAGGGTGATCTTCAAGGGGGTAGTGTTAGGTTTTGTTAAGGGGGGATTGGGTGGGTTTTAGAGTAAGGTTGGGTGTGTGTGTGGTGGGTTTTAATGTTGGGGGGTTGTATTTCTTTTTTTACAGGTAAAAGAGCTGATTACTTTGGGGCAATACCCCGCAAAAGGCCCTTTTAAGGGCTATTTGTAATTTAGTATAGGGTAGGGAATTTTATTATTTTGGGGGGCTTTTTTATTTTATTAGGGGGCTTAGATTAGGTGTAATTAGTTTAAACTTCTTGTAATTTTTTTTATTTTCTGTAATTTAGTGTTTTTCTTTGTACTATAGTTTATTTTATTTCATTGTATTTAATTTTAGGTAATTGTAGTTAATTAATTTAATTTATTTAATGATAGTGTAGAGTTAGGTGTAATTGTAACTTAGGTTAGGATTTATTTTACAGGTAAATTTGTAGTTATTTTAACTAGGTAGCTATTAAATAGTTAATATTTTTTTAATATCTATTTAACCTAGTTAAAATAAATACAAAGTTGGCTGTAAAATAAAAATAAATCCTAAAATAGCTACTATGTAATTAGTTATATTGTAGCTATCTTAGGGTTTATTTTATAGGTAAGTATTTAGTTTTAAATAGGATTAATTTAGTTAATAATAGTAAATTTATTTAGATTTATTTAAATAATAGTTAAGTTAGGGGGGTGTTAGGGTTAGACTTAGGTTTAGGGGTTAATAACTTTATTATAGTGGTGGCGACGTTGGCGGCGGCAGATTAGGGGTTAATACATTTAATAGGCTATGTGGGCTATGGCGGTTTAGGGGTTAATACTAGAATAGGTTTATTGCGGTGTGGGCTATGGCGGGTTTAGGGGTTAATAGACTTTATTATAGTGGCGACGACGTTTGCGGCGGCAGATTAGGGGTTAATACATTTAATAGGCTATGTGGGCTATGGCAGTTTAGGGGTTAATAATTGAGTTATTACTTGCGGAGTGGGTTTGATGGCGGATATAGGGGTTAAAAGTTTAAATAGGCATATTGCGTTGTGAGGGGTTGTCGGTCTAGGGGTTAATACATTTAATATTAGTAATGAGAGGGGGGATTGTGGATATAGGGGTTTTACGTGTCAGGCTTATTATTGGGAGGCAGGTTAGAGTTTTATGGGAGATTTGTTATTTTATTTACTTTTCTTAGGCGCCGGCAGTTTCTAAAGTGCCGTAAGTCACTAGCGACTTTAGAAATTTGTAGTTTATCCGACTTACGGGACTTTATGAACTGCCGGTGGGGTTTATGTAATACCCCGATATGCGAGGTGAAATTACGGGTGGCGCAGGTTTCCACGCTTGCACCGAAACTTGCGCCGTATATGTGATCGCGCCCCAAGACTGGCTATGTCAAACAAAAGTAGATAGGTGTGCGGTCAGAATCCTCACACCCGATTTGGTTAAAAAGCTATAATTTATGAGTGTAGGGCTAAGAAAACTTAATCTATTGAGGAAGGTTGGTGGGATTAGTCTGTTTTTCTACCATCGTTTTCTACCATAGTGAGAACTAGTTAGGATTGTAAACCTCTAAAATAGGTGAAGTGTTTTCTTGAAGAGGAGTTAAAATATGTGCAAGTAACAAGTAAACATAAAAACATTGTGAAACACCAATTATTCACAGAATATTATTAGGATAAAAAGTGTATTCATAAAACTGATTCCTCTCTACAGGGCTTACCCTCTGTAACGTCAATAACATAGAACAAACAGTGATACTTAGACAATTTGCAGCATAACAAGGGTCCATCTCTCACTGAAGTGTTAATAGTCCTTCAAGTGGCAGGAGTGGGGCAGGGGTCTTGGTCTTCCTGTGAAGTTTGGTCCTGAAGAGTGCCCTTTGTTATCACCGGAGGCTAGTTATTGATATCTAGCTCTTTGCAGAACTTGGGAGGTCTGCTGGTGTCTGAAATATGGACGGGTGGCAATGACGCAAATTGGGAACCCCCACTTGTAGGGAATCTTATGCACCTGGAGCTCCATGGTGATGTATTGAAGATCCCTTCTCTTTTGTAGGGTGGTCTTGCTAAAGTCAGAGAAGATCTGCAAGGAGATTCCAGTGTGTGTCACATTCTTAATGGTCCTTTCGTATTTATCCTTGTAGCTAAGGAATTTAACCATAATATCCCGAGGTGGTGCCTTAGGGGAAGATTTTGGTTTGAGGGCCCTGTATGCCCTCTCTATCGGTATAACCAAAAACAAATAAATAGGAGCGCCAAAAGGCTAAAGTATGCAATCAGAGATAGTTAAACCAAAAGTAATCACAATAATTCCTAATATACATCATGTCTTCAAAAGGCCCTCTCAAGGGCCGAAACGCATTGAACGTTACCAGGATTTGTGAGGCTTGTACTCTTCCCTTGGAATCGTCTACCATATTTGATGAGTTGTTTTGCAAGTAAACCCCACTTTCCAAATGATTTTTGCACATGTTGTTTTACTTTGTAGGTACCTTTATACAAATCATCTCTATTTTTACTATTCAAATCCCCACACCAATTTCATCCACTTTCCATAATTGTTGTGACATTCTCAGGATATCATGGATTAAGAACACCTTTAACTCAGCACCCACTGGTGACTAGGATATATATATTTTCTATTTTTACTTTTTTCTATTTTTTCTTTTCCACTTTTATGTGTACACATTATTTTTTTCTTTTTCTACCCCCAGGAGATTAAGGACATTTATTTGAGGACTTGTACACGAATATATATATCTTTTAATATTTTTAAATTTGTCTAATTTTTTGTCTAATTTTTTTCTTATTCCCATGAGATACTTCTGTATTACACTGCACTTTATTGATTAACACTAGCCACATCCAGTTGTGTTTGGATTTTGGCTTCCACATTGTTCGTTGATTCTATAATTTAATCTTGTACAGATACCTACTGGACATTTGTTATTTTTTAAGGTTTTATAATAACTATGTTTAACTTTTAATATTAGGAATTATTGTGACTACTTTTGGTTTAACTATACCTGATTGCATACTTTAGCCTTTTGGCGCTCCTATTTATTTGTTTTTGGTTGTATATTTGTTTGAGATCTTGTTATGAGATCCATAATAGTGAGCCTGTATGCTCAACCAGGCGCAGTCTACTACATTACACTTGCAATAGTTTTTCCTCTCTATCGGTATAGTTGCAGAACTCTGTGTGCCTTTTATCGTTTGAAACAAATACTGAAGATAGCTGTCTAGTGAAGTATTTGTGAAGGATTCCAGGACGCCTCTAATTCGTAGATTGTTTCTCTGTCCCCTATTGTCTAACTGCTAGATTACGTGTTTTTCGGTATGAGTGAAAAAGCAACGTTAAGGCTCTTTTTCACTACCGCTGGTATTACGAGTCTTGCAGGTATAGGGGCATCACTTTTTGGCCGTAACACAACGTAACTACCGCAGCTTTTAAAAACTCCTTTTTCAATGGGACTTCCATAGCGCCGGTATTATGAGTTTGCCTGGGAGGCCAAAAAGTGAGCGGTACAGCCTATAACCACAAGATTCGTACCGCCATCTGAAAGTCAGTAGTTATGAGTTTTATGCTACAACGCCGTAACATAAAACTCATAACTAAAGTGTTACAAAGTACACTAACACCCATAAACTACCTATTAACCCCTAAACCGAGGCCCTCCAGCATCGCAAACACTAAAATAAAATTATTAACTCCTAATCTACTGCTCCGGACATCGCCGCCACTATAATAAACATATTAACCCCTAAACCACTGCACTCCCGCATCGTAAACACTAGTTAAATATTAGTAAGCCCTAATCTGCCGCCCCCAATGTCTTCGCTACCTACCTACATTTATTAACCCCTAATCTGCTGCCCCCAACGTCGCCGCCACTATACTAAAGTTATTAACCCCTAAACCTAACCCTGAGTCTAACCTTAACACCCCTAACTTTAATATGATTAAAATAAATCTAAATAAATATTGCTATCATTAACTAAATAATTCCTATTTAAAACTAAATACTTACCTGTAAAATAAACCCTAAGCTAGCTACAATATAACTAATAGTTACATTGTATCTAGCTTAGGTTTTATTTTTTATTTCACAGGCAAGTTTGTATTTATTTTAACTAGGTAGACTAGTTAGTAAATAGTTATTAACTATTTACTAGCTACCTAGTTAAAATAAATACAAATTTACCTGTAAAATAAAACCTAACCTGAGCTACACTAACACCTAACACTAACACTGGATCAGCCAATAGGATTGAAGCTCAATCCTATTGGCTGATTGCATCAGAGAATATATGAGAATATAAGGGTTCTAACCCCAGGCCTGTAGTGGCCCTTGTGCTGCAGTAGTGTGTCACTACAGCGTGGGCTGATGTCGGCCTGCCTCCCTGCCGTTAGCGTGCCCAACCAACCTGATTTCTGATCTCAGAGTGGTCGCAGGTGAGGCAGTTATCCACTACACTTGTGGGATGTGCGGTTCAAAAGGTTTTAAGTGCGCAGCGTGAGTTAGGCCCAGATTGCCATGATATCATGGAACTGAGGTGGATCAGCAGCAAACTTGCCCGTCCTTGTCCCCGTTGCAGTCTGTGGGTGTATAGTAGTTCATGGCTACTAGTTGGCAGTAGAATTTCTGGGTATTTTGCCCTTATAATAATGAAAATCGGGTACGAGTTATAGGAGCCAGGGATTAAGCAGTCATCATCCCATGTGGCCAGGCTCCACCTCCCCACTTTGTGCTTTTTATCTTAAAGATTGTTATTAATACAGATTATGATAGCCTTGGTGACTCTATAGCCCCAATTTTATTAAAGACAGGAGGCGAGTATTTTGCTTTACTTTCTTTACTTTCTAAACTCCAGCAGTAATACAAGTACAGTAAAAAGTAACATAGTATAACTGTACAACCAATCAGATCCCAGTACACAGTAATAAAGCCAGGCTCTGTACAATCCTTTTCCTCTTTCTTTACTGGTCCGGACCGAAAAAATACTCAAGAACTGTAGAACATAACAAGACCAACGGGTCTCCTATGGAACCGGAACATATTAACCTTTATCAGATATCTCCCAGAAGTATTTCCTGAACACGAAAACAGATCATTCACACTAGAATAAAACAAATAATGCATAAAAGTAACACAAAATAACTTTTTTTTTTTTTTACATATATACATAGGGAGGGAGAAAAATATTGTTTTACCCAAGGGGGGAGGGGGGCAAAATACTCGCCTCCTGTCTTATATAAAAATATAAAAAATTGGGACTATAGAGTCACCAAGGCTATCATAATCCATATTTTATGACAATACAGAAGGCTACAATTTTGCTTTTTTTAAACTTAACATCTAATAAGGACAAAGCAGCCTGAGAAATAGGTTTGAAATAAAATTTAAGGAATATAGTATCAGAAGACCAGTCTGCCACAGCCAGGAGATCTTGCAAAGAGCAACCTTTCCTAAAGGCACAGGAGGCTGCCGCACCTCTGACTGACTGAGCCCCAAAGGAGGATGGAATCTGAGCTAGGGACATGACCCAGCGTATCCATCTGGCAATAGTAGGAACTGATATGGGTTGAAAGGGCTGAACATAAGAGATCAGTAATGGGCCTGATAAACGTAAGGGAGCCGTACGAGAACAATATTCTTTAAGGCATCTTGCTACGCATAGCAGAAGTTACAAATTTAGATAAGGGTAAGATAGGGAAGACAAGAAGGTTTTAGTACGTCTATTAATATGGAAATGTAGACCTGAAGGGGATAGTGAGAAACTGTCCACATCTATAGCCTGGACATCTGAGGCTTGTCTAAAGGAGAGAAGGCAAAGCAGAGTAGCTAATTTAGCTGACAACTGTTTCAAGGATAATAAAGGGTTATCCTGCTAAGATTGAAATAAGGAAAAAAGTTTTGAGACCTCCCAGAGAGATTTATAATGAGATTGTGGGGGTATCCTAAGGCGGATGCCCCTCAGGAGATGAGAGATGAGAGGATCCTTACATACAGGTAGACCATTATTCGGGAGGTGCGCTGCTGGTATGGCAGAATGAAAGAGATTAACTGTACGATAGGCTTTCCCTTGTTCAAGTTCTTGTTGAACAAGCAAATTTGCTATAGTTACTGGAGGTGCTGAAAAAGGATCAGTACATTCTGCCAAGCACCAATGAACCCAGACTGACCAGGCCGCTTTGTAGGACCGATGAGTTCCTGGGGCCCAGGAATCTCTGAGGAGACCTTGAGCTGTGCCCAAAAGGCCTGAGGGGTCCCCAGGAACCCCTGAAACTGTCCAAACCAGGAGATAAAGAGACTTGTCTAGAATTAATGAGTGATAGTCTCCTTTCGTGTTCCTCAGGAGGTTCGGAAAGGGAGATATCAGGAGAGGGTAATGGCAAGACAGCTGGAAACCATTCTTGAGCTGGCCAGATGGATGTGACTATCATGATAGAGATCTAGAGTCTGGGAATGAGAGCTAGGACTCTGGATATCATAGATAATGGGGGAAAGGCATAAGCTCCGAGAGGGGGCCAATTCTGGAGAAAGGCATCCATTGCTTGGGCTCCCAGGTCTGGCAACCAACTGAAGTATGTGGCAACCAACTGAGATGGTGGTTGGTGCGAGAAGCAAAGAGGTCTATGGACAAAGGTCCTCTGAGATTCAGTTTTCAGTCATTGGGATCTCTCCAGTATCTGAAAAACCAGTCCACTGCGATGTTGGACTCTCCCAGAAGATATTCCGCCACTAATGATATATTGTTCTCAAAGGAAAATTGGTAAAATTGCAGAGTTAAATTTGATAGGGTCAGTAACCTGGTGCCTCCAAGTTTGTTGATATACTGAACAGCTGAAATGCTGTCCATTGGGAGGAGGACACAACAATTGGTTAATGAATCCTTGAAGGATTGGATGGCAAAGGAACCTGCTATGAGTTCCAGACAATTGATATGGAGTGACGACTCCTCCGGTGTCCATTTACCCCCTGTGGCTTGGAATTTGCAGGACGCACCCCAACTGAGAAGGCTGGCATCGTATTCTATTATAAAGTCCGGCGAGGACCCAAAAATGGCCCTGCCTTTCCAGGCTTCCATGTTGTGAAGCCACCAGGAGATTTCTTGTCTGGCCTCTGTGGAGAGTGTCACCAGTTGAGCAAAAGAATGGTCTTTGTGTAGGTGAGAGTGTTTCAACCTCTGCATGGCCCTGTAATATAAGGATCCCGGTAAGATTGCTTGAATGGAGGAGGACAATAGCCCTATAATCCTCTCCAGCTGTCGCAATTGTATTTGAGGTTTTCTCAGAGCTGATCTGAGTTCCTTCCAAATAGTGATCAGTTTGGCCTCTGGGAGAGCCAAGGTAGCTTTCATTGAATTCCCTGTGAATCCTATAAACTCTAGAGTTTGGGCAGGGGATAGGAGAGATTTGTTATGGTTGATTACGAAACCTAGGTGTTGTAAGAGGTTCATTGAGAACTCTAGATGTCTGAGAAGCAAGTGTCTGTCTTGTGCTAAAATGAGAATGTCATCTAGATATAAAATTAGTCTGATGCCCCTGCTCTGAAGAAAAGCAGCAACCAGTCTCATAAACCAGGGTGCTGAACTGAGACCGAAGGCGAGGCATGTAAATTGCCAGAGATCCTCGTTCCATAGGAACTGGAGATAATGGCAGAATGTCTGATGCATGGGAACCGTTCAGTAGGCATCCTTTAAGTCCAGGTGAACCATCCAATCCTGCCCTTGCAAGGTGTCCTTGAGAAGGTGTATGCCCTGCATTTTGAAATTGCAGTAGACTAGGAATAGATTTAATGCTTGATGATGGGTCAAAAGCCTCCATCTTTCTTTTTGACCAGGAACATATTGCTGAGAAAACCGTGTGTTGAGGCTTGCTCTATAGCTCCTATTTGGAGAAGTTGTTGCATTTCTATGTTTATAAGTTCTTGCATAGCGTGAGGGAAAGGGATTGGGTTGGGTGGAAGGGGTTGTGATGGAAGTTGGAAGAAATCTATGTGGAATCCTAATACTGTTTGCAAAACCCACTGGTCTGAGGTTATAGCCTTCCAACATGTGAAATAATGAGCAAGTCTGCCTGCTAACTCTACAGGGGATGCATGTAGGAACAAAGGACTCACCTTGGTTAGTGGTAACTGAAGGGGTTTGTGGATGACCTCTGGCTCTTAAGGGTCAACCTCTGGTAGGGAACAAGGGTCTGATCTGTGGGGCATATTGTTGGCTAAAGGAACCTCTGAATGCTGCTCGGCTGGGCGAACGACCCCTGAATTGACCAGCCCTGGCAAAACCACCTCTGTTATAAAGCACTCTGCGTAATTCGGACTGAGCACTGTCGAGCGAGGTAAAAGTAGACACAAATCTATTCAAGTGTCATATAAAATATTCACCAAAAAGTAAGCCTTTGGCTGAGGAGCCCCATTCTGTTTTAGCCATATCAGCAAGTTTGGGGTCTAGTCTGGCTAATGCTACCCTTCGTCTCTCAGTAGAGAGCGCCACAATAGTGTTACCTAATAGGCAAATTGTTCTTTGGGGCCATTCTTTGAACTGTTGAGGGTCTATGGGTTGTGAGGTTAGGTCTCTCCCACCCCTGGTAAGGAAGGTAACTATGGTGTATTCAAATTCAGGGGTGGAAGATTCTCTATATGGGAGGATGGGTCGTGGGCATTCCACTCTTAATTTATTCCTAGTGGGGTTAGGAAAGGGTTTTCTTAACCATACTTGTAAGAATTGCACTTTATGTGGTAAAGGGGACCATTCAGATGACCGTGGATGTCTTATTTGATCAGGGTCAAACATGGGGTGACCCAATGGGTCTATAATGGTCTGGGCAGGGTAGTTATTACTGTCATCATGGGGACAGGGTGTTTCATGTTACTCGTCAGGCCATTCCTCCTCTGACTCGTGTTCTGCTAGGTACCCGTTAGGGTAGTATGTAGGATTGTTTTGTTCAGAGGTATCATTATAATTTTCTTTCCTTATTGTTACCCCAGGGGTAAGGGTTTTGGCAGGCTTATTTATTTTTGTAAAGGGGGGTTCCCCTTTATTTTTGGATTTTGTAGTACTTTTCTTAGAGGGCTCTGGGGATTCAGAGGGGTTTTGTGTCGGGGCTGGAGGCTCAAGGGTCTCCTGTATAATATTTTTCACCATGGAAGAAATGTCTGCAAGACTAGAGGATACTGTTTGGGATATGGATGTATTAACCATCGATTGTATATCGACAAGGGTTTGTTTGTTGTCATTCATGGTATCTGTATTAATATTATTTAGGGAAATATATATATATATATACTGTATATGTACTATGCCTGCTGCAGTGCTCAAAGAGTGCCGCCGAAATAACAGAATATCGCTTCTGTTCACATGTATTTTATATGAAAGGATACATTTGTTTTCCACTCAATATTCACAGGTGATAACGATCTTAATAATTGCTTTGTTATCTGTAGATATAATGATATATGTTGCAATTTTCCCATTATAGGTTAGTTGGTATATTAGCACCCCATTTGCATAGTATCCTTATTGCATCATCATTGCATAATAAATCGTATCCATTTAGAAATATTTAATAGCCCAGGTATTGTAGAGACTTTGGCCTAGATTTGGAGTTCGGCGTTAGCCGTGAAAACCAGCGTTAGAGGCTCCTAACGCGGGTTTCTTACGTACTCCGGTATTTAGAGTTCAGTTACCGACATTCAAAAAAAACCTAACGCTCACATTTCTACCGACACCTCTGACCCAGTAGTAAACATATACCGACAAAAAAAACATCCACGAATCAAATAGAAAATATTACACAAACTACACTTACAGTCATACAAACACTACACTATGTTTATTTTTCATATTTAATAATTTTTCAGCAAAATACAAAGGATTAAAGTTGCGAGATCTTGGGTGTTTGAAAAAAAACAACACAAATCCATTTTCCCATTGACTTACATTGACACACGGGAAAAGACCCTCAAATACCTACATCTAACTAATAACATTATCACATACATACACTCATCGATGCATACAAACAATATACACCACATGACATACACAAAATATTTATTTATTACAAAAAGAACACGATTTAGTTACTTTTTCACACAAGCTCATGACGTCACTCACTTTACGATGAAAACCAGTCTTAGAAAAAAAAAAAAAAAAATTTTCATAGCCTCCATTGACTTCTATTGGGAAGACGTGCTCGTGCACGTGAAACCCTCATTTCCCTAACGCACGCAAATAGCGTAGACAGAAAAACTCCAAATACCAGCGCTAGAAAAGACATGATTTCATGCGTTAGACCCAGCTATGATAAATAGATCAAGAAATGACTATTTCCCTATGGTGGATTTATGGATTTTACTGTTTGAATATTCACAACACCATTACATTCTTTCAGACTTTTATATTACATCAACTACAATTCAACATCACTATTAACAAAATTTTAGTTTTAAAAATATTACATTTAAACGGACACAAAAATGTCAACTTTTCAGGATTCACAAACACTACACAATGGGAAACAATTCTCATTTACCTTTATTATTGCATTTCAGTTATTCAACTCATATGCTTGCAGCAACAGCATATCTACATAGGCTTAACACATGATCACTCATGGATGCACATACATTACTTTTAACATTCACTCATACATGTGCAACAACAATGCCAGACCGCTATATAGAAGTCAGCATATGTGGGACACAATCACAATATATACGTACATGTACATAACACGCATCACCCATCACGCAACCACAAAGCACACATTTAGATTTTATTCAGCACACAATAACAATGTAGTCAAATACAACAACACAATGAGGATTTATGAACTACATAGGCAGGGTAATAATATCATGACGTCATTAGAAGATTCAACCATACACATCACAGATTCACCACTGTACCGCCCCTTTCGGAACTTTAACACTCAATACTACAATACAACATATACGTAAACAACAGTTTGGAACAGCATTATTAAGGCGATTTCAATGGGACAATTAATAAATATTGTCAGATCGCAAATCACTTATATATATATAATACTACAGATGACAGCCGGAAGTTATTCAGTATTAGTGCCATTTGAATGGGACGCATACAATATTGACAGCTCGGCAATCACTTATATATACAATACTACAGATGGCAGGTTCGAGGTCCTCGTGTCTACAGGGTGAGACCCACCTTGGAAAACATGAGTGACTTTGAGGTTTTTGATAAGTATCGTCTCGATCGCGAACAGCTCATTGGCCTTTACGATCTTCTTAAACCTCATTTGGAGCCACGTATAAGAATAAGGACTGCTGTTCCCGCCATGAGTAGGATGCTAAGCTGTCTATACGTCCTGGCCTCCGGGAGTTTTCAATCCGGACAACTGTACATGCATGGCCTGGCTCAAGGTACATTCTCTGTGGTGTTTGATAACTTTCTGGACGCCATGGTATGTATCAGTAAGCAATACATAGGATTCCCACAGAATGATGGTGATTGGAGGCACCTGAAGCGGGAATTCTTTGATATTGCTCAAATGCCCAATGTCTTGGGAGCCATAGATTGTACCCACATTGCGCTGCGTGCTCCAATTGATGACTCGCCCTTCAGAAATCGCAAACATTTTCATAGCCTTAACGTGCAGTATGTTTGTGACGCACAGATGAGGATTATGCATGTGTGTGCGAATTTTGGAGGGGCTTGTCATGATGCCCGCATCCTCTCTCTGTCGTCCCTGTGGAGACAGTTTGAGGAAAGACAAATGCCCCCTGGTTATCTCGTTGGTGAGTATTTGTGCACAACATGGTTAATTATTGTGACAATTGCCACTGTAGTTTTAAAATGTTAGCGTAATGTTCAGCTATAGGATGCAATTTAACCATATATTTTCCCCCGGTAATGTCTACTTTTAGTTCAATGCAGATATGTAGCATGTCTTACCTTAAATGCTCAGAGAATGTAATGTAACCATGTAGTTATCATTTTACACAAGGCTTGATTTAGGAGAAATACGCATATGTAGCATGTCTTAGCTGAAATGGGAAGATATTAGCTAATGCAATTTAACCATGTCATTGTCTCTTTCCGCTAATGTCTACTTTTAGTTCAATGCAGATATGTAGCATGTCTTACCTTAAATGCTCAGATAGAGAATGCAATGTAACCATTTAGTTTGCATTTTACACAAGGTTTGGTTTAGGAGAAATACGCATATGTAGCATGTCTTAGCTGAAATGGGAAGATATTAGCTAATGCAATTTAACCATGTCATTGTCTCTTTCCGCTAATGTCTACTTTTAGTTCAATGCAGATATGTAGCATGTCTTACCTTAAATGCTCAGATAGAGAATGCAATGTAACTATTTAGTTTGCATTTTACACAAGGTTTGGTTAAGAAGAAATACGCATATGTAGCATGTCTTAGCTGAAATGGGAAGATAGAGAATAAGATTGAACTAGATTATTCTTTTAAAAAATAAACATTTGTTAGTGGATTATCGTGTACAAAAACTTTTATTGGAATCAAAATACTATTTTGAGGATTCAGTTTGAATTATGTTTTGTTCATAATTTATAGGTGATTCTGGGTACATGAGCCGGCCTTGGCTTATTACCCCCTTGCGTAGCCCGACTGATGTGTCTGAGGAGCGCTACAATAGGGCTCATAAGAGAACCAGGGCAGTGGTTGAACGAATGTTCGGGCTCCTGAAGATGAGGTTCAGGTGCCTTGACCGGTCGGGAGGAGCCCTCCAGTACAACCCAAAGAAGGTGGCTAAGATCGTTGTAGCCTGTAGTGTCCTGCATAATATTGCACAGCGGGCTGGGATGCTGCAGGGCGTCCAGGCGCACCGAAACCTCCTCAGAGATGAGGAGGATGATCCTGTTCTAGAGGGGCCATTCCGGGACGAGGGGCTCAATGTCAGAGCAGACATCATCAACCGCCACTTTAGACGGTAAATAATAGAAGTTAGACTGGAGCATTGTCAATAGATGTGAACTCTAGGGAAATGACAAGTAGAGAATTGTGCAAACATGTTAGGATTGTTCATCAAATGCTAAAAATGTGTTTGATTTATTAATATAGGTGATGCTCTGGTCATTGGGTCCTGTAGCGAGTCTTTGCCACCTGGTTTTTAAAGAGGACATCAGCTGGTAAGTATAAATGTATGGACTGTTGCTGGCATGAATTGTACACAAATACATCATATGGCATACATTTTCAAAACTAGTATTTAGTTTACACATTACTTAAAATGTACATACTCAGAAAGGGATCCTCTAGCATAACTATCCTCTAGCATGACTATGGTTCAATGTCACACATTAGAGGTTTGTTCTGCTCAATATGACTCATCTTCACACTTGATAGAACATAACACAAGATGCTACACAGTAAGCTAGTGACAGAAATTTCTTATGAAATGGGGGGTGGGAGAGGGCTAGAGAAATGATTCACACACTTGTAGTAATTTTGAATAAACCTTTTATGCCATTAGGGAGCTGACTTAATCTAAAGACTGAAAGGGAAGAATTAGAAGCCTGACAGTGAAGATTGCCCAGACTGACAGTGGAAAAAGCCAAGATTGAAATTGAAGTATACCAATGGGATCATGTCTGGCATTATCTTTCAAATCTGCTGACCTTGAAAAGAATACAAAGACATGTTCACATGGTAAGTGCCAACTATTTAATAGAATAAGGCTGTTGAGGCATCCTATTGGAGACACTTAGATGATTTTCTAATTTTTAGATGGTATTTCACAGTCCTCTATTTTTGAAATGATGAATAAGACACCTATTGAAGATCAACTGTTTAGCCCTGAATTGACTTTCAAAGACCATGCATTATCCAGGTTGGTGTACCAATGCATGCTAGTTAAGAATCACAGGAAGAATGTTGAATATTAGTAGCTTACATACATTAGTCATATTTAGTTCTTAATTAGATATTTAGGGATCACAATCAGACACTTAGATGAATTTCTAATTTTTAGATGGGATTTCAGTCCTCTATTTTTGAAATGATGAATAAGACACCTATTGAAGATCAACTGTTTAGCACTGAATTGACTTTCAAAGACCATGCATTATCCAGGTTGGTGTACCAATGCATGCTAGTTAATAATCACAGGAAGAATGTTGATTATTGGTAGCTTACATAAATTAGTCATACATATTTCATCATTAGATATTTAAGGATCACAATCATAAAAAGGAATACATATTATAGTTGATATAGAGGTATTTGAATGGACATGAAATATTACATTTATGTTCAACATATATATTATAGAAATTTGATATACATTTTTGTGTATAATTCGAAAATCATATATATTTTTTTAAAATATAATTAATAAATATCTTTAAAAAATGTTGAACAAAGTTAGAGCATAGACACAAGATGATTGTAAATGTATTTTATGATTCTTTGACTACGTGTGTATTAACTTTTGTCAAAAAATTTTTTACATTTCAGATTGGCATCTGATGACTTCCAGGAATATATTTTTATTTTTGGTTCAGAAACTATTAAATTTTAAAATGGTAATAATATAAAGTTTAGTATTAAATACACTATTTGGAACAGATTATAATAAATATCCATATAATCTGTCAATAAAAATCAATTTGACTCCCATGACTGGTAGTTGTCTATTTGACAAGCACATGCATAAGATCAAATAATGCTTTAATTGTTGAAAATCCACTGATTCAGAGAATATTACATTAAACTATCTTTTTTAACATTCATTGGGGAGTGAGATCCATCGATGCTTTTCCTTTGAAATTATTAGATGTTAAACTAATTTCGGATATGTAGTCAATTTCACAAAAATTAATTTTTTTCACTTTTAAGAAGGGGAAGAGGTTCAATTACATTAAAGTGACAGTGTTGTTGAATGTAAAATTAATTTTATAAGATCTTGTATCTTCCTTAGGTATCTCAAAACATTATTTGCAAAATTTATTAAAATTTTACATTTATAAATGGTAGGTCATTTAACTTTATATTTTTCACAAGCTAGTTATTGGATGGCAGGTTAATCGATTTGATTTTCTAGTGGAGTCATTTAACTATAGTTAATAATATTATGTAGTTTTTAAAATCTTACCTCTTGGGTTAGACATCACATATCTATATATAATTTTCATTCCCCTTTAGTTTATTTTGACAATGTTAAATCAACATTACAAATGTTTTGGTCCTTAAAGGGACATTCACAAAGTATATTGTGTATTGATTTTTAAATTATTCATAAAATAATTTAAACATATTTAGAAAGTACTATAGAATTACATTCAGTCTTTAAATATACTTTGTAAAAAAAAAAATCAATGCACAGATCTTAGTCAATTACATAAGGTATCTATGTGCAACCAACAATCAGCATCAAAATAGCCTATGTAGATATGTATTTAATAAAAAAAAATATATAATTACAATGTAATTGTCAGCCGCTCTGGAATCAATCCGGGATGTAACCCAACTGCTAGCGTGAATTGAAAGCACACGCTAGCACACTGAGAAATATCCAGGACGTGACCCACTCAGGAAGCAGATTAGAAGATAACAAAAATGAATATTGTTCCAGAATGCAGGAAAGCCACAAAGGATAAAACGTCCCTTTAAGTAGTACAAAGAACAAAAAGGAAATGCTCTTACTTTGAAGCTTCTGAAAAAAGGTCCTCTTTAGCAGGCTTGTAAAACAAAGGAAAAGTTCTCTTTTGCAGCTTGTAAAAGTATAATGTCCCTTTAAGCAGGTTTATAACAAACAGAAAGGCAAAGTTCTCTTTTGCAGCTTGTAAAAGTAAATGTCCCTTTTAAGCAGGTGTATAACAAACAGAAAGGCAAAGTTCTCTTTTGCAGCTTGTAAAAGTATAATGTCCCTTTAAGCAGGTTTATAACAAACAGAAAGGCAAAGTTCTCTTTTGCAGCTTGTAAAAGTAAATGTCCCTTTTAAGCAGGTGTATAACAAAGAATAGGTTTAAAGGTAAAGGCCAAAGCAAGGTCAGGCAGGCAGAAGTCGGCATCCAAATATCAGCAAAAGGTATAGGCAAAAGACAGGGTCAGGCAAGCAGAAGTCGGCATCCAAGTGTCAGCAAAAGGGTAATAGCTACAGGCAAGGTCAGGCAGGCAGAAGTCAATGTCCAAATATCAGCAAGTAGGGATTAGGCAAGAGGCTTGGTCAGGCAGGCAGAAGTCGGTACACAGAAGAATAAAACTGATATGGTACTCACAATCCAGGGAAACAAACAAACGGGCCCAGATTCAGATCTCCCGCCGAGATTTAAAGGGCAGGAGCGTAACCGTCATCAGAGGGGTGTGAGAGAAAGCGTCATGTTGCTAAGCAACATGACGTCAGAGACACAGAGGAGTTCCGGGAGCCGCGGCGACACGGCGATGAACGGAAGCGCTCATGACAGCACCCCCTCCTCAAGGGCCCCTCCGGGGGACAGGACCAGGTCTATCAGGATGAGTCTTGTGGAAGGTCTTGACCAATATTGGAGCATTTACTTGATGAGCAGGTTCCCAAGAACGTTCCGTGACTGGATAACCCTTCCAATGAATGAGATAATACAATTTCTTGCCCCGCAATTTGGAATCTAGAATATGGCTGATCTCAAACTCAGGATGTCCATGCACCAATAACGGTGGAGGTTTAGAAAAAGGCTTAGAATACCTGTTAATCATCACAGGTTTTAAAAGAGAAACATGGAATACCGGATGGACTTTGAGAGACTTGGGTAAAGCTACCCGATAAGCAGTGGAACATACCTGACCCATTATTCGGAAAGGACCCACATATCGTGGTCCCAATTTGTTAGAAGGTTGTTTCAGGCGAAGAAATCGAGAGGAAATCCAAACTTTATCACCAGGGCGATATTTGGGAGCCTTTTTCCGTCGAAGATCCGAAAAGAACTTGTAACGTCTAGAAGTTACAGAAAGAATACGATGTATCTTCTGCCAATGTCGAGTTAATCTTCGGGCTGTAAGATCAGAAGCAGGATTCACTGTGGAGGAAGTATGCAAAGGGAACGTCCTAGGCTGATATCCGTAAGCTGCATGAAAAGGAGAAGTCTGAAGGGAGGAATTGTACCGGGCATTATGGGCCAATTCAGCCAAAGGAAGGTAAGAAGTCCAGTTAGAATGATAATGATCCACATAATGTCTAAGATATGTTTCAAGACACTGGTTTACTCTTTCAGTCTGACCATTCGATTGTGGGTGGTGAGAAGTAGAGAGAGATATAGTAGTACCAAAATGTTTACAAAGTGACCTCCAAAATCGAGAAACGAATTGTACCCCTCTATCTGAAACAATATCAAGAGGAAATCCATGGATTCTTACAATATGTAGAATAAAAAGTTCAGAGAGTCTTTTGGCAGATGGTAATCCTGGCAAGGGTACAAAATGAGCCGTCTTAGTGAACCTGTCGACCACCACCCAGATAGTATTGTTCCCAGTGGACAAGGGAAGATCGGTAATAAAGTCCATGGATACATGAGTCCAAGGCTGGTGAGGTATAGGCAATGGTTGGAGTAATCCTGAAGGAAGTTGGCGTGGAGTTTTGTTCATGGCACATTGTGTGCATACTGAGACGTAATCCTTCACATCTTGAGAGAGTGTAGGCCACCAGACATGTTGTTTGAGGTTTCGAGTGGTAATACTGATGCCAGGATGTCCAGAAAGGGGACTATCATGAGCCCAAAATAAAATCTTGGAACGAAGGCGTTCAGGAACAAAGAGTAAACCATTGGGAGGTTTACAGGACAAAGGAAGACGCTCTTGAGCGGACTGTAATTCTTGTAACCAAGAAGTTGTTAACTGGGCAATGACTTCATGAGGTTGGAGAATGGTACCAGACTCAGGAACTGGGGTATCTTGAAATTGTCTGGAAAGTGCGTCTGCTTTAATATTTTTTGAACCAGGTATGTAAGACAAATTATAGTGAAACCGAGAGAAGAATAAGGACCAGCGTGCTTGCCTGGAATTTAGTCGTTTGGCTGTTTGGAGATACAGAAGGTTCTTATGATCAGTAAGTATAGTAAATGGCAAAGAAGTACCTTCCAGCCAATGTCTCCATTCATCCAATGCCATCTTGATGGCAAGCAACTCTTTATTCCCTACGTCATAGTTAAATTCGGAAGGAGTGAATTTTTTAGAGAAAAAAGCAACAGGATGAATCCTTCCAGTCTCTGGTATTCGTTGAGACAGAACCGCTCCAGCAGCAACAGAGGAAGCATCCACCTCCAGAATAAATTGAAACTCAGGATTTGGATGACGAAGGATAGGAGCTGAGGAAAAAGCTTCTTTGAGAGATTCAAAAGCTTCTATAGCCTCAGACGGCCATACTTTACAGTTTTGTCCTTTTCTTGTGAGAGAAGTAAGAGGAGAAGTAATAGTAGCAAAATTCTTGATGAACTTTCTGTAATAATTGGCGAAGCCTAGGAAACGTTGTAAAGCCTTCAAAGAATCAGGTCTAGGCCAATCCAAAATGGCAGAAAGTTTAGTAGGGTCCATTTCGAATCCAGATGCCGATATTACATAACCCAGAAAGGGTATGATTTTTTGATGGAAAGAACATTTCTCCAGTTTAGCAAACAGATGGAATTCTCTTAGACGTTGAAGTACTTTCTTGACGTGGTGCACATGATCTTGGTGGTTCTGAGAAAAAATTAAGATGTCGTCCAGGTATATGATAACAAAAATATTCAAAAAATCACGAAAGATCTCATTTACAAAATGCTGGAAAACCGCCGGAGCATTGCATAGCCCAAAGGGCATGACCAAATATTCATAATGCCCAAATCGAGTGTTAAAGGCAGTCTTCCACTCATCTCCTTTGCGTATACGGATCAAGTTGTATGCACCACGTAGGTCGAGTTTGGTGAAAATGGTGGCTCCCTGAAGATAAGTAAAAAGTTCAGGAATAAGGGGCAGAGGATAACTGTTCTTGATGGTAATCTGATTCAATCCACGATAATCAATACAGGGTCTTAATCCGCCATCCTTTTTTCCCACAAAAAAGAAACCAGCCCCTACAGGGGAAGAGGAGGGTCGAATAAATCCTCTAGCCAGATTGTCTTTTATATATTCTTCCAGAGCCATGTTTTCTGGTTTAGAAAGTGGATATGTTTTGCCTCGAGGATAGGCAGCCCCAGGAAGGAGGTCAATGGGACAATCAAAAGGGCGATGAGGAGGAAGACGTTCCGCTTCTTTTTTGGAGAAGACATCCACAAAGTCATGGTAATGCATAGGTAAGGATTCCGGAGTTTCAACTGTGAGAGCAATAGTGAGTGGTAACTTAGTAATCTCTTGAAGACATTTAGTCTGGCATGTAGATCCCCAGGAAGTGAGTTCACCGAAAGTCCAAGAAAAAATGGGATTGTGAATCTGGAGCCAGGGTAATCCCAAGATAATGGGAAATTGCGGAGTGGGAATGACATCGAAACAAATTGTCTCAGAATGAAGTATTCCTACGGTGAGGATTAAGGGTTGAGTAGAAAACTGAATGTATCCAGAACCCAAAGGATCTCCACTGACCGTAGAGACTGAAATGGAATACTCCTTCTTTAGTAAGGGTATAGAATGAGTAGAAACAAATGTAGAGTCAATGAACACACCTCCAGCACCAGAATCAATTAGGGCTTGGGTATAGATCTTCTTTTGTCCAATTAGAAGAGTTACTGGAACAAAGAGTTTCTTGTATAGGGAATGACCACTATTTTGGCTTAACTCAGTTCCCTGGACTAGAGTTAAGCCCTGGCTTTTACTGGCCTAGTAGGACAATCCCTTAATAAATGTCCTTTAAGGCCACAGTACAGACATAAGCCAAGAGTCCGTCTTCTTAAGCGTTCAGTCTCAGTTAATTTTATACTTCCTACTTCCATGGGTTCAGCCTGATCAGTAGTAGGAGAGGCTGGAGTGACTGGACTAGAAAAACGAGGAGCTAAACGAAAAGGAGTTCGAGTGGCAGTCCTCTGTGTTCTATCCTTTTCTTGTTGGCGTTCACGAAACCTGGCGTCGAGACAGATACAGAGATTTATTAAGGCTTCTAAGGACTCTGGAAGTTCACGATACACCAATTCATCCTTGAGACGCTCAGAAAGTCCTTTACGGAAAGCGGCTCTGAGTGCTCCCTGATTCCAAGTGGTTTCAGAGGCAAGGGTGCGGAACTCAATTGCATATTGAGAGACTGGTTGATTTCCTTGACGTAAATCCAGGAGAGTTGCTTCAGCAGCGGATGACCTTCCAGGTTTATCGAATACGTTTGAGAATGTAGATAGAAATGTATCAACATCCAACAGTATAGGATCATTCTTTTCTAGCAAAGGTGACACCCAAGCCAAGGCTTTTCCTTTCATTAAGGAAATAAGAAACGTGATTCTAGAAGAGGCAGTAGCAAAGAGAGTAGGGCTATTTCGGAAATGAAGACGGCATTGATTCAAAAAGCCTCTACATTCTTCAGGATTCCCATCATATTTATCCGGAAGAGGAATCCTGGGACTTAGTTGTACCTGAGACTGATTGTTAGGAATCGGAGGAGGTAATGCCTCAATCGGATTTGGATTGGGATTAGGATTGGGAGGTGCGGTAGCAACCAAATTTTGTAATAGAGCAGTAATTTGATCAAGTTTAGTGTCCAGAGACTGCAAGTGAGTGGCATGAGAACCCAAGAGCTGTCCCTGGTGAGCCACGGCCATAGATAATTCAGTGGGGTCCATTTTTATGGCCCGTTTGTAATGTCAGCCGCTCTGGAATCAATCCGGGATGTAACCCAACTGCTAGCGTGAATTGAAAGCACACGCTAGCACACTGAGAAATATCCAGGACGTGACCCACTCAGGAAGCAGATTAGAAGATAACAAAAATGAATATTGTTCCAGAATGCAGGAAAGCCACAAAGGATAAAACGTCCCTTTAAGTAGTACAAAGAACAAAAAGGAAATGCTCTTACTTTGAAGCTTCTGAAAAAAGGTCCTCTTTAGCAGGCTTGTAAAACAAAGGAAAAGTTCTCTTTTGCAGCTTGTAAAAGTATAATGTCCCTTTAAGCAGGTTTATAACAAACAGAAAGGCAAAGTTCTCTTTTGCAGCTTGTAAAAGTAAATGTCCCTTTTAAGCAGGTGTATAACAAACAGAAAGGCAAAGTTCTCTTTTGCAGCTTGTAAAAGTATAATGTCCCTTTAAGCAGGTTTATAACAAACAGAAAGGCAAAGTTCTCTTTTGCAGCTTGTAAAAGTAAATGTCCCTTTTAAGCAGGTGTATAACAAAGAATAGGTTTAAAGGTAAAGGCCAAAGCAAGGTCAGGCAGGCAGAAGTCGGCATCCAAATATCAGCAAAAGGTATAGGCAAAAGACAGGGTCAGGCAAGCAGAAGTCGGCATCCAAGTGTCAGCAAAAGGGTAATAGCTACAGGCAAGGTCAGGCAGGCAGAAGTCAATGTCCAAATATCAGCAAGTAGGGATTAGGCAAGAGGCTTGGTCAGGCAGGCAGAAGTCGGTACACAGAAGAATAAAACTGATATGGTACTCACAATCCAGGGAAACAAACAAACGGGCCCAGATTCAGATCTCCCGCCGAGATTT
Organism: Bombina bombina; assembly: GCF_027579735.1. Classification (NCBI taxonomy): domain Eukaryota; kingdom Metazoa; phylum Chordata; class Amphibia; order Anura; family Bombinatoridae; genus Bombina; species Bombina bombina. Next base: position 1,131,939,834 of record NC_069504.1, on the reverse strand, counting down.
AAAGGGCAGGAGCGTAACCGTCATCAGAGGGGTGTGAGAGAAAGCGTCATGTTGCTAAGCAACATGACGTCAGAGACACAGAGGAGTTCCGGGAGCCGCGGCGACACGGCGATGAACGGAAGCGCTCATGACAGTAATGATTGAATACCAAAACATATTAAGTTGTTCAAATATTATAATCTTATCCAAAATGCATACATAACATATAGCTTAATGTCCCTCTAAGCTGAAGACTCCGAAATATCTCCTTTACAATATATATTTCAGTCAGTGTGTAAAACAATCCAGAAGTTAATCTAAATTTTATTGACTCATATGTTATACTAATTTATCAAAAGGAAGGTGCCTAGGTTTCTGATATTTCAAGCATTATTGTGAAATGTTTATTTAAAGGGACATTAACTAAAAATATACTTAAAGGGAGACAGTTAAAAAATTAATGATTTATACATTCTGAATGAGTATTCTATTTTAAGCAAATTTAAAAATTGTCTCATATTATGAATGCTCCTTGTGATGTTGCTATCATTAATTTAAAAATAAGGCATTAAATAGATAATTTATTAGCTTCAGTACTCTGGACTGAACTTGTTTTTTTGTGGTGGATTAATTTATCCAACAATCATCAAGGACAACCCAGGTTTTTGAAAAAATTGTCCGTAATCTCAAATATCATTATTGATTTGCAAAGAAAGATAACAAGATAATTGTTAACATTTGAGAATCGGATTAAATTATAACGTTGATTAACATTTCATGCTCAATCTGAATCACCAACGCTAAATTTGTTTGGACAGTGTCCCTTTAAGAGATTTAAAGAGTGTATTTACTTCTCTTCCTATCTTGACATACTTTGCTTGAAAAGCATATCGAGATAGGCTCAGTAGATGAAGATTGGTGGATGCACAGAGATGCCTTATGTGATTGTCTCAACCATGTGCATTTAAATTTCTTCTGTTGAGGATATCTAAATACTAAGATACATTGATTTACATTTTAAAGTCTAAACAATCTTCTATCTCTACAGATCATTTGATACAATTGTTTGTTTGTAATGTCTATTTAAAAATAAAGACGCCATTGCACAATAACATATATGAGCACTTCAGACAAATACAAGCTCGAGGTTTATTTACTAATAACAAACAAACCTGTAGTTTAACATTTATAAACAGATTATCCAAGTGAATGACCTTATAACCTGAATTTGAACATTCAGAAATATTGCGTGTGAAACGCATCTTGAAACACCAGATTAGCATCTTTAAACATTAAAGTCTAATGTCACGCAATAGCACACAATCAATGTGCATTATGACATACATTTAATAGAGCAATATCAATACTTCACAATAAGTCAATAAATGGATTTTATGAACAATAAAGACATACAATATTAAATGTGTATTTGTATTAAAGAAACAGACCGTTATTAAACCGAGAAATGTCTACAACATTAATAATGTGACAGTATTAGATGTTAAAGAAAATGTAATCATTAATATTTAACGGATCACGGATATTAAATCTGCGTCACACATATCCGCATGACAGGCCCATGAGTTACAAATAAGTCTACATGAAAAATGAAGTAACAGCACCACCATGAGGTATGTGTAAGGAAGTTACTAAGATATGAAACATTAAGGAACGGCCAATCAGAGTTCATCACACAAACACAACTTGAGTCAGGATGGTCTCACAGACATTCTAACAATATTTCAAACTTTTATCCAATCAGATGTACAGATAACTTGTCCCATGGTGCATCTCATGTTTACTTCACCATATAAAAGTCCATTACACGTTGCCATCTTTGTCAGTTCTCTAATGCCTGCAGGCAGTATATCTGATTTTGTTTTACCAAAAAATCGACAACCCAGCAGGCATGTCAGCTCCCAGGTTCACCAAGGAGGAGAGCGCTGCACTGGTCCACGCCGTCAAGGACTTTTATCCCCAGCTGTTTGGGAACAAGAGGAGGTTGACAGATGCGCCTGTTAAGAAGGCCCTCTGGGAGTCTATCACCAATGCGGTTAGATTGGTGTGTGACGTCCAGAGGACCCAGGATCAGATCATGAGGAGATTCGGAGATATGAGGTTGCGGTTAACCAAAAAAGTCAACCTCATAAGGGACTGGGTACAAGCCCGTAAAAGAGGTGGCAAAAGAGAGGCCCCGCAGAAACTGTACCTACTCCCTTATGAGGTGACTTTATGCGAGCTCCTCAATCTCCGGGTCCCCAAAAGATTCAGATCCTCGCCATCCTCGGCCTCCTCTTCTTCCCTCCCAGCTGCGGGATCTGAAAGTCCTGACGCGGGGGCCAGGGCAGCTGCTTCTCCGTCCGGTGGCCTGGGAGGAGATGGAGAATCTGAACCAGGTAATTATCCAACTTCATATAATATCTTATTTTTTTTTTTTTAAGCAATAAATGTGTATATAGTCAGATACTAAACCTATACAGATCTCACAACATACACTACATATGATGTTTAGATATCTGATTTTAGATTAGTGACACATGAAATAGGAATGATGTGTCTTGCGCTCTACAGAATATGCGTCACAGAGCGAAAATGGAATTGCGCATACACGTTAACATGTCTTTGCTGAAAGTGGCATTGCTTTATACATGTTGGTCAAATGACGGATGCGTAATTCCGATTTGAATCATTGCGCAATGATCGCGAAAATGGAATTGCGCATACACATTAACATGGCTTTGCTGTAAGTGGCATTGCTTTATACATGTTGGTCAAATGACGGATGCGTAATTCCGATTTGAATCATTGCGCAATGATCGCGAAAATGGAATTGCGCATACACGTTAACATGGCTTTGCTGTAAGTGGCATTGCTTTATACATGTTGGTCAAATGACGGATGCGTAATTCCGATTTGAATCATTGCGCAATGATCGCGAAAATGGAATTGCGCATACACGTTAACATGGCTTTGCTGTAAGTGGCATTGCTTTATACATGTTGGTCAAATGACGGATGCGTAATTCCGCTTGGAATAATTGCGCAATGATCGCAAAAATGGAATTGCGCATACACGTTAACATGGCTTTGCTGTAAGTGGCATTGCTTTATACATGTTGGTCAAAATGAAATGTGAATTATTATATATGTGAAGAATACAGTATTCTTATTTTCAATATTATACATAATAAAAAAAGAATAATCCAAATAAATTATAACATATGCACATCAATTGATGAGAATGAAATAACACCAAAAAATAATTAAAGCTACAGTAAACAACACAACTGATTGAAAATAACAGTACAGGATATATTTATCATGAATTGAATTGAGGAAACAATTAACTCATGGGACTACCAAAGGATTAATTGTTTAAAATTGATTTGCTAATAATGTAAAGATTTTAAACATGGCATGATTTGTATTAATGATATGCAATCCTCATTTAATATATTACAGATATGGATGTTGCTGCTGGATCCTTAAGGCAGGGCTTGTCACAGTATGGTATGTCTCATTTTAATTGACATTTGTCTTAGAAACATGGACAGAACATTACATACTAAATCCACATTGTTCAATATTTATATGTAATGTCCCTTTAATAGATGAAAATTAAATAATTCTTCGGATATCCTTAAATAACATATTAGATTTGAATTGCATGCTCAATCCCATTCATTACATCAACATATGGAGTAGAGAATTCATTAACACCAACATTGTCAAATCAATATAATTTTATATTAAAGGGATACTGATCTACAATTATTAATGTTGTCATTCAGATAGAGTATACAATATTAATAAACATTCAAATATAATACTATCATCATATGTGAAATATTCTATTGCTAAATGTATTTTAAAATCAAGAATGTACGTTTATCTGCATCTCAATTTTGGTTGAACAACCTGGGTTTTTATTGATGATTGGTGGATACCTTCAACAAACAATATTTATTGAATACAATATTGCTTATCTGCCTTTAAGATTAAAATGTAGCAACATTCAAATTATAATAGGAGTCAATGTTAAATCATTTTGAACAGTTTGAACAGAAAAATCAATGATTTAAATTAATCATGTCAGTGTCCCTTTAATAAACAATAGATTCATTCATCTTTACATTCTTTGGATTAAACAATATTGATATATAATTCACATATTCACTGTTGGAGTTACTTTATAGATATCAGCATACTCTAACAGCACCATGATTACATATTTGTACTAATCAATTTGGTTTTGTATTGTGATAAATATGTGTTGTGTCCTAAACAAGATTACTGTACATTGCACAAATGGCTCGATGTGCCACATGTGTTTGTTTAGATTTGTCAACAGCTGCTCTTCAAAATGTGGTTTGTGTGTATTCTTTTAAGAACATTGATCAATGGGTATATTTAGATATGCAATAGCATCGTATGAGATGAGTTTGATGTCTAATATAGTCTGAAATTAAACATATGTTCAATACATCATTTTTAACAGAATCCACTTGATTCAATCAAGTATTTTCTGGTTTAATGACTGCTCTATTCTTCAAATTTTCAAGTTGATTAATCTTAAAATTCGATACAGATGTGATTTAGTGATATCCCAAATGTGTTTCCTAATATATATCTATATCATTCATAGAGAGAGTTGGTGTGGTGAGCCCACAGGAATCCAGCAGTGACATAGAGCCGCCTTTGCGGTCTCCTGGTAAGTCCATTGACTCATTTATATGTCATTGAATGTGTATTGGTAATCAATATTATGAGCATGATTCTGATTAAGCATAACATTTGAAACAAACATATAATTTTCTCTTCTGATTATATATTAATTTTCTTTTAATATTGAAAGATTAATAATTAAAACTTTATTAGTCTACACATTTGTTATTCAGAGGATGTATAGCATATGTTTGTTTCCATGTTCTTTTTTGACAACAGTCATCAAGTGATACACACATGAGAAATCTTAAATGTTCTATGTACTATGCTTTTATGATTTGTAAATTAATACAAACAATACATCGAAAATATGAATCATTGAGAATAACAAATCTAATGTAATTTGTATGCTCCATCAAAATGATGTAAATCATAACTTTGGGTGTGTATATCTTTAATGCAACATTGATGTGTGTCTTTGAACAACAGTAACATATGTTATAATATCTGTTCTTAACGTGTACACAACATGTTATGTTTTACAGAGATTGATTTAACATATGTGACGGAGGAGGAAGAGGCTGCCTTGGAGTCTAATGGTATGTGAAATATATCTATCATGTTTCCAACATGTTGCTTTATTTGAAATCATTTCATTGAAGACATTCAAAGTCTACAGCTTTTGCACTTTAAAAAGGAATATTATTTGTCTGTTCAAATACACTACTGCCCCCTTTCTATATCAGGCAGCATGACATTTTTTTATTTTTAAAAAATGTATAATTCATGCCATCATTATGTCACATGCATATTCCAGACCAAAACACAATAATAATGTTATAATTGTACAGACAGTAATTGATATTCATCTGAGTGCCTATATGCATACCATATCCTCATTTCATAATTGTTTACAAATTCAAACACACTTCTAAGTATATTGAAAACATAATCAATTTGAAATGCGTTGATTTGATTTCATGATGTATGAGATGTTAATATATATTTATTAAATTTTCAGATGGATCCACCACTTCTGGTCATCTGGTTTCCGCCCCTGCCCAGTCCCCTGACCAGTCACAGACCCCTCCCCATGCCCAGACCCCTGCCCAGACCCCTGCCCATGCCCAGACCCCTGCCCAGACCCAGACCCCTGCCCATGCCCAGACCACTGCCCATGCCCAGACTCCTGCCCATGCCCAGACCCCTGCCGGCCCTTCCCATTTATCATTTCCTGCCCCTCCCAAAAAACGCCCATACAACCCCCTTCGCCGCTCTCCCCATATTATGGCCCGTACAGCTGCCCAGACCCCAACTCCCCACTCCCCAGCTGTACGGCCTACCCCGGAGCATCAGCTCATCCCTCCCCAAGCCAATCCCATCCCTCCCCAAGCCAATCCCATCCCTCTGTCTCAACCTTCATTGAAAATATTTTCTATTGTGATTCAAATAGAGCATGCAATGTTAATCAAATTTATAATTTACTACTCTTATGAATTATTCTTCATTCTCTTGATATCTTTATTGAAACAAAGAAATGCCTATAATTATTTTAAAAAATAAAATAATTGTGGACATCATTTCTTTATTGTTGGATGAATGTATCCATCAACCAGCAGGGACAAACAAAGTTGATAAACAAATATGGCCTGCCCTAAAAACCGACATTCTTGCATTCAAAATCTAGCTATAGAATTCAAACATTTAAAGAATATGTGTAATTTTTAAATATTTGTAATGTCATGCTCTATCTGAATCAGTCAATTAAATATTTAGGTTCAGTGTCCCTTTAATTGGATATCACTACATATACCAATCACCACTACTTGGATCCAACAATTAATGTACAAATGTTTATACATTATATCTTGTCTAACCCAGTGGGAATGTAATTTCTTCAGGTTGCTATGTTTACACAGCTTGTCCTCAATGCCAAAATGTTTAAGGATAGGTGTGCCTACCACAGTATAATTAAAATATTTAAATTGCTAATGTAAGTACAATGTAAATCCTTTAACAAGATTTTATACACTCAAGCTGTATAAGTGGATCATCTAAAACCAATTAAAGGGGATAACATGTTTGAGTAAACTGTCCCTTTAATGATTTTGGTCTGTCTGAATAACATCATTCATGTGTAAAGAATAAATTTAAACTAATTGATGTAAAGAATGATTTGTCTTTATGATGACAATGTATCTTTTCTATTTTTTTCGTCTGTTGTGTAATTATCATTAATATTTAATTTATTCTTTATTTTAGGCTGTGACTCAGCATGGCTCATGCTAGAAGGGATAGCAAGAGTAGAGCAGGCCGTGTTGAGGAACGCAGCTGTCCTGAGAGGGATGAACGACACCATGCAGGCCCAGCTCCGGGTTCAGGACTTGACTCTGCGTGAAATTATGCGATTAAGTTCAAGGCCTGAATCTGGAGCTGGACATGCACAGGACGATGAAGAGGATGACCAGTAAGTGGAGGATCTGGAGATGCTCCAAGGTGGCAGATAAGAATCCTCCGTCCACATGTTGATGTTTTTTTTTATTGTTGCCATTTGGCCTTTTTAAAAGTTTATTGTTGTGCCTGTTGCACTCTTTTACCTTGTCATATGTCTCCAATGGGGCTATGGTGGCCCTTGGCAACTCTCTTCATGGACTGTGATGCACTGTGTTACCTTGTCATATGTCTCCAATGGGGCTATGGTGGCCCTTGGCAACTCTCTTCATGGACTGTGATGCACTCTTTTACCTTGTCATATGTCTCCAATGGGGCTATGGTGGCCCTTGGCAACTCTCTTCATGGACTGTGATGCACTGTGTTACCTTGTCATATGTCTCCAATGGGGCTATGGTGGCCCTTGGCAACTCTCTTCATGGACTGTGATGCACTCTTTTACCTTGTCATATGTCTCCAATGGGGCTATGGTGGCCCTTGGCAACTCTCTTCATGGACTGTGATGCACTGTGTTACCTTGTCATATGTCTCCAATGGGGCTATGGTGGCCCTTGGCAACTCTCTTCATGGACTGTGATGCACTGTGTTACCTTGTCATATGTCTCCAATGGGGCTATGGTGGCCCTTGGCAACTCTCTTCATGGACTGTGGTGCACTCTTTTACCTTGTCATATGTCTCCAATGGGGCTATGGTGGCCCTTGGCAACTCTCTTCATGGACTGTGATGCACTGTGTTACCTTGTCATATGTCTCCAATGGGGCTATGGTGGCCCTTGGCAACTCTCTTCATGGACTGTGATGTACTGTGTTACCTTGTCATATGTCTCCAATGGGGCTATGGTGGCCCTTGGCAACTCTCTTCATGGACTGTGATGCACTGTGTTACCTTGTCATATGTCTCCAATGGGGCTATGGTGGCCCTTGGCAACTCTCTTCATGGACTGTGATGCACTCTTTTACCTTGTCATATGTCTCCAATGGGGCTATGGTGGCCCTTGGCAACTCTCTTCATGGACTGTGATGCACTGTGTTACCTTGTCATATGTCTCCAATGGGGCTATGGTGGCCCTTGGCAACTCTCTTCATGGACTGTGAGGCACTGTGTTACCTTGTCATATGTCTCCAATGGGGCTATGGTGGCCCTTGGCAACTCTCTTCATGGACTGTGATGCACTGTGTTACCTTGTCATATGTCTCCAATGGGGCTATGGTGGCCCTTGGCAACTCTCTTCATGGACTGTGATGCACTGTGTTACCTTGTCATATGTCTCCAATGGGGCTATGGTGGCCCTTGGCAACTCTCTTCATGGACTGTGATGCACTGTGTTACCTTGTCATATGTCTCCAATGGGGCTATGGTGGCCCTTGGCAACTCTCTTCATGGACTGTGATGCACTGTGTTACCTTGTCATATGTCTCCAATGGGGCTATGGTGGCCCTTGGTAACTCTCTTCATGGACTGTGATGCACTCTGTTACCTTGTCATATGTCTCCAATGGGGCTATGGTGGCCCTTGGTAACTCTCTTCATGGACTGTGATGCACTGTGTTACCTTGTCATATGTCTCCAATGGGGCTATGGTGGCCCTTGGCAACTCTCTTCATGGACTGTGATGCACTGTGTTACCTTGTCATATGTCTCCAATGGGGCTATGGTGGCCCTTGGCAACTCTCTTCATGGACTGTGATGCACTCTTTTACCTTGTCATATGTCTCCAATGGGGCTATGGTGGCCCTTGGCAACTCTCTTCATGGACTGTGATGCACTGTGTTACCTTGTCATATGTCTCCAATGGGGCTATGGTGGCCCTTGGCAACTCTCTTCATGGACTGTGATGTACTGTGTTACCTTGTCATATGTCTCCAATGGGGCTATGGTGGCCCTTGGCAACTCTCTTCATGGACTGTGATGCACTGTGTTACCTTGTCATATGTCTCCAATGGGGCTATGGTGGCCCTTGGCAACTCTCTTCATGGACTGTGATGCACTGTGTTACCTTGTCATATGTCTCCAATGGGGCTATGGTGGCCCTTGGCAACTCTCTTCATGGACTGTGATGCACTGTGTTACCTTGTCATATGTCTCCAATGGGGCTATGGTGGCCCTTGACAACTCTCTTCATGGACTGTGATGCACTGTGTTACCTTGTCATATGTCTCCAATGGGGCTATGGTGGCCCTTGGCAACTCTCTTCATGGACTGTGATGCACTGTGTTACCTTGTCATATGTCTCCAATGGGGCTATGGTGGCCCTTGGCAACTCTCTTCATGGACTGTGATGCACTGTGTTACCTTGTCATATGTCTCCAATGGGGCTATGGTGGCCCTTGGCAACTCTCTTCATGGACTGTGATGCACTGTGTTACCTTGTCATATGTCTCCAATGGGGCTATGGTGGCCCTTGGCAACTCTCTTCATGGACTGTGATGCACTGTGTTACCTTGTCATATGTCTCCAATGGGGCTATGGTGGCCCTTGGTAACTCTCTTCATGGACTGTGATGCACTCTGTTACCTTGTCATATGGCTCAAATATTCCTTATTTTTACAAGATTATTTCTAAACGTTGTTGATGTTTTCTTACATACTAATAAAAGACATGTAATTGCACGATTCTTTGTCCTCATTCTTCATGTTATTTTTTCAAAGCTCTAGTTTATCTTGTTGATCCTTAAAGGGACCTACCAAAAATATTTTTATATTAAAAATCATATATGTAAGACAATTGTAAATGACTTTAAGATTAACATCTCCAATGTAATCTTATTATTTGTCTTTATATATTTTTATCTTAGCTTTATCATTGCATGATTATGATTAGCATAGTAATTGTTTTATATATGTATATATAGATTGTTATTTGTGTATATATGTATATTTCAATTTTCACATCCATGTGTGTATTTAGAAACTCTGCATGAATTGATGCACCTTTAACAAATGATCTGAGGATTGATACAATGATATAATCCCTGTAAAGGGTTCATTTTATTGAAATAGTATTGTCTATGTGTATCCGCTTTTTAAAAACAAAATAATGTCCCTTTAAGGGATGGTGAGCACAATTGTTAATGAATATATTTCCATTTCTAAAGCGTTTTTGTCCTTTTTACATGAACAAGGACATATAATCTTATTAATAAACAATCTTATTGTAATGTTGACAGCACATGTATTTCATTTTCTATTCTATCTTATTTTAAAAGTGTAACCAAATAAATCTCTGTGTGTAATGCAAATATTTTAGATGATGAATATTTGTTTAAAAATATGTTAACAAAATAATTCTCCTCCCATATATGGCTATAGGTAGGCTGACCATATTTAAAATTGAATAAATGACATGTTTAATCAATCCATGTATCATTATTGTTATTCCAAAACAATCAAAACATATCTTAAAACATCAATGGCATATGTATTTCTCATGTGTATCTTTTAAATGTTAAAGATATACACCATAGCTATAGTTCAAGGGACAGTCAAGTCCGAAAAGATGATTCATGATTTGGTGACATTCCTAGATAGCAATCTAGACACATACTAGTTCCTAAAATATAAATACGTTTTTTAGTGATATGCCAAGCTGTCAACTGAGTCCTTGTATTGGCTGCGGTTTTTCAGCTATCTCGGATGCGCCATGTTGCTCAAAACGTCACCTGCCAGGCTGTCCAATGATTCCTTGTATTGACTGACGTTCTTACGTGATCAAGAATGTTCCTTTTATTGGATGGCGTTTTTACGCGATCAAGGATGCGCCTTTTTTTTGGGGCGTTCTTACGTGATCAAGAATGTTCCTTTTATTGGATGGCGTTTTTACGCGATCAAGGATGCGCCTTTTTTTTGGCGTTCTTACGTGATCAAGAATGTGCCTTTTATTGGATGGCGTTCTTACGTGATCAAGGAAGCGCCATGTTAAGACGTCACATGCAAAGGTAAAAAAACGTATGATTGGATTACGTAGTCCCGCAATATTTGTTTGTGCACGTTAAACACGTTTGTGACTGCAGCCAATTTTAAAAACCTTGAGAATATGTATTATTTGCATCATGTTACATTGTTGACCCGTAGCTGATAAAGACCACCACATTCTCTTTTGATGGATGTCTGGTTGAATAAACGAACGAAAGCAAAATGTTTTCATGCATATGATATTTCGAGGCAAGTGCAAATCTCTATAGTCCATGTTGTTTAATATGTTTGTCAACAATATGTTCCTTTTTCAGAAAAATGACTGTTGTTTTTAATGTTAAAGATATCTAATTAATAAATATGCGCTATTGTGTTAGAATAAAGTAATCAATATGCATTTAGCTTTATCATATGCTAAATATATGATGCCGACTTCTTCTAAATGTAATTTCGTTGTAAATTTTATTAAAGGTTCATTAGACACTCACATTATAAATCAAAATTTTTTATTTTGTCTCTAGTTAGATAGTCCATTGTTTAACAAATACACGTTTCATTTTGCTTCTGTTCAAAGAAAATGTAATTAATTATCAGACTCCTCGCCAAGCCTCTAAGTTTCATGTGAGTACCATCTCCAGCTTGCTCCTGTTTGTGTAAAGTGTCTTTTCATATGTTAATGATGGGGTATTGTCTTGTTTTACGGTTGTAATGGGGGTTCATCTATATTTTCAATAGAGATAATCTGATTTTTTTTTAAAGTGTTTGAAGCTTTGTAATATTGATATCAGTATATGTTAATCTTGTTGTTTGTAGTAGTGTCTATTACATACAGTTCTGTTAAAAATATAGTATACTGTCCCTTTAATGCAAATGTTGATTTTTGTATCATGTATAAGTTCCACATTGTTTAATCTTCAAATATATTATTGTTAGCATATTTTCACCCCCCACTCCTAAAAGGACTTTAAACCATATTCAGTGTTCAAACAAATGTCTTTCTTAAAAAAAATTAACACAATAATGTCTCTTTAAGAAAATATACTTTATTTAACACGTCAATATAAATCTGATTTCAATATTTAATTTTTGAACAAGTACATGTAGATATACCAACAAGCTTCAAATATGTGTTAGCCTATGTAATTTTGTTAAAGGGACAGTTTAGAAAACAAATAATGTTTTGCATTATTATAAAAGTCAATTTTGTAATATCAATGATATCAAAGGTTTCTCACCAATTAATCATTTGTCTGTGTTTATTTAAATTTGCTAGCTAAACCTATGAGGTTCGTGTGCTCATTTCTTCGAGCTTGAAGAGTGCATGTAATCATTATACAATTTGACCACTAGAGGGCATTTGGATAGCATTTGTATATGTAAAACCTTGTGCTCATACAGCATATTATTTACCATGTATTGATCATTGATATCTAAAAGGTTGTTATGTCAGAACAACAAATAAGTGGTCATTTTTCCTAGGCATAGATACAAGGTTAAGCACATAAGTCACACGTATTTCTCCATGTTTTGTTGTTTCCAACTTGATAATGCGTAATACAGTGTTTTCTTTGTAATCAATAATTTTCTGACTGTCCCTTTAAGCTGTGTTATTGGCATTCAAACAGTAATATGCCATCATGGATAATTGTAATGGTAATTTTGTTTGCGTTTCGGGAAACAGTTTGGACATCACATCACAGAAACCAATCAATATCATGAACAAGGATAGGTATGTGATGATGTGGTTTTCACACACTTATAACCCACACTCTGCAAACAATCTGCCTCCATGGACCCGGTCCCATAGAAGTAGATTATATACAGAGTGTGGTCCACAAGTGTATGAAAACCACATCATCACATACCTATCCATTACACATTAAATAAAAAAAAATTAAAGATGAAAATAAATAATTACTTCCTCTTCCTTCCCCTCTTCCCATGGGGCTGAGGCTCTGGGAGGGGCAACTTCCGGCTCCGAAGAGTTCTCCTTGGAGAGGTTGTGGGAAGAGTGGAAGGAAGAGTACTGGGACGACCAAGGTGAGGAGGAGAAGATGGCTGAGGAGGAGAAGATGGCTGAGGAGGAGAAGCTGGCTGAAGAGGAGAAGCTGGCTGAAGAGGAGGAGATGGCTGAAGAGGATGAGATGGCTGAAGAGGAGTAGATGGCCCAGCAGGAGTAGATGGCCCAGCAGGAGTAGATGGCCCGGCAGGAGTAGATGGCCCGGCAGGAGGAGATGAGCCGGCAGGAGGAGGCCCAGCAGCAGGAGGCCCAGCAGCAAGAGGCCCAGCAGCAGGAGAACCAGCAGCAAGAGGCCCAGCAGCAGGAGGCGGACCAGGAGGTAGACCAGCATGCGCCTCCCGGAAAAAATTGAACATCTCTTGGTGCAGATGAAAGATTCTGTTTTGGCCTTGTTCGATTCTATTGAGTATGTTTATTATTTGGCTTTGTCCTTCAATTATTTGATTTTGTCCATCAAGAATTCGAGTGCGGCCTTCGATATTTTGTATCCGGGAGTTACGCATCTGGTCTATGTAGTCCAGTAGAACCCGCACCTCCGCTATTTCCTCTTGTTGTGCTTGGCGGGGTACGCGTGCACGGCGGGGTGCCCGTGCACGGTGGGGTGCGGGTCCTTGAGGGTCCTCTGGTTCCGCGTGCTCCTCCTCTGCTTCCGGGGGCCTCTTCATCAGCTTCCGTGCGCTCTTTGTCACGGGGGGCCTTTTCCCTCCGAAGTGGAAATTCCTCCCCACCACTCTCATCCCGGGGAGATAGATGAGGCTGTGTTTCTTGTGCTGCCTCCTCCCCAGACTCTGTATATTAAAAAAAAATAAAAAAAATGTATATATTAGCATATTTGCAAATCAAGCTTTAAATGACTTAGCTTACGATACAATTACAAATGCAGAATCATTAATCCACTTTGAAATCTAACAAACAATCAATACGATTTCCGCTTTTTCAAAACCGTGTTTGTGATATCTCTGGTCAATCTGATTTTTTTCGCGTTTGTTTTCAGTCTGTTTAAATGCACACCTAACCTATAGCCTAGATACTGATGTAACCGCAAAGTAATTGAATGCGTGTAAACAACGTTATAGCATTAATCTGATCCTTAAAGGGACATGAAACCCAATGTTTTATCTTTCATGATTTAGAAGCATACATTTATTATCAACTTTCTAAAGTACTTTTCGTATCTAATTAGCTTCATTCTCTGGATATTCTTTGCTGAAAAGCATATCTAAATATGCTTATAAGATGCTGATTGTTAGCTGAATATAGCTGCCTCATGTGATTGTTTCACCGTGTGCATGGCTATTTCTTCATTAAAATATATCTCAAGAATGATTCAAATTAGGTAATATAAGTACATTTGAATGTTTTGTCAAATTGTATTCGCTACCTCAATCATGAAAGTAAATGTTTGCGTATAGTGTCCCTTGAAATACATTCGTATGTGAAATTATTGTTCAATGAGCTTACCATCAGATGAGAGTGGCAGGTTCCCGGTATCAATTCCTCCGATACCGACTATTTCCACCTCGGAGATGCTGAGCCGCAACATTTCCTCCCATCGGCAGTACTCTATTTCCAGGGCAGGTCCGCCACCGGTTCCTGCGGCATGTCGGGCCTCCAGACTTAACTTTTTCTTGAGATCCATCTTACAGTCCCGGTAGCGATGTTTTATCGAATCAAGATCTCTGTTCCGGCCACCCTCTGCATTGACTGCATTTCTTATCTCATTCCAGAGTCTCCTCTTGTCAGTCGGGGTAGTCTTCTAGTGCTGCAGCCTCCTATACCTGGCCATATAGGCCTCTATGAGGGCCTCCTTCTCCTCCATCGAAAACCTCGCCTCCCTAGTCGCCTTGGCCTTCCCCTGTGACGATGCCCTCTGTTTCCCGGACTGTGAAGCCCTACTCTGTCCGCCACTGGGCCCAGCCACTTGTTCATCTTGAACCAAGTGGCTGGGTCCACCCACCGCTTCCACCCCCGCTTCCTGCCCCCCTTCCTGCCCTGTTCCTCTCCCCCTCCCTCTCCTCCCCCCTCTACCTCTCCCCTGCCTGGCCTCCATCTGTTCCCTAAACTAAACCCCAAATAATTAAACAAAAAGTGAGTGTGATGAAATGAAAGGGGGTCAAAATAAAGAACTAAAAAGACAAAAAAAGTGCTGAAAGTGTGAGAGGGATGTAAAAAAACAAAGAGGGTAAGGAGTATTTAAATAAACCAAAAGAAGAAGAAGACTAAAAGGAGGATATGTAAACTAAATGTAACTAGGGGATGGGTATGGGATGGGTATGGGGTATGGGATAAGAGTAAATGGGATGAAAGGGAATGGGACTACAGGGAATGGGGTATGGAGTGTAGTATGAGGGGGTAGGGGGTATGGAGTGTATGTAGTGTTATTGATAAGTGTATGTATGTATTGAATGTGTTTGCGTGTAAATGTGTTAAGTGTACAGAAAAATCACTTGCTCGCTAACTCACACTACTACTAATTCTCACTAACACACTACTACTAATTCTCACTAACAAACACTCCCACTAACTCTCACTAACTACCAGTAACTTACGCTCCCACTAACAACTCTCACTAACAACTCCCACTAACTCACTCACGCTCCCACTAACAGACTCTCTCCCACTCCCACTAACTCCCACTAACTCACTCACGATAACACTAACAACTGACTCTCTCACGCTAACACTAACTCACTCACAATAATGCACCAACTCTCTAATATTAAACGTCCAATCTCCAAAGACCCAACAGCAACACAGTCAAAGAAGCCCTGCTTGTGTGGTGCTTATATACCCTGTGTAAATGTTTAATGATGTACCAATTTCCGTTGTAATTAGTGTTCAGGTGTGCTTTATTAGCAATTAATATTAGTGCAATGTGTATTAGGTGTGTGAATTTGCGCATGCTCATTTTGAGTTAGTATTTGTGGAATGTGTAGAATGCGATGATGTCATAGTGGTCATTTTCTCTAACATTGTCCAATAGTATTCTTTTTAAATGTGAATTTGCGATGGTGTGTTCTTAGTGAAGTGTTGTATATGTATGTTTGTCCTAATATATAGTTATATTGAATGCGATTATTTTTCTAGTGTATGTATATATTTTTTATTCCTTGTTGTTATTTTGCGATTTTCCGCATCTTAAAGTATATGCGTATTCCCCGTATTAAATTTTATTTCAAATCCCCCCGTTTGTGAATGTGTAATGCTTGTGTGCTTTGTTGATTGATTGTTGTTGTGACATTTGCGGCGTGTTATTGTTGTGCATGATGTGGTATGCGTCATATGACCGAGCTGTGCGTATTCTCGCGAGATCGAGTGTTAGGTGAAAAAAGGTATTTTTTTGCTTTCCCATTGATCTCTATGGGAGACTGTCTTACGCGGGCAGTATTACGCGTGTGACATACACGCGTTAGGAGCATCGTTAGATGGTCTGTTTTGAACTCTAAATACCGGAGTCAAACAATGCCGTGCGTTAGACATAAAACACGCGTGGCGTTAGCAACCCATCTACCGCCGAACTCCAAATCTAGGCCTATCTGTTTTATGAATAGCGTTATTCGTTGGTGATATAGTGGAAACTGAATCCAAGATGGCCGCTGTCACATGGTGTGACGACGCGTGCGCAGCGTAAGGAGAGAGACAGAGATCCTCTACCAAGATGGCTGCCGGGGCACCGCAAGGCGGTAAAAAGGAACCCGGTCTGTGATCTCGTGAGGATGTGTCTAATAGGAAATTGTTGTAAGGTCACGTTCCACTAAGTTACCAATGTTACATATAGAAATATACAAACAGGTATAAGATTAAATTAATAATCAAACAGCTTTTTCTAAATGTTTGACACAGTAAAATGTTTTGGAAGAAACATTATAAAGAGATTTGATAGAATAGTTAGAAAAGAAAAGATAAGCTCAAATCAGAAAAGATAAAATCAGAAAAGATAAGATCCACTCTCAATGAATGAGTGGTAAGGAAAAGAAAACAGATGATATAGTAATCTTAGAGAAGATAAAGTCAATCTTTAGAGAAAATCAATCTGAAACAAGTTTACATCACCTTGCTGCTGGAGCAGTAAAGAAAGAGGATTGTCCAGAGCCTGGCTTTATTACCGTGATCTGATTGGTTGTCCAAAGCTTGGCTTTATTACCGTGATCTGATTGGTTGTCCAGAGCTTGGCTTTATTACCGTGATCTGATTGGTTGTCCAGAGCTTGGCTTTATTACCGTAATCTGATTGGTTGTCCAGAGCTTGGCTTTATTACCGTGATCTGATTGGTTGTCCAGAGCTTGACTTTATTACCGTGATCTGATTGGTTGTACAGTTATACTATGTTACTTTTTCTGTACTTGTATTACTGCTGGAGTTTAGAAAGTAAAGAAAGTAAAGCAAAATACTCGCCTCCTGTCTTGTCATAAAATTAAAAGGCACGTGACAGAACCTCACAGCAGAGTAACACAACGCATGAATCAAAATCTATGTTTATATCACAAGATGCCTTTTTTTTTCTTCTTCAAATTTTGCTTCAACTACACAGTAAGTGACACACACTGAACTGGTCCCAAATTACTGCTGACCACTCCCAGGTCACTTGCAGATCTGCTCAGACTGCACAGTAAGTGGCACACACCAAACTGGTCCCAAATTACTGCTGACCACTCTCAGGTCACTTGCAGATCTGCTCAGACTACACAGTAAGTGACACACACTGAACTGGTCCCAAATTACTGCTGACCACTCCCAGGTCACTTGCAGATCTGCTCAGACTACACAGTAAGTGGCACACACTGAACTGGTCCCAAATTACTGCTGACCACTCCCAGGTCACTTGCAGATCTGCTCAGACTACACAGTAAGTGACACACACTGAACTGGTCCCAAATTACTGCTGACCACTCCCAGGTCACTTGCAGATCTGCTCAGACTACACAGTAAGTGGCACACACTGAACTGGTCCCAAATTGCTGATGACCACTCCCAGGTCACTTGCAGATCTGCTCAGACTGCACAGTAAGTGGCACACACCGAACTGGTCCCAAATTACTGCTGACCACTCCCAGGTCACTTGCAGATCTGCTCAGACTACACAGTAAGTGACACACACCGAACTGGTCCCAAATTACTGCTGACCACTCCCAGGTCACTTGCAGATCTGCTCAGACTACACAGTAAGTGGCACACACCAAACTGGTCCCAAATTACTGCTGACCACTCCCAGGTCACTTGCAGATCTGCTCAGACTACACAGTAAGTGGCACACACCGAACTGGTCCCAAATTACTGCTGACCACTCCCAGGTCACTTGCAGATCTGCTCAGACTACACAGTAAGTGGAACACACTGAGCTGGTCCAAAATTACTGCTGACCACTCCCAGGTCACTTGCAGATCTGCTCAGACTACACAGTAAGTGACACACACCGAACTGGTCCCAAACTACTGCTGACCACTCCCAGGTCACTTGCAGATCTGCTCAGACTACACAGTAAGTGACACACACCGAACTGGTCCCAAATTACTGCTGAACACTCCCAGGTCACTTGCAGATCTGCTCAGACTACACAGTAAGTGGCACACACCGAACTGGTCCCAAATTACTGCTGACCACTCCCAGGTCACTTGCAGATCTGCTCAGACTACACAGTAAGTGGCACACACCGAACTGGTCCCAAATTACTGCTGACCACTCCCAGGTCACTTGCAGATCTGCTCAGACTACACAGTAAGTGGCACACACCGAACTGGTCCCAAATTACTGCTGACCACTCCCAGGTCACTTGCAGATCTGCTCAGACTACACAGTAAGTGGCACACACCGAACTGGTCCCAAATTACTGCTGACCACTCCCAGGTCACTTGCAGATCTGCTCAGACTACACAGTAAGTGGCACACACCGAACTGGTCCCAAATTACTGCTGACCACTCCCAGGTCACTTGCAGATCTGCTCAGACTACACAGTAAGTGGCACACATCGAACTGGTCCCAAATTACTGCTGACCACTCCCAGGTCACTTGCAGATCTGCTCAGACTACACAGTAAGTGGCACACACTGAACTGGTCCCAAATTACTGCTGACCACTCCCAGGTCACTTGCAGATCTTCTCAGACTACACAGTAAGTGGCACACACCGAACTGGTCCCAAATTACTGCTGACCAATCCCAGGTCACTTGCAGATCTGCTCAGACTACACAGTAAGTGGCACACACCGAACTGGTCCCAAATTACTGCTGACCACTCCCAGGTCACTTGCAGATCTGCTCAGACTACACAGTAAGTGACACACACCGAACTGGTCCCAAATTACTGCTGACCACTCCCAGGTCACTTGCAGATCTGCTCAGACTACACAGTAAGTGACACACACCGAACTGGTCCCAAATTACTGCTGACCACTCCCAGGTTACTTGCAGATCTGCTCAGACTACACAGTAAGTGACACACACTGAACTGGTCCCAAATTACTGCTGACCACTCCCAGGTCACTTGCAGATCTGCTCAGACTACACAGTAAGTGGCTCACACCGAACTGGTCCCAAATAACTGCTGACCACTCCCAGGTCACTTGCAGATCTGCTCAGACTACACAGTAAGTGGCACACACCGAACTGGTCCCAAATTACTGCTGACCACTCCCAGGTCACTTGCAGATCTGCTCAGACTACACAGTAAGTGGCACACACCGAACTGGTCCCAAACTACTGCTGACCACTCCCAGGTCACTTGCAGATCTGCTCAGACTGCACAATAATAAGCACGAATGTAACTTATACGTAACAATAATAAGCACGCATGTAACTTATACGTTACACTAATAAGCACGCATGTAACTTTTACGTTACAATAATAAGCACGCATGTGACTTATACGTTGCAATAATAAGCACACATGTAACTTATACGTCACAATAATAAGCACGCATGTAACTTATACGTTACACTAATAAGCACGCATGTAACTTATACGTTACAATAATAAGCACGCATGTAACTTATACGTTACAATAATTAGCACGCATGTAACTTATACGTTACAATAATAAGCACGCATGTAACTTATACGTCACAATAATAAGCATGCATGTAACTTATACGTTACAATAATAAGCATGCATGTAACTTATACGTTACAATAATAAGCACGCATGTAACTTATAGGTCACAATAATAAGCACGCATGTAACTTATACGTTACAATAATAAGCATGCATGTAACTTAAACGTTACAATAATAAGCATGCATGTAACTTATACGTCACAATAATAAGCACGCATGTAACTTATACGTTACAATAATAAGCATGCATGTAACTTATACGTTACAATAATAAGCACGCATGTAACTTATACGTCACAATAATAAGCACGCATGTAACTTATACGTTACAATAATAAGCATGCATGTAACTTATACATTACAATAATAAGCATGCATGTAACTTATACGTTACACTAATAAGCACGCATGTAACTTATACATCACAATAATAAGCACGCATGTGACTTATACGTTACAATAATAAGCACGCATGTAACTTATATGTCACCATAATAAGCACGCATGTAACTTATACGTTACAATAATAAGCACGCATGTAACTTATACGTCACCATAATAAGCATGCATGTAACTTATACGTTACAATAATAAGCACGCATATAACTTATACGTTACAATAATAAGCACGCATGTAAACTTATATGTTACACTAATAAGCACGCATGTAACTTATACGTTACAATAATAAGCACGCATGTAAACTTATACGTTACAATAAAAAGCACGCATGTAACTTATACGTTACAATAATAAGCACGCATGTAACTTATACGTTACACTAATAAGCACGCATGTAATTTATACGTTACACTAATAAGCACGCATGTAACTTATACGTTACAATAATAAGCACGAATGTAAACTTATACGTTACACTAATAAGCACGCATGTAACTTATACGTTACAATAATAAACACGCATGTAACTTATACGTTACAATAATAAGCACGCATGTAAACTTATACGTTATACTAATAAGCACGCATGTAACTTATACGTTACACTAATAAGCACACCTGTAACTTATACATTACAATAATAAGCACGCATATAACTTATACGTTACAATAATAAGAACGCATGTAACATATACGTTACAATAATAAGCACGCATGTAACTTATACGTTACAATAAGCACGCATGTAAACTTATATGTTACAATAATAAGCACGCATGTAACTTATACGTTACAATAATAAGCACGCATGTAAACTTATACTTTAAACTAATAAGCATGCATGTAACTTATACGTTAAAATAATAAGCACGCATGTAACTTATACGTTACAATAATAAGCATGCATGAAACTTATAAATTACACTAATAAGCACGCATGTAACTTATACGTTACAATAATAAGCATGCATGTAACTTATACGTCACAATAATAAGCATGCATGTAACTTATACGTTACAATAATAAGCACGCATGTAACTTATACGTCACAATAATAAGCACACATGTAAGTTATACGTTACAATAATAAGCATGCATGTAACTTATACGTTATAATAATAAGCATGCATGTAACTTATACGTTACACTAATAAGCACGCATGTAACTTATACGTCACAATAATAAGCACGCATGTAACTTATACGTTACAATAAAAAGCATGCATGTAACTTATATGTTACAATAATAAGCATGCATGTAACTTATACGTTACAATAATAAGCATGCATGTAACTTATACGTTACAACAATAAGCACGCATGTAACTTATACGTGACCATAATAAGCACGCATGTAACTTATACGTTACAATAATAAGCACGCATGTAACTTATACATTACAATAATAAGCATGCATGTAACTTATACATTACAATAATAAGCACGCATGTAAACTTATACGTTACAATAATAAGCACGCATGTAACTTATACGTTACAATAATAAGCACGCATGTAACTTATACGTTACAATAATAAGCATGCATGTAACTTATACGTTACAATAATAAGCATGCATGTAACTTATACGTTACACTAATAAGCACGCATGTAATTTATATGTTACACTAATAAGCACGCATGTAACTTATACGTTACAATAATAATCACGCATGTAAACTTATACGTTACAATAATAAGCACGCATGTAACTTATACGTTACACTAATAAGCACGCATGTAATTTATATGTTACACTAATAAGCACACCTGTAACTTATACGTTACAATAATAAGCACGCATGTAACTTATACGTTACAATAATAAGCACACCTGTAACTTATACGTTACAATAATAAGCACGCATGTAACTTATACGTTACAATAAGCACGCATGTAAACTTATACGTTACAATAATAAGCACGCATGTAACTTATACGTTACAATAATAAGCACGCATGTAAACTTATACGTTACACTAATAAGCACACCTGTAACTTATACGTTACAATAATAAGCACACATGTAACTTATACGTTACAATAATAAGCACACCTGTAACTTATACGTTACAATAATATGCACGCATGTAACTTATACGTTACAATAAGCACGCATGTAAACTTATACGTTACAATAATAAGCATGCATGTAACTTATACGTTACAATAAGAAGCACGCATGTAACTTATACGTTACAATAATAAGCATGCATGTAACTTATACGTTACAATAATAAGCACACATGTAACTTAAACGTTACAATAATAAGCATGCATGTAACTTATACGTTACACTAATAAGCACGCATGTAACTTATACGTTATAATAAGCATGCATGTAAACTTATACGTTACACTAATAAGCACGCATGTAACTTATACGTTACAATAATAAGCATAAATGTAAACTTATACGTTACACTAATAAGCACGCATGTAACTTATACGTTACAATAATAAGCACGCATGTAAACTTATGCGTTACACTAATAAGCACGCATGTAACTTATACGTTACAATAATAAGCAGGCATGTAACTTATACGTTACAATAATAAGCACGCATGTAACTTATACGTTACAATAATAAGCACGCATATAACTTATATGTTACAATAATAAGCATGCATGTAAACTCATACGTTACACTAATAAGCACGCATGTAACTTATATGTTACAATAATAAGCACGCATGTAAACTTATACGTTACACTAATAAGCACGCATGTAACTTATAGGTTACAATAATAAGCACGCATGTAACTAATACGTTACAATAATAAGCACGCATGTAACTTATACGTTACAATAATAAGCACGCATGTAACTTATACGTTACAATAATAAGCATGCATGTAACTTATACATTACAATAATAAGCACGCATGTAACGTATACGTTACAATAATAAGCACGCATGTAACTTATACGTTACAATAATAAGCACGCATGTAAATGTATACGTTACAATAATAAGCACGCATGTAACTTATACATTACAATAATAAGCACGCATGTAAACTTATACTTTAAACTAATAAGCAAGCATGTAACTTATACGTTACAATAATAAGCACGCATGTAACTTATACGTTACAATAATAAGCATGCATGTAACTTATATGTTACACTAATAAGCACGCAAGTAACTTATACGTTACAATAATAAGCACGCATGTAAACTTATACGTTACACTAATAAGCACGCATGTAACTTATACGTTACAATAATAAGCATGCATGTAAACTTAAGACAGTGGAGGGCAGCATAGCCCAGAACGACCATAATAATTAAGGCCCTTAGGAGTGTGCTGCTGTGAAGGTTGCAACAATGTTGCATTAGTGAGGGTGGGGTTTAGCTTACCTTTAAGTAGTCAGCTCCCAAGGCCCAAACCCTCTTTTCCAGCTCGTCTTCACAGCGTCAGGATCATCTGTCAGGAGTCCTGTGGAAGAAGATGTCGGAATTAGATGAGCTGATGATCGATGAGTTTGACTCTGGAGAAGATGTGGTGCAGCCTTCCCCCCCTCGCACGTTGAGTCGTCCCCCGGGGCCTAGCCTGTATCCCGAAGTTAGAGTTGTCTCTCCCTCCCCTCCTTTAATCCCCCTTTCAGTAGAGGTGGGTCCCCAAATAGCAGAGGAGGTTGTGGTAGGGAAACAGGGCCCTGTTCTGGACGGGGGGGAGGCCGTATCTGCTCCGGTCGTTCTTACCGGGGAGGCGGTCTCCACGGCGGTAGCGCTGCTCCAATCCTTGGCAGCGGTGCTTTCCGGCGGGGGGCCGGCATCCCAGGGAGGCCTCCCGGCTTCAGTTTGCGCGCCGGCGTCCACGCGGTCCTCCATGGCCCCTTCAGAGCCCGTCTCTTCCGGTTTGGCCGTTTCCGGTGACGTCACTTCCGGTGACGTCACGTCCGGAAACGCCATTCCGGACACAAGAGGCAAGCGGGCAGCATCGTCTTCTCCGCCGGGGTACGCAGGTAAGAGAGGGGTACCCCGGGGGGGGGGCGACGCCCGCGGGGGGTGCGCAGCGAGGCTCAATTACTCAGCGCCCGCGAAGGGACACTGATTTGGCGGTCATTGAAAGGGGTAGAAGGTTGCATGAGGGATCTCATGAGCAGGCCGCAAGCCTGACCGTGGGTATGTTAGCACTTGACGGTGCTCCGATCGGGGCAACTAGTGTGTCTGAGGGGCAAGTGGTTTCTGAGGGGCAAGGAACAAGGGCACGTTCGCCCAGAAGGGCCCAGATTAGGGAAACAGGCATTAATGAGCAGGCCGCAGGCCTGACGGGGAATATGCCTACTGCGCAACAAGTCGCAGGGCCTCAGGCCGCAATCACGCAGCCTGGGGGCAAGCGTAGGCCCGCGAATACATCGCGGCCTAGCAGACGACGTAGTACTGCGTCACGCAGCAAACGTAACGCCCGACAGGGTGCGCGGGCGGCGCCCGCGGGTGTGGCCCTCAGCGGGGCTCCGCCAGGTGTTGTCACTAGGGCTTCAGCAAAGAAAGGCCCAGTTATCACGCCCAGTCTTTGTCAGGGCACGCAGGCTGCGAATGAACAGAATAGACAAGTACAGTTTGCTAATGCAGTGATGAATGTGCGTATGGCTGATATGGTTGATGATGGTATTGAAGAGTGTGGCAGTGATCACAGGAGCCCCAGTCCCCTAGGGTCCCGGGGTAATGTGGTTGGTGGGCCTTCGTCCCCTTCCCTGGGTACTCCTCTTTCACATTTGTCTCCACAGATCATTATGGAACCCAGAACTGCATTACAGCCACTCCAGTCCACCCCCAGTGCCGTGGAAAGGGAGCCACAGTCTCAGGAACAGCCATCCACCTCTTCTGGTCCTGTCCCGGTGCAACGCCTCTTGGGAGCTGGTAAGCGCGCTATTACTTTTGAACGTAGTGTTTTAAGTTCATCCTCGGATGATTCAGGTTCAGAGAGTGATAGATCCCTGGGGTTGGAAGCGAAAGGGCAAAAAAGAATGTATAGGATGGTGAAATGGTTAGTGGAAGAAAGGAAGGCTATGGGTCTTCCCCTCCCCCCTGGTTCATCCCGCATGGAGCCCACTGTTCCTATGTTGACACCTCCTGCGTCAACAGACTTAGTTAGCCCACTTATGGGGAACAGGCGCAGGGCAGCTATACATGGGGACACTGACACATGGCCTGCGTTTAGCCTTCATGAGCATCTCAAATCTAAGATGGTGCGGCGCATTCAGGGTGGGAGGTACGTGCACATGTTTGAGCTTTCTGCGGAAGCTTATCGCCAGAAAGAAATGGCGGATGATGGCACGGGCCCGAAAAAATTTAAACGCCCTGATTCCTATGAGGAATGGCGCAAGTGCTTTAGGGTTTATGCGTCCTGTTATATCTCTAAATTTCCCGATCAAGCCTTAAACATCCTGAAATATCAGGATTCCATTGAAACAGTGTACGAGAAGTACAGGGATGGAGCTTGGCGGGATTACGACGCTGCTTTCCGTAGGAAGATGGTTGGGAACCCTCTTCTTACTTTCGGTGACGTTGATTCGCGTCTGTGGGCGCAATTGGGTCCTGAAAAACAGGCGGCGCCTGCTGCAGTAGTCGGAGCATCAGGGGGCGTTAAGGCCTCGCAGCGCTCTCGACGGCGGGCCACAGGGGTGTGCTGGCGCTTCCAGGACAAATCATGTACCAGGGGAGCGGCATGCGCATTTCGGCACGCGTGCAGAACCTGTGGTGGCGGCCACTCGGGGTCCGAGTGTACCAGAACCCAGGACGCGGGTCGTCCCCAAGAGAGACCAGCAGCTGGCTCAAAACCTTTCACTGTTGGAAAGGGCGGCCACACCTCTGAAGGTGGCCGTAATTGAGAAGTGGCTGCTGCTATACCCATTCGAGGAGGCCGCCTTGCTGCTTAGAGGCGGTCTGCGGTCGGGATTTGTTATCCCAGTCGGATCGCACGTGGAGGGTTCCTTGTCACGCAGGAACCTGAAATCCGCGTATCAGTTTCCCGGGGTTTTGCGGGATAAACTGAACAAAGAGATTGGGTCGGGTCGTATGGCAGGCCCATTTGAAGATATTCCCCTGCCAGGGCTGGTGGTATCACCCTTGGGGGTGGTTCCAAAAAAGGAGCCGGGTAAATTTCGGCTCATCCAACATCTGTCCTTCCCGAAGGGTCGTTCGGTGAATGACGCCATCCCCCCTGAACTGAGCTCAGTTTCTTACCAATCATTTGATGAGGCATTGGGGCTAGTTCGCAGGGCAGGGGCCGGGGCTCTGATGGCTAAACTGGATATAGAGTCCGCCTTTCGGCTCCTGCCCATTCACCCCTCCTCTTTTAGGCTTATGGGGTGCTATTTTGAGGGGCAGTACTACGTGGACAAATGCTTGCCCATGGGGTGCTCAATTTCGTGTGCCTACTTCGAGGCTTTCAGCTGCTTCTTGCACTGGGCCATTGCGGAGGTGGCCGGATTCGACGGCCTGGCACACTATTTGGATGATTTTCTGCTGGTTGGGCGGGCAGGATCATCTGAGTGTGCTTTCCTGATGAAAGTCACTAGGTTTCTAATGGATAGAATGGGAGTTCCTCTGGCGGAAGACAAGTCCCAGGGTCCTTGCACGTGCCTTACTTTTTTGGGCATTGAAGTTGATTCGGTGGCAGAGCAGTGCCGTCTGCCACATGAAAAAGTTCAGCGCATGTTGGAGTCAGTACGCGCTATGAGAGCAGAGCTGTATAGCTCCGTGAAGGATCTTCAAATCCTATTGGGTTTGCTGAACTTTGCCGGCAGGATCATTCCCATGGGAAGAATATTCCTTCGCAGGCTCGAGAGGCAGCTGTGCGGAAAAAGATCGCAGACCCGGAGGTTCCGGGTGTCTGCTGAGATGGTGGAAGATCTTAAGGTCTGGGAAGATTTTCTTCTCCACTTTAACGGGATCTGTCTGTGGCGGGAGGTTGTTCCTTCTAACGCAGCGATCCAGTTGTTCACTGATGCGGCTGGGTCCCACGGGTACGGGGCTTTCTTGGCCGGGCAATGGAGCGCGGGCCCATGGCCCGCCGCGTGGATAGAGAGAGGCTTGGTCAGGAACCTATGCCTTCTCGAACTGTTTCCCATACTGGTTGCTCTTGACATTTGGGGCAATCAGCTTCGCGACCGTGAGGTGGTTTTCTGGACAGATAACATGAGCGTTGTTTATGCTGTTAACAGATTATCATCTAGTTCCCCTCCGGTTGTGCGGTATTTGAGACTGTTGGTGCTGAGGTGTCTGCACCTGAATATTGTGTTCCGTGCTAAGCATGTCCCGGGCGTCCAGAATAGAATTGCTGATGCGCTCTCCCGTTTTCAATGGGAAGCATTTTATGCTTTGGTGCCCGATGCGGACACTAACGGATTGTCCTGTCCCACTTACTTATGGCAGGTGGCGCTGGATGGGGCCCCTTGATTGCGATGGTGCGGGCTTCCCTCGCTCCGTCTACCTGGGCTACGTATGTGAAATACTGGACGGAGTGGATCGCCTTTTGTGACTTCAGGTGTCGTCCCTCCTGTGACGGGGACCAGTGGGGCTTGCTTGAATGGATTACCGAACTTAAAGGTAATGGTGTTTCGAAGACTGCGATGGGTTCACGCCTGGCGGCAGTGTCCTTTTTCTGCAAGTTGTATGGGCTTGTTGACGCCTCGAAGACCTTCCTGGTTAGGCAGGTACTTCGGGGCTGGGGGCGTATGGCCCCCAGGGTCAGGGATTTCAGGGAACCAGTTACCATGGAGCGTCTGGTAACGTTGTGCCGAGTTTTGCCGGCGGTCTGTTCATCCGCCTATGAAACTGCCCTATTCTCAGCCGCCTTTGGGTTGGCTTTTCACGGGGCTCTTAGGGTAGGGGAAATTGTCCCGCCCTCTAAGAATAAGACGGGCGGCCTTTTGCTGCCTCATGTTAGAGACGACGGGTCGTCTATCTTGGTCTTTCTTCCCAGATCCAAAACTGACCAGGAAGGGAGAGGTGCCTGGTTGGCTTTGCCATCCCATGTTGAAGCTGTTTGCTGCCCGGTCAGACTGGTTAAAGCCTATATGGACGTGCGTCCTGAGGGTTTCTCGCAATTTCTAGTTCACGAGGACGGTTCCCCGTTGACTAGATTCCAGTTTAGGAAGGTGTTGGCCTGGGCAGCATCAAAGGCAGGTCTTGATCCCAGGGTGATTGCTCCCCATTCCTTTAGGGTGGGCGCGGCCACCACTGCCGCTAGTTTAGGATGGTCGGCTGACCATATTAGAGCTCTGGGGAGATGGAGGTCGCAAAGGTATCTTTTATACGTTAGGCCTTTGACTGTTTAGAAATGATTATGTTTTGCAGATGCAAGGGATAACCTCTGTTTCTTTTCTTAGGACCAAGGAGCGGTCCACTGAGAGTATGGATTACGGGGCATTCGTACATCCACTGGGCGGAGCTTCGAGCGATCGCGAGACCTGATGGGCGTCAGCTGGGGTTCCCCTCTTCCCGAGTCACTGTTAGGTGGTTAGGGCGCAGGGGGCTTACGTGGCAGGCTCTGCCTGAGTTGCTGCAGGGGGCTTTGCGCAGGTGGGAGAAACCCCATGTACTTATCATTCACGCAGGTGGAAATGATATGGGGCTCCTACCATGCAAACAGCTCAGTGCAGTTATTCGGTCGGATCTGCGCACGATTCAGGCATGGATTCCCCAAGTCAGGATAGGGTGGTCTAACATCATCCCCAGAATAGAATGGCGCCATATGCAGTCTCATCGCGCGGCTTTTCAGGTCCGCAAGAAAATTAACAGAGAAGTGAGGATTTTCTTAGGGCAGTCAGGTGGGTTTGTTGTGGAACATGGGAACATATCAACGGCTGAGAGGTGCCTCTACAGAAGGGACGGGGTGCACCTCTCTGAGAGGGGCATTGACCTGTTCCTCTGTAATTTGAGGCGTGCTATACTTAATCATCTATAGGTGTGGCGGCAAGAGGTGAGCCTGTTGGGCTATCTCTTGTGGCGGTTGGTCCGCGCCCCGGTTTGCCATCAGAGGTAGAGTGACGGCTGCCCAGGGGAGGGTGATCTCTGCAGGCGCGCGCCTGGGGTCCCTCCCATTCTAAGATGCCGAGAACTCCCTAAGCTTCTGCGGCAGCTGAGCTCCGCTTGTGTGGGCATTCACGGGCGCGGTCCATTCTCCTAGCAGGGGGTCCCTACTCCTAGCTAGATTGCCGCCACATGTTTTAGCTGGCCCCGTTGAGTCCAGCCGGTTCTCACGTTCTACAATAAATGCGACCTTCGGGTCTTTTCCCATATATCTGTGTCTGCGTGGTTATTTAAGTATTACAGTTTTATACAAAGTTATTTAAGAGTTATAGTTGTACATAGTTAAGTTGTTGAGTCAGTTCTATGGCTCCAGTTATTATTTGTACATAGTTATGTGTTGAGCCAGTTTTATGGCTCCAGTTATTAAGGTTTTCCAGCAAGCCAGGAGGATAGGGCATTTAATTAATTAAGACAGTGGAGGGCAGCATAGCCCAGAACGACCATAATAATTAAGGCCCTTAGGAGTGTGCTGCTGTGAAGGTTGCAACAATGTTGCATTAGTGAGGGTGGGGTTTAGCTTACCTTTAAGTAGTCAGCTCCCAAGGCCCAAACCCTCTTTTCCAGCTCGTCTTCACAGCGTCCCTCCCTCCCTCCCTGCACTTGTTCACACGGCAATCTTTAGGCTGCTACATCACCAGGGTGTTTCAGCTAGGTGTCCGAGGCTGGATGAGAGCTACGCGGCTTGTTTCCTTAAGTCCAAGGACGGTAGTTTTTGACTCCCCGGGTAGTGGCATGGAGACGCGTCTAGTCACACCTGGTCCTACTGGTTCGGAGATCGTTACTTTACACCCTGGTTAGGCGGTTGGTCCGCGCCCCGGTTTGCCATCAGAGGTAGAGTGACGGCTGCCCAGGGGAGGGTGATCTCTGCAGGCGCGCGCCTGGGGTCCCTCCCATTCTAAGATGCCGAGAACTCCCTAAGCTTCTGCGGCAGCTGAGCTCCGCTTGTGTGGGCATTCACGGGCGCGGTCCATTCTCCTAGCAGGGGGTCCCTACTCCTAGCTAGATTGCCGCCACATGTTTTAGCTGGCCCCGTTGAGTCCAGCCGGTTCTCACGTTCTACAATAAATGCGACCTTCGGGTCTTTTCCCATATATCTGTGTCTGCGTGGTTATTTAAGTATTACAGTTTTATACAAAGTTATTTAAGAGTTATAGTTGTACATAGTTAAGTTGTTGAGTCAGTTCTATGGCTCCAGTTATTATTTGTACATAGTTATGTGTTGAGCCAGTTTTATGGCTCCAGTTATTAAGGTTTTCCAGCAAGCCAGGAGGATAGGGCATTTAATTAATTATGCGTTACAATAATAAGCACGCATGTAACTTATACGTTACAATAATAAGCATGCATGTAAACTTATACGTTACAATAATAAGCACACATGTAAACTTATGCGTTACACTAATAAGCACGCATGTAACTTATACGTTACAATAATAAGCACACATGTAACTTATATGTTACACTAATAAGCACGCTTATAACTTATATGTTACAATAATAAGCATGCATGTAAACTCATACGTTACAATAATAAGCATGCATCTAACTTATATGTTACAATAATAAGCACGCATGTAAACTTATATGTTACAATAATAAGCACACATGTAAACTTATGCGTTACACTAATAAGCACGCATGTAACTTATATGTTACACTAATAAGCACGCATGTAACTTATACGTTACAATAATAAGCACGCATGTAAACTTATACGTTACAATAATAAGCACGCATGTAACTTATACGTTACAATAATAAACACGCATGTAACTTATACGTTACAATAATAAGCACGCGTGTAAACTTATACGTTACACTAATAAGCACACATGTAACTTATACGTTACAATAATAAGCACGCATTTAAACTTATACCTTACATTAATAAGCACGCATGTAACTTATACGTTACAATAATAAGCACGCATGTAACTTATACGTTACAATAATAAGCACGCGTGTAAACTAATACGTTACACTAATAAGCACGCATGTAACTTATACGTTACAATAGTAAGCACGCATGTAACTTATACGTTACAATAATAAGCACGCATGTAACTTATACGTTACAATAATAAACACGCATGTAACTTATACGTTACAATAATAAGTATGCATGTAACTTACACGTTACAATAATAAGCACGCATGTAAACTTATACGTTACACTAATAAGCACGCATGTAACTTATACGTTACAATAATAAGCACGCATGTAAACTTATACATTACAATAATAAGCACGCATGTAACTTATACGTTACAATAATAAGCACACATGTAAACTTATACGTTACACTAATAAGCACGCATGTACCTTATACGTTACAATAATAAGCACGCATGTAAACTTATACGTTACACTAATAAGCACGCATGTAACTTATACGTTACAATAATAAGCACGCATGTAAACTTATACGTTACACTAATAAGCACACCTGTAACTTATACGTTACAATAATAAGCACGCATGTAACTTATACGTTACAATAATAAGCACACCTGTAACTTATACGTTACAATAATAAGCACGCATGTAACTTATACGTTACAATAAGCACGCATGTAAACTTATACGTTACAATAATAAGCACGCATGTAACTTATACGTTACAATAATAAGCACGCATGTAAACTTATACGTTACAATAATAAGCACACCTGTAACTTATACGTTACAATAATAAGCACGCATGTAACTTATACGTTACAATAATAAGCACGCATGTAACTTATACGTTACAATAAGCACGCATGTAAACTTATACGTTACAATAATAAGCATGCATGTAACTTATACGTTACAATAAGAAGCACGCATGTAACTTATACGTTACAATAATAAGCACACCTGTAACTTATACGTTACAATAATAAGCACACCTGTAACTTATACGTTACAATAATAAGCACGCATGTAACTTATACGTTACAATAATAAGCACACCTGTAACTTATACGTTACAATAATAAGCACGCATGTAACTTATACGTTACAATAAGCACGCATGTAAACTTATACGTTACAATAATAAGCATGCATGTAACTTATACGTTACAATAATAAGCACACATGTAACTTAAACGTTACACTAATAAGCACGCATGTAACTTATACGTTACAATAATAAGCATGCATGTAAACTTATGCGTTACACTAATAAGCACGCATGTAACTTATACGTTACAATAATAAGCAGGCATGTAACTTATACGTTACAATAATAAGCACGCATGTAACTTATACGTTACAATAATAAGCACGCATATAACTTATATGTTACAATAATAAGCATGCATGTAAACTCATACGTTACACTAATAAGCACGCAAGGGGCTCCTGGAAGCGGTGCAAAGCTGGCTGGAGGGAGCTTTGACCGCAGAGGAAGTAGGCAGTGTAGTCAGGAGAAGTTAGGGGCGGAGCAGGGTAGGAGGTTACTTATAGCGGAGCTGAGCGGGAAAGCCAGCAGTTGCTAAAAATTTTATAACAGAAAGCATCTTGTTCCTGCGTGGCTTTCCGGCTCAGCTGCGTCATGGCTGGGGTGGATGTTCTGTTGGAGAGGCTCCGGGAGGCTGCTAAGGAGAAGGGACCTACCTGGCTGGAGTCACAGGTCCGTGGCTTGCTTGGAGATCCGGTCGAGGAGCAGGAAGGTCGCAGGAAGAAGTCCACGAGGCGTTCCAGGCCTCCGGCGCGCTTGAGTCCAGAGGTGAGCCGGCGACCTGCTGGGGGGAAGAAGCCTGGTTCCAGTGCTGTCGGGAGCTCTGCCGGTCCGGTCGTGTTCCTGGGTGCTGCGGCTGAGGCGGGAAGAGTACCGGTGACGTCATCAGAGGCGGGGAGCGGCGGACCACCGGAGCTGAGGGCCTTCCCTGTTGCTTTGCCCAAGCAGGGTAAAGTACATGTTAAAAAGGCTCACGGCCCTAGCGGGCCTGCTGTAGTAGAGGCTGGTGTTTCAGGGGAGCGGGTGGAGGGTGATTTGGGAGTCCCTGCTGTGTCTTTTGGGGGAGTGGTGGAAGACAGCCTCAGTGAGGGGGAGGGTTTTGATCCTGTGGCCCAGGGAGAGTGTAGTGGGGGGGGGATGAGGGTGATTCAATCCGGCCATGTTTTTGCAGGCCCCGGGCTCAGGGGTGACAGTGTTACTGGGGTGGGCCCTGTATTCCCTGGCATGTCTAGAGGTGGGTTGGTGGACGTGGAGTATGGGTCTGGGGAGGAGGAGGGGGAATTTGAGATGGATGCTGGGGTAGTTGATTTATATTTAGACTCCTCCGATGAGGATTATGTCCCTCCTTCCCCTGGGGTCACTTGTAAGCCTGTGGACCGTTTTAAGGGGGCTAATGCTAGGTCTGGCTCTGGTAGGGCCTGCGGGGTTGGCAGTCCCCCTCCCAGGACCCCTGTTTCTGTGGGGGGGGTTACTGGTGCTGATTTTTGTGACTCACATGCCAGTTTTTCTATTGCAGTTCCTAGTTCCGCAGGGCGACGGCCAGAGCCTCAGCCTGGTCCATCCACAGCGGCAGATGTTTTTGACGGCCTTGAGGAGGACTTCTCGGGCCTGCACGGCTCCTGGACTGACACTATTCGTCTTGAGCCCGATGAAGGCATGCAGCAGGAGGTGCAACCGGTTGGTGGAAGTCAGGTGAGGGGGGGAGCTATGGCACGTGTGGGTGAGAGGGCAAGTGGTAGCAGGGTGGCCAGGGCTGGTATTGCATCCGAGCGTGGTGCTAGAAGGGGGGGTAGTCGGCCTGCTGGGCCTGGAGTAGGTGTTGGTTTAGGGAGGGCTGGGTCGCGGCGACGGCCTGTGGCGGATGTTATGTGGCCTGGTGGAGATGGTTATGGAGCCCCCAAAAGAGGCAGGGGGGAGGGTACGGCTAGGGGATCCAGCCTTATCAGGGGGGGGAGGGGCGGGCGAGGTGTTGTACATGGGGACATGTATTCACGTGATGCTGTTTTTCAGGATCAACCACGGCAGTCGCTCCAGCAGATACGGTCGACTGTCAGGATACCAGACAGAGGTGGAAGGGATACGGAGCAGCGCATCGGCGGGCTCCAGACGGCGCTTGTCAGCTTCCCGAGTGGCCAGCGTTCTACAGAGGCTTCAGCAGGTGAGACAGTTTTAATTTCTGGGCAAAGTGGTGGTTTGGGGGAGTCTAGTGTGCAGGATGCTAGTGGTGATACGGTGGCTGGGAGAGTGGTGGCTGGTTTGAAGGATCTACTGTCAAAGTTGGAGGGGGGTCCGGGGTCTTCCGTGGAGAGATCATGGTTGCCTCCGGCTGGGGCTGCGGTTGTTCCAGATCTAGGTAGGACTGAGGTTAGCGGTAACGATGCCACTGGGTCCAAGGGGGGTCCAGTTCTGGAGGCGGTCACCAGTGCAGGGACAGCTAAGGAGTCAGTTAGTGCCGGCATTAAGCCGGCAGACGGGGCTGAGTTGAGGGTGGCCGACACAGCGATGTCACGCTCGTGTCTCTGCTCCATTGGTCCTTTGGGAATGCACTTAACAGCTGATGTGAAGGACAAAATATGTAAGAGAGAATTCATTGAATTGTTCTCCCTACTCCCTCTTGAGCAGTCCTTTGTGATTCCAGAGGATTCCAAAAAGGATGTTGCAAAGAAAGAGGAAGAAGAGAGGAAAAAACGCTATAGGAAATTGCCAAAAACATTTTCAAATTGGTTCCAAGCGTTTGTAATTTATGCAAGTGTTTTTTCGGGTAGGTTCCCGGATCAGGGGGAAGCGTTGTTTTGTTACCTGGATGAGGTAGCGGCTGCTCAGAGGACTTATGGGGGTATGGCGTGGTGGTCCTATGACGAGCAGTTCCGGCAGCGGCTTTCGGTGAAGCCGGATATGAGGTGGGATGACCGGGACATGGGCTTGTGGCTCAGAATAATGACACCGCTTCGGGCCACCCAGTCCTTTCGGTCAGGAGCCGGTGGCTCTTCCAGCAGTGGGTCTCCGGCGTCCGTCAAAAAAGGATGTTGCTTTGCATACAACGACAAATTCTGTAAATGGGGAGCTGGCTGTAGGTTTCGGCACGAGTGCTCTGGGTGTGGGGGATCCCACCCCTATGTTAAGTGCTTTAAAAGGGGTAAGCCAGGAGGTTCAGGTGACATGCCTGAAAAAGGGGGCGACTCCGGTGATGCTAGGCGCGATGGAACCATGGCTCGCCCTGTACGCTAGGTGTCTGGGTTGTCGTGAGGAAGCGGCCTTGTTATGGCACGGCTTCCAGTTTGGTTTTGTGATTCCGTCTCAGGGTGGGTGTACTGTTTTTCGGGGAAATTTGAAGTCGGCCCGTCTGTGGCCGGGCGTGGTTTTGAAAAAATTGGGTAAGGAGGTGTCCTTGGGGCGCATGGCTGGTCCATTTGAACGGCCTCCTATTGTGAATCTGAGGGTATCCCCGCTAGGAGTTGTTCCTAAACGTGAAAGTGGTAAATTCCGGTTGATCCACCATTTATCTTTCCCTAAAGGGGGATCGGTGAATGATGGCATCCCGCAGGAATTGTCTTCAGTCAAGTATGCGTCTTTCGATCAGGCGGTTAGCTTGGTGCGGGAGGCTGGCCCCTCCGCTTTGCTGGCTAAGATTGACATTGAGGCGGCTTTTCGGCTGTTGCCGGTGCACCCGACTTCGCACCATTTGTTGGGTTGCCG
This sequence comes from Bombina bombina, assembly GCF_027579735.1. Lineage (NCBI taxonomy): Eukaryota > Metazoa > Chordata > Amphibia > Anura > Bombinatoridae > Bombina > Bombina bombina. The sequence goes on along the minus strand of NC_069504.1, from coordinate 1,131,903,661 downwards.
GGTAGACGACTGTTACTATGTTGACCTGTGTCTCCCCATGGGTTGCTCCATCTCATGTTCACTCTTTGAAAAGTTTAGTACGTTTCTTGAATGGGTTATTGCTGAGCGAGCGGGCTTGTCATCATTGGTTCATTACCTGGATGATTTTTTGTTTGTGGGCCCGGCGGGGTCTGACGATTGTAGGCTTTTGCAGGAGGTTTGCTATATGGTCACGTCTGAGTTTGGCGTGCCCATTGCGTTTGAAAAGTCTGAAGGCCCGGTGACCTCTTTAGAATTTCTGGGTATTACCATTGATTCGGTGAACATGGAATGCAGGCTTCCCTGGGGTAAAGTGGTTGATTTGTTGGAAGTTATTGAACAATTTTTGCATGCAAAAAAGGTTACGCTTCGGGAAATGCAGTCGTTGGTGGGCAAGTTTAACTTTGCATGCAGAATTATCCCGATGGGGAGGGTTTTCTGTAGGAGGTTATCCTTGGCCACTGCCGGGGTTGTTAAACCGCATCATTTCATTCGGCTTCCCAAGGAGTTGAAGGATGATTTGCGTGTGTGGAGGCAATTTTTGTTGAGTTTTAATGGCTCAACTCTAATTCAGGCAGTCAGGATGTCCAATGATGAGCTTGGGTTAGTGACTGATTCAGCGGGTGGTTGTGGCTTTGGCGCTTATTTTGGGGGTCATTGGTGTGCTGATCGGTGGCCCCCTGAATGGTTTTCCCTGGGTTTGGTCAAGAACCTGGTGTTCTTAGAGCTATTCCCGATAGTAGTCTCCTTGTTTGTGTGGGAGGGTGACTTGAGCAATAAGGCGGTGGTTTTCTATTCGGACAACATGGGTGTCGTGTATGCATTGAATACTTTGTCAGCTAAGTCATTGCCTGTATTGAGATTGTTGCGAGTGCTGGTCTTGAGATGTTTGCAGCTGAACGTGTGCATTAAGGCTAGGCACATCCCGGGAGTTTGTAATGCTATAGCAGATTCCTTATCTCGTTTTCAGTGGCAACGTTTTCGGGAGCTGGTTCCTCATGCAGATACGGAAGGTTGCCCGTGCCCAAGTTACCTGTGGCGTCTAGGAGTGGAAGACTGGCTGAGCTTGTAAAGGCTTCCCTTGCTCCAGGTACTTGGGCGGCTTATTCTAGAGTGTGGTGGGAGTGGGAACTTAGATTGGCTGGTAGAGCGGGGGAGGAGTTGGTGTCAGATTTTACACCTTTTTTGTTGGATTGGATGGTGGAATGGGGTGTATCGAAGTTGTCCCATTCGGCGATGGACAGGCGGTTGGCGGCCTTGGCTTTCCGCTTTAAGTTATTAGGTCTGAGGGACATTACAAAAGAATTTTGTGTGAGGCAGGTCTTGAAAGGTCTGAAGAGAGGTGTTGTGGGTTGTACTTTGGAGCGTCGGCGTCCTATTACTTTTTCATTGCTTAGCAGTATATTTAGGGTGTTGGGGGCTGTGTGCTTATCGGATTTTGAAACTTCTTTGTTCCGTTTGGCTTTTGTTTTTGCCTTCTTTGGGGCATTTAGAATCTCGGAATTGGTCAGTAAAAACCTGGTGTCAATGGGTGGATTGGCCTTGGCGGATGTGGTGTTGTTTGATTCCAAGGTAGAGATATTTTTGAGGCGAAGCAAGACAGACCAGATGGGGCGGGGAAGAACGATAGTTCTTTTTCCCAATGGTTTGGAGGTTTGTCCTTGGCGATGTCTAAGGCATTATTTGGGAATACGGCCCCCTGTTGGGGGCTCATTGTTGGTCCATCACGATGGGCGGCCGCTGTCACAGTTTCAGTTCCGGGCGGTTTTAAATAAGGCATTGCTGAAGTTGGGTTTCTCTGCAGGGGACTTTGGGTCTCATTCTTTCCGCATAGGGGCGGCAACGGAGGCTTCACTGAGGGGTTTATCTGACACGGTTGTTAAAGGCATTGGTAGGTGGGATTCCGGGAGGTTCCGCCTGTATGTACGTCCTGAATTAAGTATTTAGGGCAGTATTCCGTGTTACTGTTAATTTTTTGTGTTCTAGGTGTGGAGCGCGTGTGGCTGGTCGGCCACTCGTTTATTTATTGGGCACGAAGAGCTGCTGCAATGAAATTGGACGGCTTGCAGTTGGGGTTTTCCAAGTCTCGTTGTGAGGTTAAATGGTTCGGTGTTAGGGGGCTTCGTTGGGACAAGTTATTGCCCCTGGTTGTTGACTATTGCAAAACTTTTCGGCCTCCAACTGTGTTGCTGGTTCATGCTGGGGGTAACGATCTTGGTTTCTTACCACAAAGGGAGCTGGTGAGAACCATGAAAAGGGACATTGGGAGGTTATTGTTTTTATACCCTGAGCTTAAGATTGTTTGGTCCGATATTTTACCAAGGAGATTTTGGAGGGCGGCTTGGGATCCTGTCCGGCTTGACAAGAGCAGGAGAAAGGTTAACAAGTTGATGGGTTCCTTTGTTCGGAGATTGGGTGGCTTGGTAGTGCATCACCCGGACTTGGCGGAGGTGGGACAGGGTGAGTTCTATTCCCCGGACGGGGTGCATCTCAATGATTTTGGATTACAGCTCTTTATACTTGACTTTAAGGAGATTTTATGCAGAATTGAGGGGTTGGCGGGACTGGCCTGAGGTGTCAGTTCAGTCGGTGGCGGGGGTGCTAGCCCTTACAAGTGCAGCAGGTTATGGCCAATTGTTAATGCGGAGGTATTTAGAATTTCCCATGGGGGGAATTTTAATTTTGGGTTCCTAAGGGCACGGGGTTCCTTAGAGGTTTTATGTGTTGGTATTGACGGGCCCAATCACTTGCACGGTTGGGTCCATTGGTGGTTTGACGGCCATTAGAGAAAAAGAAATAAATAGGGGCTAGCACCACTGGTTTTTTGGGTTGTTATGTATATATGTGGTTGCAATACTTGTTGTTATTTATTAAGTTATTAAAGTTATTAAAGTTTTCTAATATTTATTAAAATAAAGGAGCTGCGGCCAATTTGTACCAACGCCAAGTCTAGTGTCTTTATTTGTTTTGTGTGTATTAAAAAAATGTTAAAAGGTGGTGTTAAAAGGTAAGGGCCGGTTCTTGACGAAATAGCAGGTCAAGGGGCTCCTGGAAGCGGTGCAAAGCTGGCTGGAGGGAGCTTTGACCGCAGAGGAAGTAGGCAGTGTAGTCAGGAGAAGTTAGGGGCGGAGCAGGGTAGGAGGTTACTTATAGCGGAGCTGAGCGGGAAAGCCAGCAGTTGCTAAAAAATTTATAACAGAAAGCATCTCCCTCCCACCCGTCCCTAATTTATATGGTTCTTGTTTCTGGGATTATTGTCGCAGTTTTGGGCGGGGGTGCTAGCCCTTACAAGTGCAGCAGGTTATGGCCAATTGTTAATGCGGAGGTATTTAGAATTTCCCATGGGGGGAATTTTAATTTTGGGTTCCTAAGGGCACGGGGTTCCTTAGAGGTTTTATGTGTTGGTATTGACGGGCCCAATCACTTGCACGGTTGGGTCCATTGGTGGTTTGACGGCCATTAGAGAAAAAGAAATAAATAGGGGCTAGCACCACTGGTTTTTTGGGTTGTTATGTATATATGTGGTTGCAATACTTGTTGTTATTTATTAAGTTATTAAAGTTATTAAAGTTTTCTAATATTTATTAAAATAAAGGAGCTGCGGCCAATTTGTACCAACGCCAAGTCTAGTGTCTTTATTTGTTTTGTGTGTATTAAAAAAATGTTAAAAGGTGGTGTTAAAAGGTAAGGGCCGGTTCTTGACGAAATAGCAGGTCATGTAACTTATATGTTACAATAATAAGCACGCATGTAAACTTATACGTTACACTAATAAGCACGCATGTAACTTATAAGTTACAATAATAAGCACGCATGTAACTAATACGTTACAATAATAAGAACGCATGTAACTTATACGTTACAATAATAAGCACGCATGTAACGTATACGTTACAATAATAAGCACGCATGTAACTTATACGTTACAATAATAAGCACGCATGTAAATTTATACGTCACAATAATAAGCACGCATGTAACTTATACATTACAATAATAAGCACGCATGTAAACTTATACTTTAAACTAATAAGCAAGCATGTAACTTATACGTTACAATAATAAGCACGCATGTAACTTATACGTTACAATAATAAGCACGCATGTAACTTATATGTTACACTAATAAGCACGCAAGTAACTTATACGTTACAATAATAAGCACGCTTGTAAACTTATACGTTACACTAATAAGCACGCATGTAACTTATACGTTACAATAATAAGCACACATGTAAACTTATGCGTTACACTAATAAGCACGCATGTAACTTATATGTTACAATAATAAGCACCCATGTAACTTATACGTTACAATAATAAGCACACATGTAACTTATATGTTACACTAATAAGCACGCTTATAACTTATATGTTACAATAATAAGCATGCATGTAAACTCATACGTTACAATAATAAGCACGCATGTAACTTATACGATACAATAATAAGCACGCATGTAAACTTATATGTTACAATAATAGGCAAGCATCTAACTTATATGTTACAATAATAAGCACGCATGTAACTTATACGATACAATAATAAGCACGCATGTAAACTTATACGTTACAATAATAGCCAAGCATGTAACTTATACGTTACACTAATAAGCACGCATGTAACTTATATGTTACAATAATAAGCACGCATGTAACTTATACGTTACAATAATAAGCACGCATGTAACTTATACGTTACAATAATAAGCACGCATGTAACTTATACGTTACACTAATAAGCACGCATGTAACTTATACGTTACACTAATAAGCACGCATGTAAACTTATACTTTACACTAATAAGCACGCATGTAACTTATATGTTACAATAATAAGCACGCATGTAACTTAGACGTTACAATAATAAGCACGCATGTAACTTATACGTTACAATAATAAGCACGCATGTAAACTTATACGTTACACTAATAAGCACGCATGTAACTTATACGTTACAATAATAAGCACGCATGTAAACTTATACGTTACACTAATAAGCACACCTGTAACTTATACGTTACAATAATAAGCACGCATGTAACTTATACGTTACAATAATAAGCACACCTGTAACTTATACGTTACAATAAAAAGCACGCATGTAACTTATACGTTACAATAAGCACGCATGTAAACTTATACGTTACAATAATAAGCACGCATGTAACTTATACGTTACAATAATAAGCACGCATGTAAACTTATACGTTACAATAATAAGCACACCTGTAACTTATACGTTACAATAATAAGCACGCATGTAACTTATACGTTACAATAATAAGCACACCTGTAACTTATACGTTACAATAATAAGCACGCATGTAACTTATACGTTACAATAAGCACGCATGTAAACTTATACGTTACAATAATAAGCACACCTGTAACTTATACGTTACAATAATAAGCATGCATGTAACTTATACGTTACAATAAGAAGCACGCATGTAACTTATACGTTACAATAATAAGCATGCATGTAACTTATACGTTACAATAATAAGCACACATGTAACTTAAACGTTACAATAATAAGCACACCTGTAACTTATACGTTACAATAATAAGCACACCTGTAACTTATACGTTACAATAATAAGCACACCTGTAACTTATACGTTACAATAATAAGCACGCATGTAACTTATACGTTACAATAATAAGCACACCTGTAACTTATACGTTACAATAATAAGCATGCATGTAACTTATACGTTACAATAAGAAGCACGCATGTAACTTATACGCTACAATAATAAGCATACATGTAACTTATACGTTACAATAATAAGCACGCATGTAACTTATACGTTATAATAAGCATGCATGTAAACTTATACGTTACACTAATAAGCACGCATGTAACTTATACGTTAAAATAATAAGCATAAATGTAAACTTATACGTTACACTAATAAGCATGCATGTAACTTATACGTTACAATAATAAGCATGCATGTAAACTTATGCGTTACACTAATAAGCACGCATGTAACTTATACGTTACAATAATAAGCAGGCATGTAACTTATACGTTACAATAATAAGCACGCATGTAACTTATACGTTACAATAATAAGCACGCATATAACTTATATGTTACAATAATAAGCATGCATGTAAACTCATACGTTACACTAATAAGCACGCATGTAACTTATATGTTACAATAATAAGCACGCATGTAAACTTATACGTTACACTAATAAGCACGCATGTAACTTATAGGTTACAATAATAAGCACGCATGTAACTAATACGTTACAATAATAAGCACGCATGTAACTTATACGTTACAATAATAAGCACGCATGTAACGTATACGTTACAATAATAAGCACGCATGTAACTTATACGTTACAATAATAAGCACGCATGTAAATTTATACGTTACAATAATAAGCACGCATGTAACTTATACATTACAATAGTAAGTACGCATGTAACTTATACGTTACAATAATAAGCACTCATGTAACTTATATGTTACACTAATAAGCACGCAAGTAACTTATACGTTACAATAATAAGCACGCTTGTAAACTTATACGTTACACTAAAAAGCACGCATGTAACTTATACGTTACAATAATAAGCATGCATGTAAACTTATACGTTACACTAATAAGCACGCATGTAACTTATACGTTACAATAATAAGCACACATGTAAACTTATGCGTTACACTAATAAGCACGCATGTAACTTATATGTTACAATAATAAGCATGCATGTAAACTCATACGTTACAATAATAAGCATGCATCTAACTTATATGTTACAATAATAAGCATGCATGTAAACTTATACGTTACAATAATAGCCAAGCATGTAACTTATACGTTACACTAATAAGCACACATGTAACTTATATGTTACAATAATAAGCACGCATGTAACTTATACGTTACAATAATAAGCACGCATGTAACTTATACGTTACAATAATAAGCACGCATGTAACTTATACGTTACAATAATAAGCACGCGTGTAAACTTATACGTTACACTAATAAGCACGCATGTAACTTATACGTTACAATAATAAGCACGCATTTAAACTTATACGTTACATTAATAAGCACGCATGTAACTTATACGTTACAATAATAAGCACGCATGTAAACTTATACGTTACAATAATAGCCAAGCATGTAACTTATACGTTACACTAATAAGCACATATGTAACTTATATGTTACAATAATAAGCACGCATTTAAACTTATACGTTACATTAATAAGCACGCATGTAACTTATACGTTACACTAATAAGCACGCATGTAACTTATACGTTACAATAATAAGCACGCATGTAACTTATACGTTACAATAATAAGCACGCATGTAACTTATACGTTACAATAATAAGCACGCATGTAACTTATACGTTACAATAATAAGCACGCATTTAAACTTATAAGTTACATTAATAAGCACGCATGTAACTTATACGTTACAATAATAAGCACGCATGTAACTTATACGTTACAATAATAAGCACGCATGTGACTTATACGTTGCAATAATAAGCACCATGTAACTTATACGTTACAATAATAAGCACACATGTAACTTATACGTTACAATAATAAGCACGCATGTGACTTATACGTTGCAATAATAAGCACGCATGTAACTTATACGTTACACTAATAAGCACGCATGTAACTTATACGCTACAATAATAAGCACGCATGTAAACTTATACGTTACACTAATAAGCACGCATGTAACTTATACGTTACAATAAGAAGCACGCATGTAACTTATACGTTACAATAAGAAGCACTCATGTAACTTATACGTTGCAATAATAAGCACACATGTAACTTATACGTTACAATAATAAGCAGGCATGTAAACTTATACGTTACACTAATAAGCACGCATGTAACTTATACGTTGCAATAATAAGCACCATGTAACTTATACGTTACAATAATAAGCACGCATGTAACTTATACGTTACACTAATAAGCATGCATGTAACTTATACGTCACAATAATAAGCACACATGTAACTTATACGTCACAATAATAAGCACGCATGTAACTTATACGTTGCAATAATAAGCACCATGTAACTTATACGTTACACTAATAAGCACGCATGTAACTTATACGTTACAATAATAAGCACGCATGTAAACTTATGCGTTACACTAATAAGCACGCATGTAACTTATATGTTACAATAATAAGCACGCATGTAACTTATACGTTACAATAATAAGCACGCATGTAACTTATACGTTACAATAATAAGCACGCATATAACTTATTTGTTACAATAATAAGCATGCATGTAAACTCATACGTTACACTAATAAGCACGCATGTAACTTATATGTTACAATACTAAGCACGCATGTAAACTTATACGTTACACTAATAAGCACGCATGTAACTTATAGGTTACAATAATAAGCACGCATGTAACTTATACGTTACAATAATAAGCACGCATGTAACTTATACGTTACAATAATAAGCATGCATGTAACTTATACATTACAATAATAAGCACGCATGTAACTAATACGTTACAATAATAAGCACGCATGTAACTTATACATTACAATAATAAGCACGCATGTAACTTATACGTTACAATAATAAGCACGCATGTAAATTTATACGTTACAATAATAAGCACGCATGTAACTTATACATTACAATAATAAGCACGCATGTAAACTTATACTTTAAACTAATAAGCAAGCATGTAACTTATACGTTACAATAATAAGCACGCATGTAAATTTATACGTTACAATAATAAGCACGCATGTAACTTATACATTACAATAATAAGCACGCATGTAAACTTATACTTTAAACTAATAAGCAAGCATGTAACTTATACGTTACAATAATAAGCACGCATGTAACTTATACGTTACAATAATAAGCACACCTGTAACTTATACGTTACAATAATAAGCACGCATGTAACTTATACGTTACAATAAGCACGCATGTAAACTTATACGTTACAATAATAAGCACGCATGTAACTTATACGTTACAATAATAAGCACGCATGTAAACTTATACGTTACAATAATAAGCACACCTGTAACTTATACGTTACAATAATAAGCACGCATGTAACTTATACGTTACAATAATAAGCACACCTGTAACTTATACGTTACAATAATAAGCACGCATGTAACTTATACGTTACAATAAGCACGCATGTAAACTTATACGTTACAATAATAAGCATGCATGTAACTTATACGTTACAATAAGAAGCACGCATGTAACTTATACGTTACAATAATAAGCACATCTGTAACTTATACGTTACAATAATAAGCACACCTGTAACTTATACGTTACAATAATAAGCACGCATGTAACTTATACGTTACAATAAGCACGCATGTAAACTTATACGTTACAATAATAAGCATGCATGTAACTTATACGTTACAATAATAAGCACACATGTAACTTAAACGTTACAATAATAAGCATGCATGTAACTTATACGTTACACTAATAAGCACGCATGTAACTTATACGTTATAATAAGCATGCATGTAAACTTATACGTTACACTAATAAGCACGCATGTAACTTATACGTTAAAATAATAAGCATAAATGTAAACTTATACGTTACACTAATAAGCACGCATGTAACTTATACGTTACAATAATAAGCATGCATGTAAACTTATGCGTTACACTAATAAGCACGCATGTAACTTATACGTTACAATAATAAGCAGGCATGTAACTTATACGTTACAATAATAAGCACGCATGTAACTTATACGTTACAATAATAAGCACGCATATAACTTATATGTTACAATAATAAGCATGCATGTAAACTCATACGTTACACTAATAAGCACGCATGTAACTTATATGTTACAATAATAAGCACGCATGTAAACTTATACGTTACACTAATAAGCACGCATGTAACTTATAAGTTACAATAATAAGCACGCATGTAACTAATAAGTTACAATAATAAGCACGCATGTAACTTATACGTTACAATAATAAGCACGCATGTAACGTATACGTTACAATAATAAGCACGCATGTAAATTTATACGTCACAATAATAAGCACGCATGTAACTTATACATTACAATAATAAGCACGCATGTAAACTTATACTTTAAACTAATAAACAAGCATGTAACTTATACGTTACAATAATAAGCACGCATGTAACTTATACGTTACAATAATAAGCACGCATGTAACTTATATGTTACACTAATAAGCACGCAAGTAACTTATACGTTACAATAATAAGCACGCTTGTAAACTTATACGTTACACTAATAAGCACGCATGTAACTTATACGTTACAATAATAAGCACACATGTAAACTTATGCGTTACACTAATAAGCACGCATGTAACTTATATGTTACAATAATAAGCACGCATGTAACTTATATGTTACACTAATAAGCACGCTTATAACTTATATGTTACAATAATAAGCATGCATGTAAACTCATACGTTACAAAAATAAGCACGCATGTAACTTATACGATACAATAATAAGCACGCATGTAAACTTATATGTTAAAATAATAGGCAAGCATCTAACTTATATGTTACAATAATAAGCACGCATGTAACTTATACGATACAATAATAAGCACGCATGTAAACTTATACGTTACAATAATAGCCAAGCATGTAACTTATACGTTACACTAATAAGCACGCATGTAACTTATATGTTACAATAATAAGCACGCATGTAACTTATACGTTACAATAATAAGCATGCATGTAACTTATACGTTACAATAATAAGCACGCATGTAACTTATACGTTACACTAATAAGCACGCATGTAACTTATACGTTACACTAATAAGCACGCATGTAAACTTATACTTTACACTAATAAGCACGCATGTAACTTATATGTTACAATAATAAGCACGCATGTAACTTATACGTTACAATAATAAGCACGCATGTAACTTATACGTTACAATAATAAACACGCATGTAACTTATACGTTACAATAATAAGCACGCGTGTAAACTTATACGTTACACTAATAAGCACGCATGTAACTTATACGTTACAATAATAAGCACGCATTTAAACTTATACGTTAAATTAATAAGCACGCATGTAACTTATACGTTACAATAATAAGCACGCATGTAACTTATACGTTACAATAATAAGCACGCATGTAACTTATATGTTACACTAATAAGCACGCATGTAATTTATATGTTACACTAATAAGCACGCATGTAACTTATACGTTACAATAATAATCATGCATGTAAACTTATACGTTACACTAATAAGCACGCATGTAACTTATACGTTACAATAATAAACACGCATGTAACTTATACGTTACAATAATAAGTATGCATGTAACTTATACGTTACAATAATAAGCACGCATGTAAACTTATACGTTACACTAATAAGCACGCATGTAACTTATACGTTACAATAATAAGCACGCATGTAAACTTATACATTACAATAATAAGCACGCATGTAAACTTATACATTACAATAATAAGCACGCATGTAACTTATACGTTACAATAATAAGCACGCATGTAAACTTATACGTTACACTAATAAGCACGCATGTAAACTTATACGTTACACTAATAAGCACACCTGTAACTTATACGTTACAATAATAAGCACGCATGTAACTTATACGTTACAATAATAAGCACACCTGTAACTTATACGTTACAATAATAAGCACGCATGTAACTTATACGTTACAATAAGCACGCATGTAAACTTATACGTTACAATAATAAGCACGCATGTAACTTATACGTTACAATAATAAGCACGCATGTAAACTTATACGTTACAATAATAAGCACACCTGTAACTTATACGTTACAATAATAAGCACGCATGTAACTTACACGTTACAATAATAAGCACACCTGTAACTTATACGTTACCATAATAAGCATGCATGTAACTTATACGTTACAATAAGAAGCACGCATGTAACTTATACGTTACAATAATAAGCATGCATGTAACTTATACGTTACAATAATAAGCACACATGTAACTTAAACGTTACAATAATAAGCACACCTGTAACTTATACGTTACAATAATAAGCACACCTGTAACTTATACGTTACAATAATAAGCACACCTGTAACTTATACGTTACAATAATAAGCACGCATGTAACTTATACGTTACAATAATAAGCACACCTGTAACTTATACGTTACAATAATAAGCATGCATGTAACTTATACGTTACAATAAGAAGCACGCATGTAACTTATACGCTACAATAATAAGCATGCATGTAACTTATACGTTACAATAATAAGCACGCATGTAACTTATACGTTATAATAAGCATGCATGTAAACTTATACGTTACACTAATAAGCACGCATGTAACTTATACGTTAAAATAATAAGCATAAATGTAAACTTATACGTTACACTAATAAGCACGCATGTAACTTATACGTTAAAATAATAAGCATAAATGTAAACTTATACGTTACAATAATAAGCATGCATGTAAACTTATGCGTTACACTAATAAGCACGCATGTAACTTATACGTTACAATAATAAGCAGGCATGTAACTTATACGTTACAATAATAAGCACGCATGTAACTTATACGTTACAATAATAAGCATGCATATAACATATATGTTACAATAATAAGCATGCATGTAAACTCATACGTTACACTAATAAGCACACATGTAACTTATATGTTACAATAATAAGCACGCATGTAAACTTATACGTTACACTAATAAGCACGCATGTAACTTATAGGTTACAATAATAAGCACGCATGTAACTAATACGTTACAATAATAAGCACGCATGTAACTTATACGTTACAATAATAAGCACGCATGTAACGTATACGTTACAATAATAAGCACGCATGTAACTTATACGTTACAATAATAAGCACGCATGTAAATTTATACGTTACAATAATAAGCATGCATGTAACTTATACATTACAATAATAAGCACGCATGTAACTTATACATTACAATAATAAGCACGCATGTAACTTATATGTTACACTAATGAGCACGCAAGTAACTTATACGTTACAATAATAAGCACGCTTGTAAACTTATACGTTACACTAATAAGCACGCATGTAACTTATACGTTACAATAATAAGCACGCATGTAAACTTATGCGTTACACTAATAAGCACGCATGTAACTTATATGTTACAATAATAAGCACGCATGTAACTTATACGTTACAATAATAAGCACGCATGTAACTTATACGTTACAATAATAAGCACGCATATAACTTATTTGTTACAATAATAAGCATGCATGTAAACTCATACGTTACACTAATAAGCACGCATGTAACTTATATGTTACAATACTAAGCACGCATGTAAACTTATACGTTACACTAATAAGCACGCATGTAACTTATAGGTTACAATAATAAGCACGCATGTAACTAATACGTTACAATAATAAGCACGCATGTAACTTATACGTTACAATAATAAGCACGCATGTAACTTATACGTTACAATAATAAGCATGCATGTAACTTATACATTACAATAATAAGCACGCATGTAACTTATACGTTACAATAATAAGCACGCATGTAACTTATACATTACAATAATAAGCACGCATGTAACTTATACGTTACAATAATAAGCACGCATGTAAATTTATACGTTACAATAATAAGCACGCATGTAACTTATACATTACAATAATAAGCACGCATGTAAACTTATACTTTAAACTAATAAGCAAGCATGTAACTTATACGTTACAATAATAAGCACGCATGTAAATTTATACGTTACAATAATAAGCACGCATGTAACTTATACATTACAATAATAAGCACGCATGTAAACTTATACTTTAAACTAATAAGCAAGCATGTAACTTATACGTTACAATAATAAGCACGCATGTAACTTATACGTTACAATAATAAGCACACCTGTAACTTATACGTTACAATAATAAGCACGCATGTAACTTATACGTTACAATAAGCACGCATGTAAACTTATACGTTACAATAATAAGCACGCATGTAACTTATACGTTACAATAATAAGCACGCATGTAAACTTATACGTTACAATAATAAGCACACCTGTAACTTATACGTTACAATAATAAGCACGCATGTAACTTATACGTTACAATAATAAGCACACCTGTAACTTATACGTTACAATAATAAGCACGCATGTAACTTATACGTTACAATAAGCACGCATGTAAACTTATACGTTACAATAATAAGCATGCATGTAACTTATACGTTACAATAAGAAGCACGCATGTAACTTATACGTTACAATAATAAGCACATCTGTAACTTATACGTTACAATAATAAGCACACCTGTAACTTATACGTTACAATAATAAGCACGCATGTAACTTATACGTTACAATAATAAGCACACCTGTAACTTATACGTTACAATAATAAGCACGCATGTAACTTATACGTTACAATAAGCACGCATGTAAACTTATACGTTACAATAATAAGCATGCATATAACTTATACGTTACAATAATAAGCACACATGTAACTTAAACGTTACAATAATAAGCATGCATGTAACTTATACATTACACTAATAAGCACGCATGTAACTTATACGTTATAATAAGCATGCATGTAAACTTATACGTTACACTAATAAGCACGCATGTAACTTATACGTTAAAATAATAAGCATAAATGTAAACTTATACGTTACACTAATAAGCACGCATGTAACTTATACGTTATAATAATAAGCATGCATGTAAACTTATGCGTTACACTAATAAGCACGCATGTAACTTATACGTTACAATAATAAGCAGGCATGTAACTTATACGTTACAATAATAAGCACGCATGTAACTTATACGTTACAATAATAAGCACGCATATAACTTATATGTTACAATAATAAGCATGCATGTAAACTCATACGTTACACTAATAAGCACGCATGTAACTTATATGTTACAATAATAAGCACGCATGTAAACTTATACGTTACACTAATAAGCACGCATGTAACTTATAAGTTACAATAATAAGCACGCATGTAACTAATACGTTACAATAATAAGCACGCATGTAACTTATACGTTACAATAATAAGCACGCATGTAACGTATACGTTACAATAATAAGCACGCATGTAACTTATACGTTACAATAATAAGCACGCATGTAAATTTATACGTCACAATAATAAGCACGCATGTAACTTATACATTACAATAATAAGCACGCATGTAAACTTATACTTTAAACTAATAAACAAGCATGTAACTTATACGTTACAATAATAAGCACGCATGTAACTTATACGTTACAATAATAAGCACGCATGTAACTTATATGTTACACTAATAAGCACGCAAGTAACTTATACGTTACAATAATAAGCACGCTTGTAAACTTATACGTTACACTAATAAGCACGCATGTAACTTATACGTTACAATAATAAGCACACATGTAAACTTATGCGTTACACTAATAAGCACGCATGTAACTTATATGTTACAATAATAAGCACGCATGTAACTTATACGTTACAATAATAAGCACACATGTAACTTATATGTTACACTAATAAGCACGCTTATAACTTATATGTTACAATAATAAGCATGCATGTAAACTCATACGTTACAATAATAAGCACGCATGTAACTTATACGATACAATAATAAGCACGCATGTAAACTTATATGTTACAATAATAGGCAAGCATCTAACTTATATGTTACAATAATAAGCACGCATGTAACTTATACGATACAATAATAAGCACGCATGTAAACTTATACGTTACAATAATAGCCAAGCATGTAACTTATACGTTACACTAATAAGCACGCATGTAACTTATATGTTACAATAATAAGCACGCATGTAACTTATACGTTACACTAATAAGCACGCATGTAACTTATACGTTACACTAATAAGCACGCATGTAACTTATACGTTACACTAATAAGCACGCATGTAAACTTATACTTTACACTAATAAGCACGCATGTAACTTATATGTTACAATAATAAGCACGCATGTAACTTATACGTTACAATAATAAGCACGCATGTAACTTATACGTTACAATAATAAACACGCATGTAACTTATACGTTACAATAATAAGCACGCGTGTAAACTTATACGTTACACTAATAAGCACGCATGTAACTTATACGTTACAATAATAAGCACGCATTTAAACTTATACGTTAAATTAATAAGCACGCATGTAACTTATACGTTACAATAATAAGCACGCATGTAACTTATACATTACAATAATAAGCACGCATGTAACTTATATGTTACACTAATAAGCACGCATGTAATTTATATGTTACACTAATAAGCAGGCATGTAACTTATACGTTACAATAATAAGCACACCTGTAACTTATACGTTACAATAATAAGCACGCATGTAACTTATACGTTACAATAAGCACGCATGTAAACTTATACGTTACAATAATAAGCATGCATATAACTTATACGTTACAATAATAAGCACACATGTAACTTAAACGTTACAATAATAAGCATGCATGTAACTTATACATTACACTAATAAGCACGCATGTAACTTATACGTTATAATAAGCATGCATGTAAACTTATACGTTACACTAATAAGCACGCATGTAACTTATACGTTAAAATAATAAGCATAAATGTAAACTTATACGTTACACTAATAAGCACGCATGTAACTTATACGTTATAATAATAAGCATGCATGTAAACTTATGCGTTACACTAATAAGCACGCATGTAACTTATACGTTACAATAATAAGCAGGCATGTAACTTATACGTTACAATAATAAGCACGCATGTAACTTATACGTTACAATAATAAGCACGCATATAACTTATATGTTACAATAATAAGCATGCATGTAAACTCATACGTTACACTAATAAGCACGCATGTAACTTATACGTTACAATAATAAGCACGCATGTAAACTTATACGTTACACTAATAAGCACGCATGTAACTTATAAGTTACAATAATAAGCACGCATGTAACTAATACGTTACAATAATAAGCACGCATGTAACTTATACGTTACAATAATAAGCACGCATGTAACGTATACGTTACAATAATAAGCACGCATGTAACTTATACGTTACAATAATAAGCACGCATGTAAATTTATACGTCACAATAATAAGCACGCATGTAACTTATACATTACAATAATAAGCACGCATGTAAACTTATACTTTAAACTAATAAGCAAGCATGTAACTTATACGTTACAATAATAAGCACGCATGTAACTTATACGTTACAATAATAAGCACGCATGTAACTTATATGTTACACTAATAAGCACGCAAGTAACTTATACGTTACAATAATAAGCACGCTTGTAAACTTATACGTTACACTAATAAGCACGCATGTAACTTATACGTTACAATAATAAGCACACATGTAAACTTATGCGTTACACTAATAAGCACGCATGTAACTTATATGTTACAATAATAAGCACGCATGTAACTTATACGTTACAATAATAAGCACACATGTAACTTATATGTTACACTAATAAGCACGCTTATAACTTATATGTTACAATAATAAGCATGCATGTAAACTCATACGTTACAATAATAAGCACGCATGTAACTTATACGATACAATAATAAGCACGCATGTAAACTTATATGTTACAATAATAGG
This sequence comes from Bombina bombina, assembly GCF_027579735.1. Classification (NCBI taxonomy): domain Eukaryota; kingdom Metazoa; phylum Chordata; class Amphibia; order Anura; family Bombinatoridae; genus Bombina; species Bombina bombina. The sequence goes on along the minus strand of NC_069504.1, from coordinate 1,131,885,852 downwards.
CAAGCATCTAACTTATATGTTACAATAATAAGCACGCATGTAACTTATACGATACAATAATAAGCACGCATGTAAACTTATACGTTACAATAATAGCCAAGCATGTAACTTATACGTTACACTAATAAGCACGCATGTAACTTATATGTTACAATAATAAGCACGCATGTAACTTATACGTTACACTAATAAGCACGCATGTAACTTATACGTTACACTAATAAGCACGCATGTAACTTATACGTTACACTAATAAGCACGCATGTAAACTTATACTTTACACTAATAAGCACGCATGTAACTTATATGTTACAATAATAAGCACGCATGTAACTTAGACGTTACAATAATAAGCACGCATGTAACTTATACGTTACAATAATAAACACGCATGTAAATTATACGTTACAACAATAAGCACGCGTGTAAACTTATACGTTACACTAATAAGCACGCATGTAACTTATACGTTACAATAATAAGCACGCATTTAAACTTATACGTTACATTAATAAGCACGCATGTAACTTATACGTTACAATAATAAGCACGCATGTAACTTATACATTACAATAATAAGCACGCATGTAACTTATATGTTACACTAATAAGCACGCATGTAATTTATATGTTACACTAATAAGCACGCATGTAACTTATACGTTACAATAATAATCATGCATGTAAACTTATACGTTACACTAATAAGCACGCATGTAACTTATACGTTACAATAATAAACACGCATGTAACTTATACGTTACAATAATAAGTATGCATGTAACTTATACGTTACAATAATAAGCACGCATGTAAACTTATACGTTACACTAATAAGCACGCATGTAACTTATACGTTACAATAATAAGCACGCATGTAAACTTATACATTACAATAATAAGCACGCATGTAACTTATACGTTACAATAATAAGCACGCATGTAAACTTATACGTTACACTAATAAGCACGCATGTAAACTTATACGTTACACTAATAAGCACACCTGTAACTTATACGTTACAATAATAAGCACGCATGTAACTTATACGTTACAATAATAAGCACACCTGTAACTTATACGTTACAATAATAAGCACGCATGTAACTTATACGTTACAATAAGCACGCATGTAAACTTATACGTTACAATAATAAGCACGCATGTAACTTATACGTTACAATAATAAGCACGCATGTAAACTTATACGTTACAATAATAAGCACACCTGTAACTTATACGTTACAATAATAAGCACGCATGTAACTTACACGTTACAATAATAAGCACACCTGTAACTTATACGTTACAATAATAAGCATGCATGTAACTTATACGTTACAATAAGAAGCACGCATGTAACTTATACGTTACAATAATAAGCATGCATGTAACTTATACGTTACAATAATAAGCACACATGTAACTTAAACGTTACAATAATAAGCACACCTGTAACTTATACGTTACAATAATAAGCACACCTGTAACTTATACGTTACAATAATAAGCACACCTGTAACTTATACGTTACAATAATAAGCACGCATGTAACTTATACGTTACAATAATAAGCACTCCTGTAACTTATACGTTACAATAATAAGCATGCATGTAACTTATACGTTACAATAAGAAGCACGCATGTAACTTATACGCTACAATAATAAGCATGCATGTAACTTATACGTTACAATAATAAGCACGCATGTAACTTATACGTTATAATAAGCATGCATGTAAACTTATACGTTACACTAATAAGCACGCATGTAACTTATACGTTAAAATAATAAGCATAAATGTAAACTTATACGTTACACTAATAAGCACGCATGTAACTTATACGTTAAAATAATAAGCATAAATGTAAACTTATACGTTACAATAATAAGCATGCATGTAAACTTATGCGTTACACTAATAAGCACGCATGTAACTTATACGTTACAATAATAAGCAGGCATGTAACTTATACGTTACAATAATAAGCACGCATGTAACTTATACGTTACAATAATAAGCATGCATATAACTTATATGTTACAATAATAAGCATGCATGTAAACTCATACGTTACACTAATAAGCACACATGTAACTTATATGTTACAATAATAAGCACGCATGTAAACTTATACGTTACACTAATAAGCACGCATGTAACTTATAGGTTACAATAATAAGCACGCATGTAACTAATACGTTACAATAATAAGCACGCATGTAACTTATACGTTACAATAATAAGCACGCATGTAACGTATACGTTACAATAATAAGCACGCATGTAACTTATACGTTACAATAATAAGCACGCATGTAAATTTATACGTTACAATAATAAGCACGCATGTAACTTATACATTACAATAATAAGCACGCATGTAACTTATACGTTACAATAATAAGCACGCATGTAACTTATATGTTACACTAATAAGCACGCAAGTAACTTATACGTTACAATAATAAGCACGCTTGTAAACTTATACGTTACACTAAAAAGCACGCATGTAACTTATACATTACAATAATAAGCATGCATGTAAACTTATACGTTACACTAATAAGCACGCATGTAACTTATACGTTACAATAATAAGCACACATGTAAACTTATGCGTTACACTAATAAGCACGCATGTAACTTATATGTTACAATAATAAGCATGCATGTAAACTCATACGTTACAATAATAAGCATGCATCTAACTTATATGTTACAATAATAAGCATGCATGTAAACTTATACGTTTCAATAATAGCCAAGCATGTAACTTATACGTTACACTAATAAGCACACATGTAACTTATATGTTACAATAATAAGCACGCATGTAACTTATACGTTACAATAATAAGCACGCATGTAACTTATACGTTACAATAATAAGCACGCATGTAACTTATACGTTACAATAATAAGCACGCGTGTAAACTTATATGTTACACTAATAAGCACGCATGTAACTTATACGTTACAATAATAAGCACGCATTTAAACTTATACGTTACATTAATAAGCACGCATGTATTTTATACGTTACAATAATAAGCACGCATGTAAACTTATACGTTACAATAATAGCCAAGCATGTAACTTATACGTTACACTAATAAGCACACATGTAACTTATATGTTACAATAATAAGCACGCATTTAAACTTATACGTTACATTAATAAGCACGCATGTAACTTATACGTTACACTAATAAGCACGCATGTAACTTATACGTTACAATAATAAGCACGCATGTAACTTATACGTTACAATAATAAGCACGCATGTAACTTATACGTTACAATAATAAGCACACATGTAACTTATACGTTACAATAATAAGCACGCATTTAAACTTATAAGTTACATTAATAAGCACGCATGTAACTTATACGTTACAATAATAAGCACGCATGTAACTTATACGTTACAATAATAAGCACGCATGTGACTTATACGTTGCAATAATAAGCACCATGTAACTTATACGTTACAATAATAAGCACACATGTAACTTATACGTTACAATAATAAGCACGCATGTGACTTATACGTTGCAATAATAAGCACGCATGTAACTTATACGTTACACTAATAAGCACGCATGTAACTTATACGCTACAATAATAAGCACGCATGTAAACTTATACGTTACACTAATAAGCACGCATGTAACTTATACGTTACAATAAGAAGCACGCATGTAACTTATACGTTACAATAAGAAGCACTCATGTAACTTATACGTTGCAATAATAAGCACACATGTAACTTATACGTTACAATAATAAGCAGGCATGTAAACTTATACGTTACACTAATAAGCACGCATGTAACTTATACGTTGCAATAATAAGCACCATGTAACTTATACGTTACAATAATAAGCATGCATGTAACTTATACGTTACACTAATAAGCATGCATGTAACTTATACGTTACAATAATAAGCACGCATGTAACTTATACGTTGCAATAATAAGCACCATGTAACTTATACGTTACACTAATAAGCACGCATGTAACTTATACGTTACAATAATAAGCACGCATGTAAACTTATGCGTTACACTAATAAGCACGCATGTAACTTATACGTTACAATAATAAGCACGCATTTAAACTTATACGTTACATTAATAAGCACGCATGTAACTTATACGTTACAATAATAAGCACGCATATAACTTATTTGTTACAATAATAAGCATGCATGTAAACTCATACGTTACACTAATAAGCACGCATGTAACTTATATGTTACAATACTAAGCACGCATGTAAACTTATACGTTACACTAATAAGCACGCATGTAACTTATAGGTTACAATAATAAGCACGCATGTAACTTATACGTTACAATAATAAGCACGCCTGTAACTTATACGTTACAATAATAAGCATGCATGTAACTTATACATTACAATAATAAGCACGCATGTAACTAATACGTTACAATAATAAGCACGCATGTAACTTATACATTACAATAATAAGCACGCATGTAACTTATACGTTACAATAATAAGCACGCATGTAAATTTATACGTTACAATAATAAGCACGCATGTAACTTATACATTACAATAATAAGCACGCATGTAAACTTAAACTTTAAACTAATAAGCAAGCATGTAACTTATACGTTACAATAATAAGCACGCATGTAAATTTATACGTTACAATAATAAGCACGCATGTAACTTATACATTACAATAATAAGCACGCATGTAAACTTACACTTTAAACTAATAAGCAAGCATGTAACTTATACGTTACAATAATTAGCACGCATGTAACTTATACGTTACAATAATAAGCACGCATGTAACTTATATGTTACACTAATAAGCACGCAAGTAACTTATACGTTACAATAATAAGCACGCATGTAAACTTATACGTTACACTAATAAGCACGCATGTAACTTATACGTTACAATAATAAGCATGCATGTAAACTTATGCGTTACACTAATAAGCACGCATGTAACTTATACGTTACAATAATAAGCACGCATGTAACTTATACGTTACAATAATAAGCACGCATGTGACTTATACGTTGCAATAATAAGCACCATGTAACTTATACGTTACAATAATAAGCACACATGTAACTTATACGTTACAATAATAAGCACGCATGTGACTTATACGTTGCAATAATAAGCACCATGTAACTTATACGTTACAATAATAAGCACACATGTAACTTATACGTTACAATAATAAGCACGCATGTGACTTATACGTTGCAATAATAAGCACGCATGTAACTTATACGTTACACTAATAAGCACGCATGTAACTTATACGCTACAATAATAAGCACGCATGTAAACTTATACGTTACACTAATAAGCACGCATGTAACTTATACGTTACAATAAGAAGCACGCATGTAACTTATACGTTACAATAAGAAGCACTCATGTAACTTATACGTTACACTAATAAGCACGCATGTAACTTATACGTTGCAATAATAAGCACCATGTAACTTATACGTTACAATAATAAGCACGCATGTAACTTATACGTTACACTAATAAGCATGCATGTAACTTATACGTTACAATAATAAGCACACATGTAACTTATACGTCACAATAATAAGCACGCATGTAACTTATACGTTGCAATAATAAGCACCATGTAACTTATACGTTACACTAATAAGCACGCATGTAACTTATACGTTACAATAATAAGCACGCATGTAAACTTATGCGTTACACTAATAAGCACGCATGTAACTTATATGTTACAATAATAAGCACGCATGTAACTTATACGTTACAATAATAAGCACGCATGTAACTTATACGTTACAATAATAAGCACGCATATAACTTATTTGTTACAATAATAAGCATGCATGTAAACTCATACGTTACACTAATAAGCACGCATGTAACTTATATGTTACAATACTAAGCACGCATGTAAACTTATACGTTACACTAATAAGCACGCATGTAACTTATAGGTTACAATAATAAGCACGCATGTAACTAATACGTTACAATAATAAGCACGCATGTAACTTATACGTTACAATAATAAGCACGCATGTAACTTATACGTTACAATAATAAGCATGCATGTAACTTATACATTACAATAATAAGCACGCATGTAACTAATACGTTACAATAATAAGCACGCATGTAACTTATACATTACAATAATAAGCACGCATGTAACTTATACGTTACAATAATAAGCACGCATGTAAATTTATACGTTACAATAATAAGCACGCATGTAACTTATACATTACAATAATAAGCACGCATGTAAACTTATACTTTAAACTAATAAGCAAGCATGTAACTTATACGTTACAATAATAAGCACGCATGTAAATTTATACGTTACAATAATAAGCACGCATGTAACTTATACATTACAATAATAAGCACGCATGTAAACTTATACTTAAACTAATAAGCAAGCATGTAACTTATACGTTACAATAATTAGCACGCATGTAACTTATACGTTACAATAATAAGCACGCATGTAACTTATATGTTACACTAATAAGCACGCAAGTAACTTATACGTTACAATAATAAGCACGCATGTAAACTTATACGTTACACTAATAAGCACGCATGTAACTTATACGTTACAATAATAAGCATGCATGTAAACTTATGCGTTACACTAATAAGCACGCATGTAACTTATATGTTACAATAATAAGCACGCATGTAACTTATACGTTACAATAATAAGCACACATGTAACTTATATGTTACACTAATTAGCACGCTTATAACTTATATGTTACAATAATAAGCATGCATGTAAACTCATACGTTACAATAATAAGCATGCATTTAACTTATATGTTACAATAATAAGCACGCATGTAACTTATATGTTACAATAATAAGCACGCATGTAACTTATACGTTACAATAATAAGCACGCATGTGACTTATACGTTGCAATAATAAGCACCATGTAACTTATACGTTACAATAATAAGCACACATGTAACTTATACGTTACAATAATAAGCACGCATGTGACTTATACGTTGCAATAATAAGCACGCATGTAACTTATACGTTACACTAATAAGCACGCATATAACTTATACGCTACAATAATAAGCACGCATGTAAACTTATACGTTACACTAATAAGCACGCATGTAACTTATACGTTACAATAAGAAGCACGCATGTAACTTATACGTTACAATAAGAAGCACTCATGTAACTTATACGTTGCAATAATAAGCACACATGTAACTTATACGTTACAATAATAAGCACGCATGTAAACTTATACGTTACACTAATAAGCACGCATGTAACTTATACGTTGCAATAATAAGCACCATGTAACTTATACGTTACAATAATAAGCACGCATGTAACTTATACGTTACACTAATAAGCATGCATGTAACTTATACGTTACAATAATAAGCACACATGTAACTTATACGTCACAATAATAAGCACGCATGTAACTTATACGTTGCAATAATAAGCACCATGTAACTTATACGTTACACTAATAAGCACGCATGTAACTTATACGTTACAATAATAAGCACGCATGTAAACTTATGCGTTACACTAATAAGCACGCATGTAACTTATATGTTACAATAATAAGCACGCATGTAACTTATACGTTACAATAATAAGCACGCATGTAACTTATACGTTACAATAATAAGCACGCATATAACTTATATGTTACAATAATAAGCATGCATGTAAACTCATACGTTACACTAATAAGCACGCATGTAACTTATATGTTACAATAATAAGCACGCATGTAAACTTATACGTTACACTAATAAGCACGCATGTAACTTATAGGTTACAATAATAAGCACGCATGTAACTAATACGTTACAATAATAAGCACGCATGTAACTTATACGTTACAATAATAAGCACGCATGTAACTTATACGTTACAATAATAAGCATGCATGTAACTTATACATTACAATAATAAGCACGCATGTAACTAATACGTTACAATAATAAGCACGCATGTAACTTATACATTACAATAATAAGCACGCATGTAACTTATACGTTACAATAATAAGCACGCATGTAAATTTTATACGTTACAATAATAAGCACGCATGTAACTTATACATTACAATAATAAGCACGCATGTAAACTGTAACTTATACGTTACAATAATAAGCATGCATGTAAATTTATACGTTACAATAATAAGCACGCATGTAACTTATACATTACAATAATAAGCACGCATGTTAACTTATACTTTAAACTAATAAGCAAGCATGTAACTTATACGTTACAATAATTAGCACGCATGTAACTTATACGTTACAATAATAAGCACGCATGTAACTTATATGTTACACTAATAAGCACGCAATTAACTTATACGTTACAATAATAAGCACGCATGTAAACTTATACGTTACACTAATAAGCACGCATGTAACTTATACGTTACAATAATAAGCATGCATGTAAACTTATGCGTTACACTAATAAGCACGCATGTAACTTATATGTTACAATAATAAGCACGCATGTAACTTATACGTTACAATAATAAGCACACATGTAACTTATATGTTACACTAATAAGCACGCTTATAACTTATATGTTACAATAATAAGCATGCATGTAAACTCATACGTTACAATAATAAGCATGCATGTAACTTATATGTTACAATAATAAGCACGCATGCAACTTATATGTTACAATAATAAGCACGCATGTAATTTATACGTTACAATAATAAGCATGCATGTAACTTATACGTTACAATAATAAGCATAAATGTAAACTTATACGTTACACTAATAAGCACGCATGTAACTTATACGTTACAATAATAAGCATGCATCTAACTTATATGTTACAATAATAAGCACGCATGTAACTTATATGTTACAATAATAAGCACGCATGTAAACTTATACGTTACACTAATAAGCACGTATGTAACTTATACGATACAATAATAAGCACGCATGTAAACTTATACGTTACAATAATAGGCAAGCATGTAACTTATACGTTACACTAATAAGCACACATGTAACTTATATGTTACAATAATAAGCACGCATGCAACTTATACGTTACAATAATAAGCACGCATGTAACTTATACGTTTCAATAATAAGCACGCATGTAACTTATACGTTACAATAATAAGCATGCATGTAACTTATACGTTACAATAATAAGCACGCATGTAACTTATACGTTACAATAATAAGCACACGTATAAACTTATACGTTACACTAATAAGCACGCATGTAACTTATACATTACAATAATAAGCACGCATTTAAACTTATACGTTACACTAATAAGCACGCATGTAACTTATACGTTACAATAATAAGCACGCATGTAACTTATACGTTACAATAATAAGCACGCATGTGACTTATACGTTGCAATAATAAGCACCATGTAACTTATACGTTACAATAATAAGCACACATGTAACTTATACGTTACAATAATAAGCACGCATGTAACTTATACGTTACAATAATAAGCACGCATGTAAACTTATACGTCACACTAATAAGCACGCATGTAACTTATACGTTACAAGAAGAAGCACGCATGTAACTTATACGTTACAATAAGAAGCACTCATGTAACTTATACGTTGCAATAATAAGCACCATGTAACTTATACGTTACAATAATAAGCACGCATGTAACTTATACGTTACACTAATAAGCACGCATGTAACTTATACGTTACAATAATAAGCACGCATGTAACTGATACGTTACAATAATAAGCATGCATGTAACTTATACATTACAATAATAAGCACGCATGTAACTTATATGTTACACTATTAAGCACGCATGTAACTTATACGTCACAATAATAAGCACGCATGTAACATATGTTACAATAATAAGCACGCATGTAACTTATACGTTACAATAATAAGCACACATGTAACTTATAGGTTACAATAATAAGCACGCATGTAACTTATACTTTACAATAATAAGCACGCATGTAACTTATACGTTACACTTATAAGCACGCATGTAACTTATACGCTACAATAATAAGCATGCATGTAAACTTATACGTTACACTAATAAGCACGCATGTAACTTATACGTTACAATAATAAGCACGCATGTAACTTATACGTTACACTAATAAGCACACATGTAATTTATACGTTACACTAATAAGCATGCATGTAACTTATACGTTACACTAATAAGCACGCATGTAATTTATACGTTACACTAATAAGCACGCATGTAACTTATACGTTACAATAATAAGCACGCATGTAACTTATACGTTACAATAATAAGCACGCGTGTAACTTATACGTTACAATAAGCACGCATGTAAACTTATACGTTACACTAATAAGCACGCATGTAACTTATACGTTACACTAATAAGCACGCATGTAACTTATACGTTACAATAATAAGCACGCATGTAACTTATACGTTCCAATAATAAGCACGCATGTAACTTATACGTTACACTAATAAGCACGCATGTAACTTATACGTTACAATAATAAGCACGCATGTAACTTATACATAACAATAATAAGCACGCATGTAACTTATACATAACAATAATAAGCACGCGTGTAACTTATACGTTACAATAATAAGCACGCATGTAAACTTATACGTTACAATAATAAGCACGCATGTAACTTATACGTTACAATAATAAGCACGCGTGTAACTTATACGTTACAATAATAAGCACGCATGTAACTTATACGTTACAATAATAAGCACGCGTGTAACTTATACGTTACACTAATAGTACAAAATGGTTTATTTGGGCTGAGGGACTAATTTGTGCTGCAACTGTTTTATCAGACAGTCACCTTTAAAGGACATTCTGATCAAAATTTAAATGCACACGGATGAATTACATCATTGCATAGAAACGTATTTGCAGTACACATTTATTGGCAAAAATGCTTCTAGTAAAAGTTGTTCCCTGTTTTAGTGTTAACATTTTCTCTGCACGTGCATGTGAAACATAGCCAGATATTCTCAGTGCACCAGTATTTAAATACTGTAGCTGCTCAGAGCACCAGTGGGGCTCGTATCATGTCAGCAAGTAACAAATTGAGTCATTACAAGATGGTACAAGCACCTCCTTATGCTGAGCAAGTGCTGTATTTAAAAGGCTGGTGCACGGTGCATACTTAAATACACTTTTGAAACAGCTATAGCTTTTAGTAGAAGCATTTTTGCTAATACCTGTATATTAAAGAAATGCTTCTAATCAAAACTGAAATACATCTATGTGGTTTCCAATGTTGGCTGGAATGTCCCTTTAAGCTTTTACGTTTATGGCACACATGGGCATTCCTCCCTAAATCTAGCTGCTACTGTAATTGTAACATTTCTATTTCATTAAAGGGACATAAAGACCATACACATAAATAATATCACAGTTTACTTCTATCATCCAATGTACCACTTTATCGTTTGTTGTTTGTTTAAAGCATACTGAGGTAGGCTCAGGAGCAAGGGTGTGTTTTGTAGCACAATAGGGCACTTTGTTTAAGGGGACATTCCCGCCAACATTGGAATCCGCATGATGCATTTCAGTTTTGAATAGAAACATTTTTGTATTATACAGGTATTAGCAAACATGCTTTTAATAAAAGCTATAGCTGTTTCAAAAGCATATTTAAGTATGCACCGTGCACCAGCATTTTAAACGCAGCTCTCGCTCAGAGAGCATAAGGTGCTTGTACCATCTAGTAATGACTCAATTTGTTAATTGCTTATATGATACAAGCCCCACTTGTGCTCTGAGGAGCTGCAGTATTTCAAATGCTGGTGCACTAAGAATATCTAGCAATGCTTCACGTGCACGTGCAGATAAAAATGTTAACACTAAATCAGTGATAGCTTTTACTAGAAGCATTTTTACCAATGCATTTACAGGTATATTGCAAATATGTTCCTATTAAAATATGTAATTCACCTATGTGCATTTAAATTTTGACTGAAATGTCCCTTTAACTGCTCTCCATGAGAAAATAGTAGTAGGCTCATGAACATGCATGTGCCTTGAGTTCTATATGGATACCATTGTTACAAATATTTGCCTAGATTTAGAGTTCTGCGTTAGCCGTCAAAAGCAGCGTTAAGGGGTCCTAACGCTGGTTTTTACCGCCCGCTGGTATTTAGAGTCAGTCATGAAAGGGTCTAACGCTCACTTTCCAGCCGCAACTTTTCCATACCGCAGATCCCCCTACGCCAATTGCGTATCCAATATTTTCAATGGGATCTTCCTAACGCCGGTATTTAGAGTTTTGGCTGAAGTGAGCAGTAGACCCTCTACCGACAAGACTCCAGCCGCAAGAAAAAGTCAGTAGTTAAGAGCTTTCTGGGCTAACGCCGGTTTATAAAGCTCTTAACTACTGTGCTCTAAAGTACACTAACACCCATAAACTACCTATGTACCCCTAAACCGAGGTTCCCCCACATCGCCGCCACTATAATAATTTTTTTTAACCCCTAATCTGCCGACCGCACACTGCCGCCACCTACATTATCCCTATGAACCCCTAATTTGCTGCCCCTAACATCGCCGACACCTACATAATATTTATTAACCCCTAATCTGCCCCCCCAACGTCGCCGCTACCTAACTACACTTATTAACCCCCTAACCTCGCCGCCACTCTAATAAAGTTATTAACCCCTAAACCGCCGCACTCCTGCCTCGCAAACCCTATAATAAATAGTATTAACCCCTAATCTGCCCTCCCTAACATCGCTGCCGACCGGACCTCGCCGCTACTCTAATAAATGTATTAACCCCTAAGGCTAAGTCTAACCCTAACACCCCCCTAAATTAAATATAATTTTAATCTAACTAAATAAATTAAATATTATTAACTAAAGTATTCCTATTTAAAGCTAAATACTTACCTGTAAAATAAACCCTAATATAGCTACAATATAACGAATAATTATATTGTAGCTATTTTAGGATTTATATTTATTTTACAGGCAACTTTGTATTTATTTTAACTAGGTACAATAGCTATTAAATAGTTAATAACTATTTAATAGCTACCTAGTTAAAATAATTACAAAATTACCTGTAAAATAAATCCTAACCTAAGTTACAATTAAACCTAACACTACACTATCATTAAATTAATTAAATAAATTACCTACAATTACCTACAATTAAATAAAATAAACTAAATTACAAAAAAAACCCCACTAAATTACAAAAAAAAAGAAGATTACAAGAATATTAGGCTAATTACACCTACTCTAAGCCCCTTAATAAAATAAAAAAGCCCCCCAAAATAATAAAGGTCCCTACCCTATTCTAAATTAAAAATTAACCAGCTCTTTTACATGTAAAAAAACCCACAATACCACCCCCCAACATTACAACCCACCTCCCACATACCCCTACTCTAACCCAAACCCCCTTAAATAAACCTAACACTACCCCCCTGAAGATCTCTCTACCTTGAGTCGTGTTCACCAGGCCAGGTAACGATGGACCAAAAGAGGACATGCCCCAAAGTAATCAGCTCTTTTGCCTGTAAAAAACCCCACAATACCACCCCCCAACATTACAACCCACCTCCCACATACCCCTACTCTAACCCAAACCCCCTTAAATAAACCTAACACTACCCCCCTGAAGATCTCTCTACCTTGAGTCGTGTTCACCATGCCAGGCAACGATGGACCAAAAGAGGACATCCGGAGCGGCAGAAGTCTTCATCCTATCCGGGCAGAAGAGGACATCCGGACCGGCAGACATCTTCATCCAAGTGGCATCTTCTATCTTCATCCATCCGGAGCGGAGCAGAGCCATCTTCTTCCAGCCGATGCAGATCCATCCTTCTTTACCGACGCCTACTTGCCGAATGAAGGTTCCTTTAAATGACGTCATCCAAGATGGCGTCCCTCGAATTCCGATTGGCTGATAGGATTCTATCAGCCAATCGGAATTAAGGTAGGAAGAATCAGCCAATCAGATTGAGCTCGCATTCTATTGGCTGATCGGAACAGCCAATAGAATGCAAACTCAATCTGATTGGATGATTGGATCAGCCAATCAGATTGAACTTGAATCTGATTGGCTGATTCAATCAGCCAATCAGATTTTTCCTACCTTAATTCCGATTGGCTGATAGAATAGATAGATAAGTGTAAGGTTAGGGGTGTTTAGACTCGGGGTTCATGTTAGGGTGTTAGGTGCAGACTTAGAAAGTGTTTCCCTATAGGAAACAATGGGGCTGCGTTAGGAGCTGAACGCTGCTTTTTTGCAGGTGTTAGGTTTTTTTTCAGCCCAAACTGCCCCATTGTTTCCTATGGGGATATCGTGCATAAGCACGTTTTTCCAGCTAGTCGCTACCGTAAGCAACGCTGGTATTGAGAGTTGAAGTGGCGGTAAATATGCCTTTACGCTCCCTTTTTGGAGCCTAACGCAGCCCTTCAGAGAACTCTAAATACCAGCGTTGTTTAGAAGCAGCGCTGGAAAAAAAAGACGCATAGCTAACGCACCTCTTCGGCCGCAAAACTCTAAATCTAGGCGATTGTTGCAAACAGTGCTGCCAGAGTGCTCTAGACACGTGCACTCTCCTAAGCCTTCCTTAGTATACTTTCATGGGCAGGGGCTAAGATTCAACAAAGTAGAGGAGACTAGAAATAAGTTTAGGTTCATAATTAATAAATTTGAAAGTTTTTTATTTTATTTTTTTAACTGTAAGTGAATATGGAAATTTCAAGAATGATTTAATTGCCCTTTTAATGTGTAATTTCAGTGCTACTATCTGAGCAGATCCTAGATTGAATGATTTTCTTCTATAGGTCCTAATTAAATGGTCTTTGTGTTTGGTCCTAATTGAATGGTCCTTCTCTATTAATCCTAATTGAAAAGTCTTTCTGTCTTGGTCCTAACTGAATAGTTTCATCTCTTGGTCCTAATTGAATGGTTTTCCTTTATTGGTCCTAATTGAATGTTTTTCCCATATTGGTCCTAATTGAATGGTTTTCCTATATTGGTCCTAATTGAATGGTTTTCCTATATTGGTCCTAATTGAATGGTTTTCCTATATTGGTCCTAATTGAATGGTTTTCCCATATTGGTCCTAATTGAATGGTTTTCCTATATTGGTCCTAATTGAATGGTTTTCCCATATTGGTCCTAATTGAATGGTTTTCCTATATTGGTCCTAATTGAATGGTTTTCCTATATTGGTCCTAATTGAATGGTTTTCCCATATTGGTCCTAATTGAATGGTTTTCCTATATTGGTCCTAATTGAATGGTTTTCCTATATTGGTCCTAATTGAATGTTTTTCCCATATTGGTCCTAATTGAATGGTTTTCCTATATTGGTCCTAATTGAATGGTTTTCCTATATTGGTCCTAATTGAATGGTCTTCTTTGGCCTTTTATGAAAAATAACCATACTCTAGTATTTTTTGTAGCTGGAATTTCTATATTACATGACAAATTTGATTTAAATGTATTAAACATTGGTCCATTTATTCCCTGACAACTGCCCCTACAATTTTCAGCGCTCCTCACTAGTGTACTGCAGAGCTCTGTAATGTTTAATATCCCTGGCTCCATATGTTTTCTAACAATAGATACAGTCTTGCTTTCAGCATAACAATATAAAGACCTTGTGGATATGTTTTTCAATGTTAATCATAAAAAGCAGAGAAAGCAAGAAACTGTGCTATTATCTTCTGCTGAATCCTGATAGGAAAGAAAGAAGCTATTATGTATTACTTGACTAGAACACATTTGGATAACATGTGAAATAATATTCAACAAAATTCAGCTGTGAACACTTTCCATCTGTAACCCGTTGTTTCCGTTAGTAAACAGATAAAAGGTCATTCTATAAAAAAGAAGCACTGGGAAGTAAAATGTTGGAAGCAACTCGGATACATGCCCTGATCAGCTCCCAACTCCTACACAACACGTGGAAGATGCGACAGAACAGAGACACTTTGCATTGTTGAAATATGCCCCAGTACAGATTTACAATTTAGCAGGATTAATACACCAGCTCCTTTCATACAGAAATATAGCAAAATATTCTCCACTTTTTCACACCTTAAAACCAATGTGCTATCATAAAATATTGCAAAAGTTGCAGTAGAGAAAATACTTAAAGAGACATTAAACTTAATAGTTAATAGCCCCGTAAAGGGCCATATTTTAAAATGGAGCGCCAATGATATTGCGGGACGTGATACGCAATATCGCTGGACCACACTAACATTAGTTTGCGGCATGATATTACAAGTCCATGGTAAATCGCATTTACCAGAGAAGGGTTAGTGCGGCCGACATCACTTTAGCGCAACCTATACTTCCAATGTATATCGTGACCATGTTAAATATCAATCATATTACAAGTAGTGATGTCCCGAACTGTTTGCCCGCGAATGGTTCACGGCGAATATAGCTTGTTCACGTTCGCGTTTGTGGGCGAACACATGGCGATGTTCGATCCGCCCCTATGTGTCATCATTGTGGAAACTTTGACCCTTTATATCACAGCCGCCTGACACATTAGAGCCAATCAACATCAGACACTCCCTCACAGACCCTCCCAGCTACTCGGAATCCGCCATTTTAAACTCAAAACGACCTTGCTTTCTTAATGAGAGGACGTGTTGTGGCTTTGCTCCTGACATTAATAGGAAAAACATAGCTAGGCTAGTGTATTTACAGTCCAGAAGGACTCCACTCATCTCTGCTGCAAGCACAGCACCCCAAAAAGCCCTTTTTAGGGCTATATTTCGTGCCATTTTTTTTTTTTTCCGTTTTTTTTAGTAGCATTTGCTTGGCTTTCAGGCTGTGTGTTTAAGGCTCACAGCATATGCTGTGACTACTGCCACCACTGATATCTCCCTAACAACATTAGTTTAAATTTAACTAACAAAAAAAATTAATTATTTTTCTAGTGTAATTTTTTTTTCATTTTCTATCAGGCTAGTGTCACACAGCATATACTCGGGTTCATTGCTCTGTGCCAGCCAGCAGCCACCAGTGTTAATATCCGTTTATAACATTATTTTAAATTAAAAAAAAAATATATATATATATATATATTTTGCTAGTGTAATCTAATTACATTTACTATCAGGCCTGTGTCTGTCAGGCTCACTCAGCATTAATATACCTCATTTTTTTCAGTCTTTTGGTTAATTGGTCTGTGCCAGGCAGCCACCCAGCACTCATATCTATTCTTCTTCACCTTAATTTTAATATAAAAAAAAAAAGTTTAAATTTGTTTGCTAGTGTAATCTAATATAATTTTCTATCCGGCCTGTGTGTTTTGCTGACATACAGAGCCTACTGTGTTTACTTGCTGCCCTCCCTAGTCTATGAGCCACGACTCATATGTGTTTAACCTTTTTTTAATTTCCCTCCCCCAAAAATAATTTCAATCATTTTTCTAGTGTAATCTAATAGTATTTTCTATCAGGCGTGTGTGTATCTGACTTACAGAGCCTACTGTTTTTAATAGCTGCCCTTCCAAGGCTATCAGCCACGACTCATATGTATGTGCTTAACCTTTTTCTTTAAATTTCCAAAAAAAAGTCTTTAAATCATTATGCTAGTGTAATCTAATTGTATTTTCTATCAGGCCTGTGTCTAACTGTCTATCTGACTTACACAGCATACTGTTGTTAATTGCTGCCCTACGTAGCAGCCAGCCAGTGCGACCACTCATAGAGTCATATGTGCATTGCACTTCTTAACATAATTTTAATATTAAAATCTAAAATTTAAAAATATTTTGCAAGTGTAATCTAACTTAATTTTCTATCAGGCCTGTGTTTTTGTCACTTACACAGCATACTGTGTTAAATTGCTGCCCTACCTACCATCCACGACTCATATCTGCCAGCATGTGTGCCAGGCCCAACTAGCCAATTAGTGGCACCAATCACAATTCTTGTAACAGTATATAAAAAAATTAAAATCATAATTTTTTTGGACTGCAAATATTCAGTCTCCTAGTGCCATTGAATTGCATTTACCTCCTGCCTGCCACTTCCAGCCTTTTGTGCCAGGCCGTCTAGCCAACGATTTACACCAATCATAATTGTTGTCACAGACAGTATAGTTACTAATTAAAATTAAAAAAAATTTGATTGTTGATCTTAATCCTCAGTTTGCTCGTGCCCTAGAATTGCACATTTCTACTGCCTTCCAAGCCTGTGTGCCAGGCCTACTTGAAAAATATTTACACCAATCATATTTGTTGTGACAGTATTCTTAATAATTAAAAATTAAAATTGTTGGTAATAGTTGTTGAGAATCCTCAGTTTGCTGGTGCCATTGAATAGCACTTTCCTGCTGCCTTGCAGCCTGCTGTGAGCCAGGCCCACCTAGCCAATTGTTGCCAGCAATCATATTTCTTTTAACAGTATTGCAAAAATTGTCAATCATCACTGTTTTGACTGTCAGTAATCAGTCTCCTAGTGTCCTTGAATTGCATCTACCTCCTACCTGCCAGCCTTTTGTGCCAGGCCGTCTTGCCAACTATTTACACCAATCATAATTTTTTGTCACAGTATAGTTACTAATTAAAATTAAAAAATTCTTGATTGTTGATGATCTTAATCCTCAGTTTGCTCGTGCCCTAGAATTGCACTTTTTTACTTCCTTGCAAGACTGTGTGCCAGGCCTACTTGAAAAATATTTACACCAATCATATTTGTTGTGACAGTATTCTTAATAATTAAAAATTAGCATATGAGCATATGTTTAGTTATTATATTTTGTAAGGGTAATCATGCAGGCCATGTAGACCTCCACCGATAGGGTGAGTATGAGTAACAGCTATTAAAATGCGAAGGACATTACTAATTAACACAACATAGTTACCATGGGTCGCAGACCAAGAGCAGATGTCTTATTATTATATTTTGTATGGGTAATCATCCAGGCCGTATAGACCTCACCAAATAGGGGGAGTTACAGAGATTAAACTACTAAGAATGGTAGTACATAAAAAACAACCTAGTTAAAAAAGGTACCAGACAGCATGTCTTATTATTATATTTTTTCAGGGTAAACAGGCAGGCCATATAGAACACCCCCAATAGGGGGGGGGGGAACAGGGAAAAGTACTAATTAACACAAGCTAGTTGGGTCCAAGAACGCATGTTTAATTATTAGACTTTATTAGGGTAATTATATATCTAACAAATCTATCTATTTCTCTTCTATCGATTCTATCTAACTATCAATCTATGTATATCTATCTATCCTATCTATCAATCTATCTTCTGTCCGGGATGTTTTGAAACAGCCACTTTGGGAATGATAGTTGATTTAGGCCCATAATGGCTTAAAAGCAGACTCTGCATAAACTATGTCATTTTCCATGGGAGTTTTGACAGGGATCCCCCTCCAGCATGCAGCAGTCCAGGTGTTAGTACCCTTGAAACAACTTTTCCATCACTATTGTGGCCAGAAAGAGTCCTTGTAGGTTTAAAAGTTCGCCTGCCTATTGAATTCAATGGCGGTTCGCGCATTCGCAAACAATACCGGAAGTTCGAGTCCGCCGTTCGCGAACCAAAAATTTTAGGTTCACGACATCACTAATTACAAGTTGAAAGTTACAGGTTGCATTTGAGCGAAAGCTGAATATTTAGCATCACTAAACAAAGTGTAAGGATTAAAAAAAAGTTTCACAAAACACATAAAAAACAAGTAATACACATATATACACTTTTTAATAAAAAAATATAATTGAAATATTGATAAAAAGGTTTTAAAAGGTTTACAAAGGATATAGTATATGGCAAAGGTTTGATTGGAAAGGGCTCCAATGTGTGTATGTGTGTATATATATATATATATATATATATATATATATATATATATATATATATATATATCTGGTCAGGGATAGACAAAGCACTCACCGGTATTTTCCAAAAGTAAAACTTCACCTATATTAGGATACTTAAAACATCTTGTTATCCAAATTTTTGGTGTCTAACTTGACACCTTTGTCAATGGTCAAAACATGCATCAAGTCAGTGGTATAACACAGTGCCCAACAGCTATTTAAACAAAATATTTACAAGTCACAAGTTACATAGGGGCCGATGACGACATATGCTTCAATTCCAGTGTTCCATCAACAACACACCGCATGGGTAATTAACATAGCCAATCAAAATGCCATATAGTTATATAGGTATAGATATATGGTTACAAAAAAAATAAAATCACATGTATAAAGAAATAGCTGCTTAAAAATAAAAAGAACATTTTTATACTATGTAACGAACAATGAGAAGAAAACCTAACACACCTATAAGTTTTAGCACAGTTGATCTCACACAGTGGGCCAGATTATGAGTGAAGCGCAAATTAACTCTTCTGCTCAAGCGTTAATTGCGGTAGAAGTAAGCTTTTTGGGCTTGTTGGGTTGCACTCATACTACGAGTTCAAAGTAAACTGTTTTCATTCTCACGCTAAGCCAACAAGTGAAAAAAGATGAAGTTAAAATTATCATGTACGCATTCACATATTCCCCATAAAAGTCAAAGGAGAAAAAAGAGTGGGAAAAAATCCTAATACCCCACTCTCGGGAAAACCCAATCGCATATTCTTATTTGCGCTAAACCCGACATGAAAAAATGAATATTTAACATTCCAATGTTCTTCACATAACAGAATATCTTCTATTTATTCATAAATACATATTCCTACATATATCTCATGGTATTTTGGCACAATATATATATTTATTCCTATATAGAGAAAATAACTCATTGTGTAGTTCATTAACAAATCTAGACAGGCCAGAAGGCTTGTTTTTCCCACAGAAAACCTCTGGAATACACAATGAGTTATTTTCTCTATATTTTGTGCGTAGTGGAGGATTTTAAACTCACCTTTTACCTCCCCTTAATTTTAAATGTTGTTTTATTCCTATATTTATATATATATACATGATGAAATATAAGTATGTGCATATATATATATATATATATATACTGTATATGTATATATATATATATACGTTAATCCAACAAGATGCACTCCATATCACTAAGTCACAACCACCAAGGTGCTATATAATAAGTCCATATCCAATGTCAAAGATAAGAACTCACTGGACTTGAGTTTAAAACTTCACGTTTATTACAAACACTTAAAAATACGAATAACATTTCGGAAACCTCACAGGTCCCTATGTCAAATGCAGTACATCAAAAATTCTTACCTAAACCACTTACCTATACATCCCCTTTATATACATACCAATAAAAGTAATGCTATCTTACACCTGAAACACATGAACGCTGTATGCGCTCGCTGAACGCTGAGGTACTCAAAGCAGATGATTAAAATTCATGGTGAAAAATACATCTCTGAATTTAGTTGTCCGCTGTGTATACTCCTCATAGCAACTTTTGTTTTCTGACACTACTGTTTACCAAAAAAAGGACTAAAGTCCAACATGGCATTAAGGTCCCTAGGAGCCACTGTGTCCAGCATGTAAATCCACTTGGACTCCATCCATAGACGTTTCTGAGCCCTATTGCCCCCCCATCCATAAAGGTGGTATATGATCTATTAGCATGGTCCTGAGGCTTTGACAGGTTGTGTTTGGGTTGTACAAAGTGAAAAGCCACTGGCTGTTCCAAATGTATGATTGGCCATACGTTCTCAGAAGGTAGTAGTCATTTTCCCGACATACACCAGGGAACAGGGACAAATTAGAAGGTATAAGACATGGTCACTTGTACATGTTAATCTGTGATTAATTTTGTATCTTCTATTTAGATTTAGATGTTGGAACGACGACCCAATCTGCATACTGTGGCATGTAGTGCAGTCTCCACACTTGAAGCATCCCATCTTCATGGGTTTTAGCCAGCAGGTTTTTTTGGAAGCATTTTATGGGGTCTGTGTCCACCAGTATATCTCTTAAATTGGAAGCGTGGCAATATGCCATTCTTGGAGGTGGCGTCTGTTGGAATGGGAGACCTCTGTCTTTTTTCAACAGTTCCCAACGATCTTTAATGGCCAAGTTAATGGATTTGTGTGTTATGTCAAAAGTTGTAACAACGTTCAACCTATCTTCATTGTTAATTGCCTCAACTTTATCAGTAAGTAGTTCATCTTGAGTCCTAGTAAGGATTTTAGTCCTAGTGTCATATACAAGTTTTGGAGTATAGCCACAGGCAACCAGTTTCTTTTCCATTACATCCATCTGTTCCAGCATGTTTGGCACCTCAGTATTGTTTCTAACTAACCGAGTGAGTTGAGAGGCTACAATGCCCCTCTTCTGATGTGTGGGACAGCTATGGGATTAAAGTAATGAATTACTATCTGTTAACTTTAAAAATAATGATGTACCAAATCTACATTGCATATCTGAATAAAACTTAAATACATTGAGATCTAAAAAATCTATTTTGTCACAGGAAAACTCAATTTTGAAGTTTATCGGTGTACCCAGTGAATTTAGATCTTTCTCCCATGTCTGTAGTTCAGATTCGCTACCCCGCCACACCAGAAATACATCATCTATGTAGCGGGTGTAGTAAATCACCTTAGGATGCAAGTGTGGTTTCATAATGAATAATTCATGCCATGCCATGCCATATAGAGGATGGCATATGCAGGGGCCATATTTGAGCCCATGGCAGTTCCTGAGGTCTCAAACCTAAAATAATTGTTTTTCAAACAAAAAGTAGTTAACTCCAAAATAAATTAAATCGGTGGGCCTATATAAGACTTAACAAGCATCAGTCTTGTAGCCTGTATACCACCCTCATGGGGGGTGCTGGTGTATAGACTTCCCATGTCCATAGTAACCAAAATATCATCCCATTTTAACCAACCTGATTATTTTAAAGTTTTAATCAGAGTAGTGGAATCTTTCAAATAATCAAAAGTGTCTTTAACTGTCGATTGTAGAAAAAAATCAACATAAATTGCTATGTTTGAAAAAGGGAATCATGGGCAGAAACTATAGATCTACCGGGAGGATTCACTAAAGTTTTGTGCAATTTCGGCAGCAAATAAAATAGAGGTATCTTTGGGTGAGTTGTTGTAAAAAATGTAAATTCAGAATCATCTAAATGTCCAGCTTCAAATGCAGACCTCAGGAGTCAATATTAACTTGAAACTTGTGTGTGGGATTACCTCTTAATTTTGCATATACCTTTACATCTGTTAATTGTCTAATGGCCTCTGTTCTATATTCACAGTAGTCCATAATGAACATACCACCTCCTTGCCAGCCGGATGAATGATGATGGTATTGTCATTTTTTAGGTCTTCTTGGGCTTGTAATTCACCTTTGGACGAATTAGAAAAACATTTAGTATCACATGCGGTATAGTCATTACACATCATATTGGTGAAACTTTTAATGGAGGGGTTAGTAGTTGGAACTTTAAATCTAACAAGAGTACTCTGTGCCTTATCCCTAAAAAAAATCCTAAAATTTAAGCTGCCGTTGCAGCCTTTGAAGATCCACTATCTTTTCAAAAGTATTAATCTTAGGGGTAGGCACAAAGGATAAACAGCGATTTAATAGCCTCAATTCTGTCTCTTTAAGTGTTCTACTACTGAGGTTAAACAAAATGTTTATCTTTTGTTTTTGTGTAGTTTCTTTTTGTCTATAGCCCCTCTCCTAGTCTGTCTCCTTCTAGATCTTTTCCTAGCGGTGACGTGGATGCTGCCCTGGTAGCCAATCCGGAAAAAGAAGGTACAGAGGAGGAACTAGCTGTCTGCTCCCTAGACTGGGTGTTCTCTTTTTCAGTATTGAAGATATCTCCTTCAGAGGAATCTCCCACTCTGCTGTCAATTGATTTAAGGAGATTTTTAGAGCATAGGGTTCTGCGACAATGTATAGTGGTTGTAGCATCTTTGCCGTATAGCCACTTATAAACACGCCTTTCCCTATAATCAGTGTCGACTGTTGTAAGCTTTTTTTTTTTAAAAGACTATTAAATCTGTCTCATATTTAGCAACCAGTGTCTCTAATTTATTTACTCATTCCTGTGTTTTATCACCAGTGAGTATATGGTAGCTCTGTTGTTTGATCTGATCTATTTCCAATGTCATCTTATTTTTTAACATATTTAGTTCCTCTATAACCAGAAGCATAAGGTCCTAGGAATATTTATTTAAAATAGAGCACCATTTGCGACAAAACTCAGAAATTGATCTGCCTAAGGTGGGCACATTTTTTACTTTAAATCCCCTAGGGATTTGTCTATTTTTATGGTATCCTGAGAGATAAACAGCGTGTAAGTGGTAATCAATAGTGTTGTCGCAAACATAAAAATTTCGGTTCGCGAACGGCGGACTCGAACTTCCGGTATTGTTCGCGAACCGCCATTGACTTCAATAGGCAGACGAACTTTAAAACCTACAAGGACTCTTTCTGGCCACAATAGTGATGGAAAAGTTGTTTCAAGGTGACTAACACCTGGACTGTGGCATGCTGGAGGGGGATCCCTGGCAAAACTCCCATGGAAAATTACATAGTTTATGCAGAGTCTGCTTTTAACCATAAAGGGCCTAAATCACCTAACATTCCCAAATTGTTTGCAATAACGTGCTTTAAAACATCAGTTATGATGTCGTATCTATCAGGTAGTGTAAGGGTTACGGCCGCATCACAGTGACAGAGCAAATTCCAAGTGTAACGCACCGCAATCAACCGCAAACAGTCCACTTGCACAACCACGAGATAGATAGATTTGATAGATAGATACATAGATTACATAACTCAATCGATGCAATATACATATGATCGATACACTGTACATAGCTCAATAGATGCAATATACATTTGATAGATATGAATTACATCGATCAATAGATGCAATATACATTTGATAGATACGAATGTTATCGAATCAAAGATGCAATATACATTTTATAGATACGAATGACATCACCCAAAATATGTAATATACATTTTATAGATACGAATTACATCGATCAATAGATGCAATCTACATTTGATCGATACGTTTGATAGTTCGATCGATTTGATATATAAATAAATCGATTTGAAATATATATAATTTCCCTGACAGAGTATAACAATAAGACATGTGGTCTGTGACCCGTCGTGTGTTAATTAAGTAGTACTATTCTTAACATTTTACTACAACCTGTTACTCCCCCTATCGGATGAGGTCTATATGGCCTTCATTTTTGGAACCGGGAGATGGAAGAAGATGATTGTTCTGTCCTCCTACTTCAAATTTGTCAGAAACACAAGTGGCTGTCTCAAAACAGTCTGGACAGAAGATAGATCGATAGATAGGATAGATATACATAGATTGATAGTTAGATAGAATCGATAGAAGAGAAATAGATAGATTTTTTAGATGTATAATTACCCTGATAAAGTCTAATAATTAAACATGCGGTCTTGGACCCAACTAGGTTGTGTTAAGTAGTACTATTCTTCGCACTTTCAGCCCTGTAACTCTCCCTATTGGTGGAGGTCTATATGGCGGTTATGATTACCCTGACAAAGTATAACAACAAGACACGCGGTCTGGGACCCATGGTAATTTTGTTGTGTTAAACTTTTCTTATCACTTGAATCCCTCTTACCCCCCCTTTTGTTGGAGCGCTATATGGCCTGCATGATTAGCCTGACAAAGTATAATAAGAAAACATCTGGTCTTGGACCCATGGTAACTAGGTTGTGTTTAAGTAGTACTATTCTTAGAACTGTAATCCCTGTTACTCCCCCTATCAAGGGAGGTCTATATGGCCTGCATGATTACCCTGACAAAGTATAACAACAAGACACACGGTGTTGGACCCATGGTAACTAGCTTGTGTTAATTAGTACTTTTCTTAGCACTTTAATCCCTGTTACCCCCCCCTATCGGGGGAGGTCTATATGGCCTGCCTGATTACCCTGAAAAAATATAATAATAAGACATGCGGTCTGGGACCCATTTTAACTAGGTTGTGTTTTAAGTAGTACCATTCTTAGCACTTTAAACTCTGTAACTCCCCCTATTTGGGGAGGTCTATATGGCCTGGATGATTACCCATACAAAATATAATAATAAGACATCTGCTCTGGGTCTGTGACCCATGGTAACTATGTTGTGTTAATTAGTAATGTCCTTCGCATTTTAATAGCTGTTACTCATACTCACCCTATCGGTGGAGGTCTATATGGCCTGCATGATTACCCTTACAAAATATAATAACAAAACATGTGGTCTGGGACCCATGGTAACTAGGTTGTGTTAAGTAGTAATTTCCTTGGCATTTTAATACCTGTTAGGGGAGGTCGATATGGCCTGAATGATTACCCTTACAAAATATAATAACAAAACATGCGGTCTGGGACCCATGGTAACTAGGTTGTGTTAAGTATTACTCTTCTTAGCATTTTAATACCTGTTACTCACCCTATCGTGGGAGGTCTATACGGCCTGCATGATTACCCATACAAAATATAATAAGATATCTGCTCTGGGTCTGTGACCCATGGTAACTAGGTTGTGTTAATTAGTACTGTTCTTAGCATTTTAATACCTGTTACACCCTTTTGGGGGAGGTCTATATGACCTGCATGATTACCCTGACAAAGTATAACAACAAGACACGTGGTGTGGGACCCATGGTAACTAGCTTGTGTTAATTAGTACTGTTCTTAGCATTTTAATACCTGTTACTCACCCTATCTGGGGAGGTCTATATGGCCTGCATGATTACCCTGACAAAGTATTACAACAAGACACGCGGTCTGGGACCCATGGTAATTTTGTTGTGTTAAGTTAAACTTTTCTTATCACTTGAATCCCTCTTACCCCCCCCTTTTGTTGGAGCACTATATGGCCTGCATGATTAGCCTGACAAAGTATAATAAGAAAACATCTGGTCTGGGACCCATGGTAATTAGGTTGTGTTTAAGTAGTACTATTCTTAGAACTGTAATCCCTGTTACTCCCCCTATCAAGGGAGGTCTATATGGCCTGCATGATTACCCTGACAAAGTATAACAACAAGATACACAGTGTTGGACCCATGGTAACTAGCTTGTGTTAATTAGTACTTTTCTTAGCACTTTTTTTCTGGGAAGAGGCGGGGCAAGTGTGATGCTTGTGGATCGCGCGTCCTCCCATCGAGCTCCGAGACCAGCTCCCTTTTGATGCTATAATCCTTGGCCGGGGAGAGACGACCGGCCGGATGGTAGAGAGGTGGATCTCGGCATCAAGGAAACCTATATCCGCAACAGAAGCTCTGTGGCTGGAGCAGACCATATACATGACCGCTGGGCTGGCCGGTCCTTGGGGCAAGAGCAGAGGGAACGGCAGTAAAGTAAAGCGCCCTGCCAAATAATCAGGCACGAAAAGCCCACTAAGCGGCCCGCTTGGTTTGGAGCAAGCGCAACGTTACATCACGGACGCACCGAGCAAGATAGGCAGCCCCCTGAACAAGGACAAGTCAAATAAGGCGCAAGTCAAGAAGAAGGGGTGCTGTGTTACATGGATCTTACAGAGGCTGCAGATTGGTAAAATACCATAATTATAGTATGTAGAACTGTGGGGAGATCCAGGTGGCCCTGTCTCTGGCGATTTAGACTTGATACTGGGGCACATTGTCACTCTAAAAACAAGTTTGTTAACGTAAGTCATCTTAAAACCCAGACTTGAAGCTTGTTTACTCCCTTGTTTACTTATTAAACAAGTCAGTGCGGACAAAACGCACAGAACAAACGTGCTACACTCTTTTCCTTTTTTCTCTCCCATAACCCATGTATAATTATCTGAATGGGTAGGAGTTAAAAGTATACGTAAAGTTATCTGGGCGTACCTGCTTACAAATAAAGGAAAGAGGGGGGGCTGCCTTAATTCTAAAGGACATTCTGGAGCAATAACACCGGTTAATCAGTCTGGAAGAAAGTCTCCTTTTGAAGGTCTGAAATACATCAATTCCCATAACCCCCTGGGGGTAGGAATATTATCGGGTGCTATTCTAACTACCCTTCGGCCCATCTGTCTGCATGTAAAGACCCGCCCCTCTGTGTGGTGTAAAACTGTGCCAAGGAATAACAACAGAGGGCAACAGAACTTTAAATGTATTGGAGATCCCTAATATCAAAGGCTATGGCTGCTTTTCTTTCTCTGGACTGTATACAGTTCTAAAAGCTGCATAAAGAGACTGTTTGCCTGTCCTCTGTGCTCCCCTGTATAAGAACAGTCTCAGTCTGTCTGTCCTTTTCTGCATAATATATGCTTTTCCTTTGTTTTGTCTTTTTAGGAGTGTGTCCATAAAGAGCATTGACACTGTTTGATATAAGCACCTCTTTGGTTTATCATGAAGGGGCGCTTCTTTATGATTTATCTTTCACTATTATGCAATTATTAAGTGTATGGTTTGACATATGCAAACTATCATAGGGGTAATTGACCCTAAAAATCATCATTAGCTGCTACAAAAAGTATAAGGCTTTGACTTCTAGAAAGGGAAGAAGGTGATGGTACTGACATAAAATACAGCAGAAGGCTAAGTTTTCTTATTATCTGCATATTTATATGTAGGTTGCTATGGTTATTCAGGAATTGCTTTTTGTTAAATGCTTTTCTTTTTTTTGTTTTAGGCATCTAGATAAGTGAAAAGTCTTACGTATAACACTTAATCACAAACACGTAATCACACAGTCCTTCGGGCATTTTTTTCAGTACACAAAGTGCACATATGTTTATATAGATATATATATTGGGGTTTTTGCCCCATTAGCCCGACCTTAAGTTTGTTGTCGAGCTTGTAGATAGAGTTTTTTTTGTTTTTGTTTTTCTTCTCCCCTATACACCCCAGACACCTTTCCCTCTTCTCCTTTTTTTTTTTCCTCACATTATAGTACACAATTCACTATATGGATAAATTTATTATTTCTCACAAGACTATACCCTTAAGTATGCCGCCTAAGAGCAGAGATAAGAAAAACAGGCTCAGTACAGATAGTGCTACTAATGCTCCCTCTATGGGTAAGCAAGCTGAGACAATGACCCCAGAACAACATGAAATAGTTAAGCAAATTACAGAGTGTATGCTGCCGCAATTCGAGCTGATAAAAACCGATATAATGAACCTCTCTGCAGAAGTTAAGCAATTCACACATAGGTTAAATGAAGTAGAGCAAAGGGTCTCTGACATAGAGTATGCAAACTCTCTTCAGAGGGATACTATTATACAACATACAAAAGATATCACTGATATGCAACAAAAAATTAATGAGATTGAAGAACGAGCAAGAAGGAATAATGTGAGATTTATAGGTATACCTGAATCAGTTACACATCAAGAATTGCTTAATTATGTCTCTGTCTTACTTCCGCAGACCTTAGGTATCGAGGGTAGTTTATTACCATTGGCAGTAGAGCGGGTTCATCGTATAGGCTCAGTAAAAGCCCTACCAAATGGCAGCAGCAAAAATAGACCAGTAATTGCAAAATTTTAAAATTTTCAGGATAAGTCTAGCCTTTTGCAACTCTATAAACAAAGAATCCCTTTCTTAATGGGTGATAATAAAATTTTAATGTTCCAAGACTTCTCCAATGAAACTTCCCTAAAGCGAAAAGAAATGGTACCTTTTTGCACCAAACTAATTAACTTAGGTTGGAAGGCTACAGTTGTATATCCTGCAGTGTTAAAGATTTTTACAGAAAACGATCAGGTGTTATTGAGGGAACCGGAAGAAGTAAAATAATTTTTTAAACACAAAGGTATCCCCATATAATTTGATGTCAGATTCCATATACATAACATATAGGTATTACATTTAAATTATAAGATGAGGGTTAATCTGCCATAGAACGGCATATAGCTGGGTTTCAGAAAAGTTCTCATTATTGATCTCAGGCACGCTGAGCGCACATCCCCCAACAATTAACATAGGTGATTGGCGTGATTCACACACACCTAGTGCGGACAGCGTATCATAGAGGTTGATATGAATACCGGAGTTGGTCATTGGGTGATAAGCTCACACACCTTGTTTAGGGAGGTCGTAATTATGTAGGTTGTATGGTAATCACGGCTATAAAAGCTGGTGGAAGTTCTATGTATAATATGCCTGATGAAACAGCCGTTAGTAGCCGAGAAACGCGTAGCATATTTCCATATGCTCACCTATATGTAGCTTTGTATTACAGCCAATATTGTTTATATCAATAAATACCTTGATTTTATTCTGGCTTTGCTACTTATTGGGTGAGAACAGCATTACCATACACCTACGTTGGAGGAACCTTTGAGACCGGAGGGAGCTAGCTGGTTAGCTCTGATAGCCAGCCTGCGTCTACAAGCACATAAGTGTGCTTCTTCAAATTGTGAGTACCCTGTGTAAGAATTGTGGAGCTGGGGTTTTCTGGTCATCACGGATACACACATTTGGGCGCTTCTTATCTTTCAGATTGGGAGCGAGCGAGTGCCGGAGGGAGCAAGCTGGGTAGCTCTGATAGCCAGCCCACTACTACTAGCACATAAGTGTGCTTGAGGATATTGTGAGTAGTCTGTGTATAAGATTGGTGTCTGTTATACTTCGCTGTTCACTACGGATACACACATTTGTGCGCCTCTCTTGTGTTTGCAGTTTTCTCAGATCTACTACCATACAGTGGAGGAAGGGAGAGAGCAGCCTGAATATTGATCGCATAAGCCAGATCGTCGGATCTTCACTTTACAATTGGGACTTTTATACTAAGACTCTTAGTTACCCACCATACACCATTGGGATCAGCATCCATTTTGGGGGTGATTGTATGGTCACATTCTATTTTTATATGTTATATTGGTAACTAGTGATTATTACAGCTATTTATATATTTTAGGCACACAGCGCCCTCTTGTGTATAGCTTAGGTCATACATGGTTGTATTTAATATGTTTGTCGATAACTCCCCGTGAAATGCAATACCCCATCCCAGGGAGGGGTGTTTTGTTTATTTTGGTTTTTTCCCTTTTTTTTCCCCTTTTTTTTTTTCTTTCTCCTTTTTCTTCCCTCTTTCGCTCTCGTCTTCCCTCCCATTCTCTTTTATATGCACACCTCTCTACGCTGCTCCCTCCTCTTGCCGAAGGTAGATTAGACATAATCGAAGGCATAAATTATTGTATCACATATTCCTAGGGTAAGTCAATGAAGGACTATATAGCTATGGCCTCTTGGAATGTAGGAGGTATTACTTCACCCCAAAAACGGAAAAAGATATTATCACAACTTAAAAGACATAAACCTGTGTTACAGAAGCATTAGTTATTTTGTTGTGAAGAGCTTATTTCCCAGCAGCAATGCCTGAACCAGCAAGCCAGCGCCTAAGAAGGGCTCCAAGAAAACCGTAACAAGTATCATTTCATAAAGAGTTAACTCTTTTTTTTTCAGCTTTTAGAAACTATTGCCTAAATACACATTTGCTGGCCTCAGCTCTAAGTTTAGGGATAACCAATCCCATTGTCTAATCACCTCTGGAGCCAGACTGCTAATTGATAAGATGAACTTGTAAACTTGTTATCTTAAGTACTGTAATCCTATTGTGGCCTGTCAAAGGACAGTGCTCTCTATCTAAATGTGTGATGGGGGATTTTGTGCTTCCTCCCCTCTCCCCCTGGGAGTGCCCTGTGTGCATGTAACCTTAATAAAAAGCAGGCTGGGCATCCCAGTCCTGAGTTCTTGTTTGACCCTCAATCGCAGCGTTGACTCGTTTTTGTGGGCAGAAGGGTATCCTAGCTGTACTGCAGCTAAGGGAGATTATTCTATATTTGCGAGACTCATATAGAATACTATGGAAAGCAGCTTCTCCCCTCTTTAGCAATAGGGATCCAGGCTACTAAGCGGTCCATCTCTCAGCGAGACTAAGGGTAACCGTAACATTTGGCGGCAGCGGCGGGATTTTCCTGGATTTCCTAGGAGAGGTACAGAACGGATGGAGAGCGCTTACGAAAAATTGAAGCGTACAACCCTAAAGGATTTACTTGAAAGCAGAGGGGGGTACGCCAGCAACCGGCCGAGGAGAGAGCTGATCGCAGAATTGACCGAACTGGATCAGAGCTTCACAATGGCGGAAACACCGACCACGATTAGTGACGAAAAAACCAGGATTGTTCGGGAAAGGCTCTCATTATACGGGCCGAACCCCTCCATGGAATTGGTACAGCAGTTGATGGCGGAGGCGGACGAGGATATACGAGAGACTCGAGCCCACGAACTCAACCTAGCGAACGCACACCGCAATGCTGAAGCCCCGCAGGTAATCATCCCTGTCGAAAATGCTGGGAGGCCCAAGATACCCTATGCGGCATTTCGACCCTTTCTAGAGAGCGAGACAGGGATTGATGAATATTTGGCGGACTTCGAAAGGCAATGTGCCCTGCACCAGATTCCCAACAGAGAGTGGCCCACGATATTGTCTGGGAAACTATCCGGGCGAGCCCTGGAAGCCTTTCATACTCTGGGTGCTGAGGAAGTGACACAGTATGAGCTAGTTAAGGAGACACTGTTGCGACGGTACGCTGTAACTCCGGACACGTATCGCCGACAGTTTCGGGGCACGGAAAAGAAGCCTAACGATACCCATATGGAATGGGCGCACCGAATGCGGAGAGCGGCAAATCACTGGCTGAGCGGAAGTAAAGCGGTGACTGGGGAGGAAATTTTACAATTGTTTCTCTTAGAACATTTTTATAATGGCATGGAACAGCAAGGGAAGGAATGGCTGCGAGACAGGCGGCCTTCTACCTTAGAAGAAGCAGCCAAATTGGCCGATGAACATTATGACTCCCGTCTTCACGAACCCATGAACTATCGAGCTCCAGCACGGGTCGAACCCAGAGAGGTTTACCGTGCACCCCCTCGTGCTGAATTCCAAGCCCCGGTGCCCACAGGGCCCGTCCGACACTCAAGACCACCCAATAACAGCTCTGAGCGTCCCAGACCGACTTGCCACCGATGCAAGCAACCAGGGCATTTCATGGCTAGCTGCCCCCTTAATACGCACCAGACACCCAGGAATTACAATTACCCCTCTGTGTCCTATCGTCCGGCCCGGGCCCTCTGTGTTAACCAAGAGGCCCCTATGGAGGGATATGTGGGGCCGCTTCACGAGGCAGACCCTGTATATGCTGCCTCAGATAACCGCCAGCACCATCGGCAGAGGGTATGGCTCGAGGGGCGATCTACCGAGGGATTGCGAGACACTATCACGCTGGTACAGAGTCATTTGGTGCCAGAGCACAAGCGATCCGGACAGACTGTGGCCGTTAGAGTGGCGGGGGGGGATGTGTACAAAATTCCAACAGCTAAAGTGCATCTTGATTGGGGAGCGGGAAAGGGGGCTGTGAACGTGGGCCTAATGGATAATTTACCTGCCGAAGTACTACTGGGCAACGATTTGGGCCCCATGACTTCTGCCTATGCTCCAGTATGCAACAACGAGGCGGACCCAGTGACTACACGGGCCCAAGCCCGGACGGAGCGAGAGCTCTCACCAGTGCGGGAGACACAGGTAAGACCTACCCCGACCTTGCCTGACAGGTTAGGCCCCATACCCTGGGACACCCCAGATGCTTTCGAGGCAGAGTCTAAGACTGACCCGACCTTACAAAAGTACCGGGAACGAGCAGAGACCGGAGGGGGCGGGGCAGATAATGAAACATTCTTATGGGAAAAAGGGAAACTATACCGCTGGACAGAGAAAAGGGGACAGCGTAGGCGACAGCTGGTAGTGCCCCACAAATACCGTCAAGAAATCCTCAAAATAGGCCACGACATCCCCTTAGCAGGCCACCTAGCCGTAACCCGTACCCTACACCGCATTACTCACACGTTCTTTTGGCCAGGGGTGCACGCTGACGTTAGAACTTACTGTAACACCTGCGATGTGTGTCAACGAGTAGGAAGGCGAGGCGATCACCCTAAAGCCCAGCTAGTAAATATGCCCATTGTAGAGGAACCCTTCAGCCGGGTTACTATTGACCTAGTGGGACCACTGGCTACCCCTAGTCCCTCCGGTAAGCGCTACATTCTTACCGTAGTGGACTACGCTACCAGGTACCCAGAGGCTGTCGCCCTATCCAACATACAAGCGGATACGGTAGCGAATGCACTAGTACAGGTGTTCTCCCGGGTAGGATTTCCAAAAGAAATCCTATCCGACCGAGGCACCCAATTTACGGCTGAATTAACCCAACAACTCTGGCAGGTTTGCAAAATTAAGTCCCTCCTGAGCTCCCCATACCACCCCCAGACGAACGGGCTGTGTGAGAGGTTCAATGGGACCCTCAAGCAAATGCTCAAGACGTTCACTCAGGAATACCGAGACTGGGAACGCTTCCTGCCGCACCTCCTATTTGCTTATCGGGAGGTGCCCCAGGAAACGACAGGGTTCTCTCCCTTCGAGTTGCTCTACGGAAGAAAGGTACGGGGACCCCTAAACCTGATCCGGGAGCACTGGGAGGGAGAGATGGAGGCTGACGGTGTCCCCATTGTGCCATACGTGCTGGAACTCAGGGACCGAATGGAGCAATCAGCCAAATCCGTGCGGGTTAATCTCCAGTTGGCCCAGAGAAGACAGAAAGTATGGTACGATCGGGGGGCCCGAAAGAGAATCTTCACCATAGGACAAAAGGTGTTAGTACTTAAGCCGGTGAAGACAGACAAATTGCAGGCGTCCTGGCAGGGTCCCTACCAGATCGTAGAGAAAAGGGGAGACACCACTTATGTTATAGCTAGCTGCCATGACAACAATCTTAGAAAGACATTCCATGTAAACATGCTCAAGGAATATTTTGAGCGACCAGAGAACGTGACGGCCGTATGTTGTTCCCCTCAGGAAGACCCCGACAGTTTACCCATTCCAGACCTATTAGAAAAGAGTCTCCCCACAGGTATAGTGGCGCAGGTTCAGATAGGGGACCGACTTAGCCCCACTGAAAGGGAGCAGCTCAACCAACTCCTCCAGTCCAAACACCTCACCTTCTCCCCGAAGCCAGGGTACACTACTTTAACCACCCACCAGGTAGATACTCCGGGACAAGCTCCCTTGCGCCAGGCTCCGTACCGAATCCCCGAAGCAGTTAGGACAGGAATGAAGAAGGAGATCGATGAGATGCTCCAGCTCAGGGTAATTGAGCCCTCCGATAGTCCATGGGCCTCCCCAGTTGTCTTGGTGCCCAAGAAAGATGGGACCACCCGGTTCTGCGTAGACTATCGGAGGCTCAATGAAAATACTGTGACGGACACTTACCCTATGCCCAGGGTAGACGAGCTACTCGATCGTATAGCCAGGGGAAATTACCTGACCACTATTGACCTCTGCAAAGGTTACTGGCAGATTCCCCTGGCCCCGGAGGCTATCCCCAAGTCGGCATTCGTCACCCCATTCGGCTTATATCAGTTTAGGGTAATGCCGTTTGGGATGAAGAATGCCCCAGCTACATTCCAGCGCTTGGTGGATAGGCTCCTGGATGGCTTCCAGAGTTTTGCTTGCGCCTACCTGGACGACATAGCGATCCACAGTGAGTCCTGGGAGGACCACTTAGCTCATGTGGGAATGGTTCTGGATCAGATCCGGGCTGCTGGCCTGACTCTGAAGCCAGAAAAATGCCACTTTGGGATGGCCGAGGTACAGTACCTGGGTCACCGGGTGGGGTGTGGAAAGCAGCGACCAGAGCCGGCCAAAATAGAAGCTGTCGCCAATTGGCCCACCCCCATCACTAAGACTCAGGTCCTAGCCTTCCTGGGCACGGCAGGGTACTATAGACGGTTCGTACCAGACTACAGCACACTTGCCAAACCCCTGACTGACTTGACCAAGAAGAACTTACCTCGACAGGTCCTGTGGTCTCCCCACTGTGAAACGGCTTTCCAGGCTCTCAAAAATGCTCTAATTAACGCTCCTGTCTTGGCGGCCCCAGCCCTTAACAAACGTTTTATCGTCCATACAGATGCTTCCATGTTCGGGCTGGGAGCTGTCCTCAGCCAAGTAGGCGAAGATGGAGGGGAGCATCCAGTTGCCTACATCAGCCGGAAGCTCCTGCCCCGCGAAGTCAGCTATGCAGCGGTCGAAAAGGAGTGTTTGGCTTTGGTGTGGGCATTAAAGAAATTGACTCCCTATTTATATGGTCAGGAGTTCACTCTGGTCACCGACCATAACCCGTTGGTGTGGCTGAACCGGGTCTCTGGAGATAACGGCAGGCTATTACGTTGGAGCTTATCGTTGCAACCCTTCAATTTCACCATTACTTACAGACCTGGGAAACAGAATGGCAACGCCGACGGGTTGTCCAGACAAACCGACCTCAGCCCCGCATAACCAGCGGTCTGGACAGCCTTAGTCTGCCCCGAAAAGGGGTCAGACCGTGTCTGCCAGAGTGTTCCACAGAAAGGGAGCACTGTTACAGAAGCATTAGTTATTTTGTTGTGAAGAGCTTATTTCCCAGCAGCAATGCCTGAACCAGCAAGCCAGCGCCTAAGAAGGGCTCCAAGAAAACCGTAACAAGTATCATTTCATAAAGAGTTAACTCTTTTTTTTTCAGCTTTTAGAAACTATTGCCTAAATACACATTTGCTGGCCTCAGCTCTAAGTTTAGGGATAACCAATCCCATTGTCTAATCACCTCTGGAGCCAGACTGCTAATTGATAAGATGAACTTGTAAACTTGTTATCTTAAGTACTGTAATCCTATTGTGGACTGTCAAAGGACAGTGCTCTCTATCTAAATGTGTGATGGGGGATTTTGTGCTTCCCCCCCTCTCCCCCTGGGAGTGCCCTGTGTGCATGTATCCTTAATAAAAAGCAGGCTGGGCATCCCAGTCCTGAGTTCTTGTTTGACCCTCAATCGCAGCGTTGACTCGTTTTTGTGGGCAGAAGGGTATCCTAGCTGTACTGCAGCTAAGGGAGCTTATTCTATATTTGCGAGACTCATATAGAATACTATGGAAAGCAGCTTCTCCCCTCTTTAGCAATAGGGATCCAGGCTACTAAGCGGTCCATCTCTCAGCGAGACTAAGGGTAACCGTAACAACCTGATATAGTCTTCCTACAAGAGACGCACTTAAAGGACGTAGAACTAGCGAAACTTAAAATGGGATGGGTGGGTGAGGTTGTGGGCACACCTTGTATGCAGAGGAAGAAAGGGGTTGCGTTTTTATTGAGCAAAAAGCGCCAATATAAAATTCTGCAGACAGAACTGGATCCAGGGGAAAGATTCATTATCCTCCAATTGGAGGTAGAGGGAGTAATCTTAACATTATGTAACATTTATGGGCCCAATAAGCCGGATAAACTATTTTGGGACATGTTACAAGTTAAACTTCTTCCATGCTGCCTGGAAAATTTAATTATAGCTGGGGACTTTAATCGGACGTTATACCCTGCGTTAGATAGATTGTCACAGAAGTCAACTAGAAATACCCAAAAGGAAGTCAGAGCAGCTAAACTGTTTAATAAAACACTTAGGATTAAAGACATATGGAGGTCACAGAATCCAGATGTAAAAATGTACACGTGCGAGTCTCATGCCCACCAAACAATGTCCAGATTGGACTACTTTCTGATAGCAGAAAAATTACTTAGGTATGAGATTGTATCGGACATCAAAGAAATTCTAATTTCAGATCATGCCATTGTTACTATAAACTTAAAAATCTGGAGCAAGCAGATAGCAGGTAATAGGTTTTTTCCCCCCTAAGTATTTAGCGCATAATGTACAGTTTAAAGCCTGGCTTAAGATAAAATGGAGGGAGTTTTATAAATTTAATGCTGCCCCAGAAATCCGAGCTGAAGCCCTATGGGAAACATTTAAAGCTGTGATAAGAGGAGAAATTAAGGGCTACTTAGTTTTACAGAAACGCCTAGTCTCAGCCAGAGATACACAACTGGCAAATCAACTCTGCAATGCATACAATACTTATATTAATGAGCCAATTCAGATAAGGTGGGACTCCTACCAGAGGAAAAAGAAAGAAAGGGAGGTATTTATGGCACAAAAACTGGCACGGGAGGAATTAAGGACCAGGTTCTCTTTTTATAGACATGGGGGCAAGGCAGGACAATTTCTGGCAAATTTAATCAAAATCAAACAAAAAAAATCACCTATTGAATCTCTCAAAACCTCGCAGGGCAAAATTAGTAACAATAAAAAAATCGAAGATTTTATCTTGCAATTTTTTAAGAAACTATACTCAGAACAAGAAATAAATTTACATATTAAAGAGAACTTCTGGAGAGATCTAAAGATCCCTAAGCTAGAGAAAGCTAATCTAGAAGAATTAAATAAACCTATTACTCAGCAAGAAGTTATGTGGGCTATTAAGAAAGCACCGGCTAATAAAGCTGCTGGCCCGGACCAGATTCCGGTGGAATTATACAAATGCCTTTCAGATGAAATTGTGCCATCTTTGGTAAAGCTATTTAACAACTATTATATAGATGGTATGCCATGCTCTAAATACTTTACATCATCTTTAATAGCTTTAATTTTAAAAAAAGGGAAAGATGAAGAAGAGATAAGCTCATATAGACCGATTTCGCTTTTAAATAGTGACTATAAAATACTGGCAAGTATTATAGCAAGCAGGTTTAAACTAGCTATTGACCCACTGATCCACAGGGATCAAGTAGGCTTTATGCCGGGTAGAAACTCTTCATCTAATTTGAGGAAAATCCAGTTGATTTTGAACCATTATCAAAATGTAACACAGAAAAAAATAGAGATAGACTACCTGATGCTGCAATAGTAACACTAGATGCAGAGAAGGCCTTCGACTCCATCACCTGGGATCATCTGTTTACTGCTCTTAGTAGGTTTGGAGTCGAGGGCCCGATCGCTAAGTTTGTAAAGATAATCTATCAGCAACCTAATGCTGCTATTATAATCAATGATAGGATTACGGAAAATTTTAATTTATTTAGAGGCTCACGTCAGGGCTGTCCATTATCTCCATATTTATTTAATTTGGCACTGGAACCACTAGCTATTCGGCTCAGGAAAGACATTGAAGGTATTCGGTTTAATCTAAGACAGATTACAACATTATTATATGCAGATGACCTGCTTATATTTATGTCGAACACTCAAGACAATGTCCCCAGATTAATGCAAATTCTGCAAGAGTTTAGTGCCTTTTCAGGCTATAAGGTCAATACTATGAAGTCAGAGATTTACTGGCTAAAGAAACAAGAAACTTCTCATTCCTGCCCACAATTTAAAGAAGCTGTTGAAGCTTTTACCTATTTGGAAATTAAATTATCTAAAGATAGTAATGATTGGTACAGACTTAACTATCCACCGCTTTTTGCTAAAAATTTTAAAGATCTGAAAAACTGGGCTAAATTTAAATTATCTCTAACTGGTAAAATAAACTTGTTTAAAATGATAATATTTCCAAAATTGATGTGCCTAATCCAAAATATCCCGCTGTTCATAAAGCGTCAGGATTTAATTTCACTCAAAAAGGCATGTCTTCAGTTTTTTTGGGGAGATAAACGTAGAGCTGTTGCTTTTAAAACATTAACACTTGCCAGGGCGGATGGTGGGATGGCGTTACCAGATGTAGAGACTTATAATTTAATAGCAATGTCAAAGATAGCACTGGATTGGCTAACTGATGCGGAGTATTATATTTGTATACCCATATGAGCTTACGGCTCTTCTTCATTGCCCAGTTACAGCCTGCCCTTTTAAAATTAAGCAATTACCTAGTATTTACAATGTTATTAGGGCTTGGCAAAAAATACTTAAAAAAATGGATGTCAATTTCAATTTTTCAGAATATCTGTATATAATGGGTAATCCTGGCTTTACTCCGGCGCTTAATTCTAAAATTTTTGGCGATTGGGCGACAAAGGGGTTAAGGTACATATCCCAAATTAAAGAACACGATACAGGGAGATGTAAGTCGTTTGCAGACCTGCAAAATGAATTTGGGCTTAGAAACAAAGAATTTTATGCCTTTTTGCAGGTTCGCCATTACATACAGACCTTGATGACGACAGGTCATGATACGGAGGACTGGTGTATATTGAAACCAGTAATTAAGTTATTTAAGGCTGGCAAATACTCCATTTCTTTTTTTTATAAGACAGTCATAAGGCGCATGGGTCAGAAGCATCTTCAAAAGATTGCACAGGCCTGGCAAGTTACAACAGAGGTGGTACAGAAAAGTGTCCAATTAGCTGATGTTGCAATTTTATCCTCATCATGGAGAGAGTCACACTTTAAATTAATAAATAGATCATACATCACCCCTAAGATACAAGCCTTTTGGGATGAGGCAGGCGCAGTTTGTTATAAATGTAAACTTAGAAAGGCTGACCTATATCATTGCTTCTGGAGTTGTTATAAAATAAAGAAATTTTGGGGGCGGAGCCAACACCTGAAGCAGTAAGACGTGCTTTGACAGAGCTCCTGTTGCTAGACCGAATAATTTACAATATTGAGCTTATTAAGGAACCTTATGGACTACTATTTTTCATGATGGTGTCCCAGGACTTTGAGCAAACACTGTAATTCGCAGGAATAGAGGGCTTGACACCGTAATAGCTCACAGAATTTTCTGATCGGAGTAGATGGAGGCATGGGATAAGCCACCATTTTTGGAGACATATGGTTATACACTATAGCTACTGTCGGCGGTGTCTCTATGTATCTCCTACCGCACACTGATCCTACCTCACGATATACCATGGAGCAATGCATTGTATCTGCGATGCGCAATCTCCTGCTCTCCATGGAAACTCACCACCATTCACTTGTTATGGAGCTGAGAGTAGCCATGCACCAGGAAAGGGACACGCTAATAACTCACGAGATTGAAGAAACTCCCAGACCTACCGCATCGAGAACTCTACAATGTGGAGGGGACATGCTTTCAGTCAGCGGAACAGACGACCAGAACATAGATCCTATTGTTGGAACACCCAGTACCCCTCTGAGACCCACTCTACTTCACAGCGGCCCAGCTATAGAGGATATGAACGGCCCCATGGGACTGAAAACTATGTGTTTGATTGCACAGAAGGGCACGTTTCCTTTGCTCAGGAGCCAGACGGAGCCATTGCCACCAGCCCAAAGTATCACAGTTTGTGACACCACATGCACGACTGCGAGAGTAATCCACATGGAGTCCTTCAGTGACATGGAGGCACCGCAGGTCCACAACAGCTCCATTGGCTTTAATACTATTACTCGGGGGGACCAAGGACTGTCTGCCCTTCTGCCTCTGAATAAGGATGAATCAGGGCTGCACCTCTTTAAGCCAGCACAACCTGCTCAAAGTTGCAGAGCCCTAATATGTCAGCTCATTACTAAGCATTTCACGGTTCTTGTGAAGGTATTACCCAGCCTGGGCATTGGGTGAGTTGCCACATCACCTCCCCATACAAAGAGAGACTGTTGTTGCTTTTTCATGACTCTTTTTTACTCTAAATGCCCCAGAAATTGGAGACTTTTGTTTGTACATAATGCATTTAGGAACTTGATAGAAGGTTCATGCATAATACTATTCTACTTTTCTTAAAGTCTCTCACCATATAGACTTTTGTGCACTTATAATTTCCCTTTATGTATATTATTTGTTACATGTTGAAAACTGTTTGTTTTGCAGACATTAGATCTCAATGCTCATTAGTTATTTAATTGTTATACGATATTGCATATTATTTCCTGCACCATCTTGACCTGTAAAGAGATGGGTTATTAGCTGGCTCTTGCATGAGAGATTGTTCTCAGAGAGTAGGAGAAGTTTTCCCTAGCAGTCAATGATGAGGCTGTTCGGACTGCCAAGAACCCTCTCCTTAGTTTTATTAACCCTGCAGGACTTTAAAAATGTTCTTCATATGGTTATTGCATGAAACAGATTGTATTTGGTTATTATTGCGTTAAGAGTTGCGCTCCTGCTATATTTTATGCCTCACTCCATTCTAACCTCGGTAAATCTATTATTTGTAAGTAGCCTAGTTACAAAAGAGTTGCACGCTTGCTATTCCTCATGCCTTAACCCACAGTATAGTTAGTACATGTATTAATTGAAGGTAACTTAGTTACATGAATCGCTGCTGTGCAGTTATTTGGTAGCTGAGCGCACATACACTTTGCTTTATTTAGAACCTTATAGACCTATAGCAACACTATTATGTCTTATAGTTAAGCAGCAGGCCTCCTTTTGGTAAAAGGTTTTTATAAAGATGTCTTGAAATAAGATTATATCATATATAATCCCATACACTTTCCCATGGTATTGTGTAAGTTGATAATCATGCACTATGTACGGTCACCCCCTAAACAGTCTATCACACGTCCTCCTCATGTTAACGTGAGAGAGCTTTCTCTAATTTTGCATTACATTTAGTCCTCTTTTTCCTCTAGCCGGCAGAGGGAGGAGAGGTTGTTGCAGTAGCTAGTGGCAATGGCGGTTAGTGCTGACTGACGGCCTTTCGGATATTTTGTGCATAAGCCTCATTGTATTGTGGCTCTAGCTAAAGGGAAAGTTTGAATTTAAGATCTTAGGGGGTATGATGTATAGTGACGTTGTACTGCCCTGCCTCATATGGGATATACCACAACAGTCGGTCAGATGATCAGTTAACCCATATTTTCACTATGTGTCTTCTGTGGCTTGCTGACTTTCTCTATTAATGTTTTTTTTGGGTCAGTGTAATATAACTTTAACAGCTGTGGCTTAATGTGTTCTATACAGTTTTACTTTATCTTGATCCCAGCTCGTGTCTAGATATATGGTCTTGGCATTAGTTTACACTACCTCCAGGCTACTTAAGATTTTCATCATTGATATTTGCTCATTATTTTATCATGGCTCAGATAAGGTGGTTGCTATTTCTCTACTTTGACACAAATCCAGTAGTAGTTATGCCACTCTATGTTTTGGCTGTAGTATAGCTTGGTAAAACTTATAATATTGACTAGAAGCTGCCATGTTTTCTGGCTAACTCCTTACATTTTTGTCCCTCCCCCCCCTCCAATTGCTAACAATAGAGAGGTTCCAACTCATAACAATGTTATAGCACAAGATCTGCTCAAGATGCATCAGGCTGAACGCACATTATTTATTTCTGTTGGGCCCCTCTCCTCCCTTTCCCGCCGGTACTTGTTGCCTGCGGGTCATACCCCTACTCCCTTTTCCCTCATCGCCTATAGCTGGCATCTCCCCAGGAGAGGAGCCCATCTGGAAGCTCCCTATATCTCGTTTTATATCATGTCTTATATCACATATCTCATAGTGCATACATTCTAACACCCCTCCTTGAGAATAACTGTTCCAGGATGTAATCTTATTCATCCTCTTCACAAAAGACCAGGGACTCCTACCAGATCTTTACTTAAGTACACTCATAGAGTACAGCTACAATGATAACAACCTGGGAAACCTGTTAGCTCCAATATAACTTATGGCTCCGCCCTCCACCCTCTCATTTAGCTTCCGTCCACCCCTAGTTTAGGTGGACAAACAAGCGGTATTTATCCGCTATTGATATTGTACTGTTATAAGTTGCTCTTATCCTGTTGTCTGCAAAGAAAATGAGGCAATTTGCCCTCCAATTACGTGCATTTAGTAGGAGTAACTTGGTATGACTCACCATAGTTTGTAAATTTTCAGATGACAAATACACCTATTTTATAATTAATATATCACTCTTTAAGAAGTATACGTTTTTCTGGTTGTTCAAATTCTATCTCTTTCTTATGCGTTTATATAGGAAACAAAAAGAAAAAAGAGGTAATGCTTGATTATGTGTAGTTGATTTTGTACTCGCATACAATGTCCTTTATTTTCATTATATTCTTTTGGTGAGATACATATATGATGTCTGAATTAAGATTTCTTTACTCTCTTATATGAAAAGGTTTTATTGTCCAATGGATAAACAATGTCTTGTATGCAAAATTTACCAAAGAGATGCAAAATGTATATTATGTTTATGTTCTTTCTTTGTCTTGTGTTGCCTCAATAAAACTCTTTGATTTAAAAAAAAAAAAAAATAAAG
Organism: Bombina bombina; assembly: GCF_027579735.1. Taxonomy (NCBI): domain Eukaryota; kingdom Metazoa; phylum Chordata; class Amphibia; order Anura; family Bombinatoridae; genus Bombina; species Bombina bombina. The sequence goes on along the minus strand of NC_069504.1, from coordinate 1,131,841,776 downwards.
AAATTTTGGTATGAGGTAAATTATTGGCTAAATAAAGTAAATCATGATCAATTTAAAATAATAGAGAATCATGTTTTCTTTTTATTAGATAATCATAAAGAGAGCCAAGTACGAAATACCCGCCAGCTTAATGCTGCAATAATGGTATGCAGATTATTGATTTTGAAATACTGGAAATCTAAAAAGGCGCCCAACATGGCAGAATTTAAACAGAAATTACAAAATTTGATTATTATGGAACAAATGGATACTTCCATTAATTCTGAACCACAAATTAAGCGTTTTTTTCCTTAAATGGAAGAACATTATTCTTGCATACCCTATAGAAACTCAAAAACAACTCCCTTTAAGAGTACTTTATATTTAGAGCTTGCTATTGCTGAGCATGAATTACTGTATGTATAGTGGCTTGAGGAGGACTCGATGGGCGTCGGAGTGTGTAGAGGACCACTATAACACAGAGGGAGGAGAGGAGGGGAGAGAGAGAGAGGGTGGAGGGGGGGAGGGAAGGAGAAAGTAATTTATTTTTTATTTTTTTTGTCTTGTTTTGTTTCGTTTTGTTTTGTTTTGGTTTGGCTTGGTTTGTAATATATATGTTTAAAAAAGTAAGGAAAATAACCCAGCAATATTTACAATGCAATGCTGCTAAGGAATTATCTGATGATGTTAATGCATTGCCATATCTTCTTTCCACGTCTAATTTTCTTCTCTTCTTTTGTATTATTTTCATGACACCCTGCGTGGTGTGGTAAGGTATAGAAATGTATGATGGTATATATTGCTGGATATAAATAAAAATTTAAAAGAAAGTACTTTTCTTAGCACTTTAATCCCTGTTACCCCCCCTATCGGAGGAGGTCTATATGGCCTGCCTGATTACCCTGAAAAAATATAATAATAAGACATGCGGTCTGGGACCCATTTTAACTAGGTTGTGTTTTAAGTAGTACCATTCTTAGCACTTTAATCTCTGTAACTCCCCCTATTTGGTGAGGTCTATACGGCCTGGATGATTACCCATACAAAATATAATAATAAGACATCTGCTCTGGGTCTGTGACCCATGGTAACTATGTTATGTTAATTAGTAATGTCCTTAGCATTTTAATAGCTGTTACTCATACTCACCCTATCGGTGGAGGTCTATATGGCCTGCATGATTACCCTTACAAAATATAATAACAAAACATGCGGTCTGGGACCCATGGTAACTAGTTTGTGTTAAGTAGTAATTTCCTTTGCATTTTAATACCTGTTACTCACCCTATCGGTGGAGGTCTACATGGCCTGCATGATTACCCTTGCAAAATATAATAACAAAACATGCGGTCTGGGACCCATGGTAACTAGGTTGTGTTAAGTATTACTCTTCTTAGCATTTTAATACCTGTTACTCACCCTATCGTGGGAGGTCTATACGGCCTGCATGATTACCCATACAAAATATAATAAGACATCTGCTCTGGGTCTGTGACCCATGGTAACTAGGTTGTGTTAATTAGTACTGTTCTTAGCATTTTAATACCTGTTACACCCTTTTGGGGGAGGTCTATATGACCTGCATGATTACCCTGACAAAGTATAACAACAAGACACGCGGTGTGGGACCCATGGTAACTAGCTTGTGTTAATTAGTACTGTTCTTAGCATTTTAATACCTGTTACTCACCCTATCTGGGGAGGTCTATATGGCCTGCATGATTACCCTTACAAAATAGAATAACAAGACATGCGGTCTGTCACCCATGGTAACTAGGTTGTGTAAAGTAGTACTCTTCTTAGCATTTTAATACCTGTTACTCACCCTATCGGGGGAGGTCTATATGGCCTGCATGATTAACTGAACAAAATATAATAACCCATGGTAACTTTATGTTAAGTAGTACTGTTCTTAGCATTTCAATACCTGTTACTCACCCTATTGGGGGAGTTCTATATAGCCTGCATGATTACCCTTACAAAATATAATAACAAAACATATGCTCTGGGACCCATGGTAACTAGATTGTGTTAAGTAGTACTGTTCTTAGCAGTTTAATACCTGTTACAACACCGAATGGTGGCAGGTCTATCTGGCCTTCATGATTAGCCGCACCCAAACCCCAAAAAAAGCCAAGCGGTCTTAGACTAACACCCATGGCTAACTCGGTTGTTTCAATTAGTACTATTCTTAGCACTTTCATCCCTGTTACTTTCAGGCCTCTTGGGGGTGGTCTACATGGCCATCATGATTAGCCTAACAAAATACTACAATCCAACCTTGGCTCAGTCTTCATAAGGCCCTTCATTGGCTGTATTTTGGTAGTTCTGTTCTTATTAGTTTAATACCTGATACAACACCGAATGGTGGCAGCTCTATATGGCCTGCATGATAAGCCGCACCCAAAGTAAAAAAAAAGCCAAGCGGTCTTGCACTAACACCCATGGCTAACTCTTTGTTTTCAAGTTGTACTATTCTTAGCACTTTCATCTCATCCCTGTTACTTCCAGGACTCTCGGTGGTGGTCTACATGGCCATCATGATTACCCTCACCAAAATATAACAACAATACGTGCGTGCAGGGAACCATGGTAAGGTTACTTTCTTTCGCAAAATCGAGTATAACAGTTGCAGGCAGAGGTTCTGACCCTGCATTATGGCTGCACCTCTCCCTAAAAGAGGCATGCGTTACAGATTCTGTGGGCATGTATGCAAAGAGCTTGCCTACCTAAAAGGAGCAGCAAGGCAGTACAGGTCATTCTCCTTCAGCCGTTTTATACGCTGTCCCATGGCCACGACCCTCAACAGCCACAACAGAATGAAACACCACATATGCCATCCTTTTGAACAATAGAGTACAGGTATGGCATTGATTTTAGTTACACGGCGATATTTATTATGAACCGTGAAATTGAAAACAAAAACATGATTGGACACCCAGTACAGTACAGGTCGTTCTCCTTCGGCCTTTTTAGAAGAGTGTTCCGGACCCTCAACAAAAACAACAGCAGGAAAGAGGACATATGGCATCCATTTGAACAATAGAGTACAGATACATCAATGATTTTAGAAACCCAGAGATAATTTTTGGCAAATGGGAAATAGAAAAAAACATTCATTGGACACCCAGTACACTTCTTTATCCTTAGGCCTTTTTATAAGAGGGTCCCGGAGCCTCAACAGAAACAACAGCATGAAAGAGGACATATGGCATCCTTTTGAACAACTGATTACAGTTAAGGCATTGATTTCAGAATCCCTGAGATAATTTACATGAACAGGGAAATAGAAAAAAACATTGATTGGACACCCAGTACACTTCTTTATCCTTAGGCCTTTTTATAAGATGGTCCCGGAGCCTCAACAGAAACAACAGCATGAAAGAGGACATATGGCATCCTTTTGAACAATTGATTACAGTTAAGGCATTGATTTTAGAATCCCTGAGATAATTTATATGAACAGGGAAATAGAAAAAACATTGATTGGACACCCAGTACACTTCTTTATCCTTAGGCCTTTTTATAAGAGGGTCCTGGAGCCTCAACCGAAACAACAGCATGAAAGAGGACATATGGCATCCTTTTGAACAATTGATTACAGGTAAGGCATTGATTTAAGAATCCCTGAGATAATTTATATGAACCGGGAAATAGAAAAAAACATTGATTGGACACCCAGTACACTTCTTTATCCTTAGGACTTTTTATAAGAGGGCCCCGGACCATCAACGGAAACAACTGCAGGAAAGAGGACATATGGCATCCTTTTGAACAATAGATGACAGGTAAGGCATTGATTTTAGAAACCCAGAGATAATTTGTTGCAACTGGGAAATAAAAAAAAACATTGATTGGACACCCAGTACACTTCTTTATCCTTTTGCCTTGTTATAAGATGGTCCCGGACCCTCAACAAAAACAAGAGCAGGGAGCTGGGCATAGGAGTACAAGGGAGTGTGACAATAATAATGTGAAGGGGAAGATTGCGGAGTTGTGGCATTTTGAATTTGTTATTGTGGGAAGTACTTGCAATGACCTTGCTCTGGTGAATCCATATCGCAAATGTCTTTTTTAAGGCACTGTTTGTCTATTTTTTTGAATATCAGCATTTGGTAAATGAAGCGTGACTTAAGGCTGGTGAGAACCGACCTTTCTTCTGGCTGTTTGAAAATGTTGTGGCTCTGGACAAACATGTGAATAAGGGGCCATCTGCCATATTCTGCACGCAACCCCTTTGATGATTGTCGCTAAACATGTGTCACCTGCAAGCAGAGATCGTTACTTCTGTCTAAATCTTCCTGGTATGGACAGGCCACTGTTTCCCACAGCAAGTCATAAGCTTGAACTACAAGATTGTCTTGAGTATGGTAGGAAATCAAAGTTTATTAAAGTCTGTACTATCACCACAAAGCTGAACTTCTTGAAGCAAGGAAAATGCCAGCAATTTCCTGTGCTTATGGATGACAAGGACGTCCTGTGGTGCACAGAGATGGAGAGGATTTTTGGTTTCCCTGTACACTACACAGATGTCTCCAACATCACCAGAAACACAAGACAGTGACTCTTGGGAAGTTCCTGGAGTGTTCTGGTAGCCATCTCTTTGCTCCCCGAAAGGAATACTGTTACAAACTGCTATTTGTAACTGGCCCTTTAAATGGAAAATTGCCCTGCTTCCCTGGATTTTGGAGAAGCCTATTTGCCAGCCTCCTTCCTCATGACTATGGCCCCTGGAAGAATGTGCCCCTGAAAACATATTAACTTTTATTGGGGGGTGTGTGGCCCTTTAAGAACCGTCTGGGGACATATTGTGACTTTGGTGAACAATGCCCCTTTAAGACTATGTCCCTAGACCTGTGAAATAACTTGTCCCTGGCTTTCTCCCACTTGGTTCAGTGAGTGGGGCTTGCTGGACCAAGTGCCACACAGGCAGAGTGTTCCACAGAAAGGGAGCACTATTACAAAAGCATTAGTTTTCATTGTGTGCCATTAAGAGTTAATTTTGTTCAATTCTAAATACAAGTTTGCTGGGATCAGCTCTAATTAAGTTTAGTGATAAACTTTCCCATTGTCTAATCAGACTGCTAGTTGATAAGGTGGACTGCATTGTTTTCTTGTGTGTAAACTTGTTATCTGATGAAGAAATGTATCAAATGTGTGATTGGGGATTTTATGCCTCCCCCTGAGAGTGTCCTGTTTGCATGTAACCTCAATAAAAACCAGGCTGTGTGTTCCAGCACATCAGACCTATTCTGTCCCTCTAACTTGCAGCTTTGACTCATGTTTGTAGGGGCCAGCTATAATCACTACAGGGATTGCTATGCTCTATATACTCCCTTAGCTACTGAACTCCTGTAAGAGCTCTTGTTCCTGATCCTGCTTCGCTCTAAAGAAGGAAGAGGTTCACCTACTGGAGCCTGGTCGTAGGTCCAGGGCGCAGAGCAGACGGCGAGATACCAGCCCAGCAGCGGTGGTTCGTAGAGTCTGCGTTACTTATGGTGGCTACGCAGCAGTTATAGTGTCTACGGTGCTGATGATCCTTTGGGGAGCGCTAGGAGCATCCTTTTCTACGGTCCAACTTCCAGCCAGCCTGGAGGCAACCGTAACATTTGGCGACAGCGGTGGGATAGCGTCCTAGCGCAAGGAGCAGCACCACAACAGCACTGGTATCGTAGGAGAGTTATTGAGGGCAACGCTAGCCACTGCGCAGTGTCCCTACCTACAGCAGCATGGAGCTGACAAGATACTGGTCAGAACCATGTGAAGAACACTTCAACCGGATCCGTCGCTATGAGGGCGCGGATTTCGTTCCAGAGGTAAAGAGGCGGCTAGTCCGATATGGTCCAGACCCTGCGCAGGAGGTAGTCAGTCCCATCATCCGGGAATTGGATGCGGAGAACGAAGCGGCACGAGCCTTTGAGCGCCAACTGTGGAGTTTGAGGGTATGGACAACTGGTCTCTCTCCCCAGCCGCAGCATGTTCCACAGGGAGAGGAGAGCAGCGACCTCCCTCCCCAGCGGCAGTATAGCGTGCAGAGGGAAGAGACAACCGGTCTCCTTCCCCAACCCCAACCAGAGATACCAGAGGCAGCAGGCCTCATAGACTGGTCCTGGGAGGACCCCCAGCAGGCAGGTGGAGATGGGACCGCAGTCGCTCTACCGGCCCTACAGGGATGCTGGGCAGGCGGCCCAGATCCCCAGCGACAGACCCAGCTACAGGGAGGGGAGAGCATCGACCTCCCTCCCCAGCTGGAGTGTGCCTTCCAGGGAGAGGAGACAACCGGTCTCTCTCCCCAGCCGCAGCATGTTCCACAGGAAGCGGAGAGCATCGACCTCCCTTCCCAACGGCCACCGGAGTATCAGGAGGAGGAGGTAAGCCAATCTCCCCCTCCCCAGCTAACTCCTAACTTGGGCCCAGGGTTAACAGTGGAGATGTTAACCCCCACTGACCCCCACGTTCCCTTTGCCACCGGGCAGGACTATGCCCCAATTCCCCCAGCAGAAGAGCTGGCACCAGGACAGAGCACTGCTGGCCTCTGCCCTACAGAACCCCTTGTTACAGGACGGGCCTGCAAACCCCTCACCCCAGCAGAAGCGCTGGCACCAGGGCAGAGTGCCGCTGGCCTCTGCCCCCCAAGTACCACCAGCTATTTGCCCAGCTGCGCCAGGAAGTCCGAGGATGCTACACTTTCATCCTACAACCTGGAACCTACAGGCCAGTACTACTTATTGTGGGGGGGGCTACTTTGCTGCTAATGTTTATTTGTGGGTGGGTTGCGAGACTAACTTAGGCACTGACCGACAGAAGGTCAGGTGCCTGGTTAGTCTCCCTCCAAAAGGGGAGATATGTTACAAACTGCTATTTGTAACTGGCCCTTTAAATGGAAAATTGCCCTGCTTCCCTGGATTTTGGAGAAGCCTATTTGCCAGCCTCCTTCCTCATGACTATGGCCCCTGGAAGAATGTGCCCCTGAAAACATATTAACTTTTATTGGGGGGGTGTGGTCCTTTAAGAACCGTCTGGGGACATATTGTGACTTTGGTGAACAATGCCCCTTTAAGACTATGTCCCCAGACCTGTGAAATAACTTGTCCCTGGCATTCTCCCACTTGGTTCAGTGAGTGGGGCTTGCTGGACCAAGTGCCACACAGGCAGAGTACGTTCCACAGAAAGGGAGCACTATTACAAAAGCATTCGTTTTCATTGTGTGCCATTAAGAGTTAATTTTGTTCAATTCTAAATACAAGTTTGCTGGGATCAGCTCTAATTAAGTTTAGTGATAAACTTTCCCATTGTCTAATCAGACTGCTAGTTGATAAGGTGGACTGCATTGTTTTCTTGTGTGTAAACATGTTATCTGATGAAGAAATGTATCAAATGTGTGATTGGGGATTTTATGCCTCCCCCTGAGAGTGTCCTGTTTGCATGTAACCTCAATAAAAACCAGGCTGTGTGTTCCAGCACATCAGACCTATTCTGTCCCTCTAACTTGCAGCTTTGACTCATGTTTGTAGGGGCCAGCTATAATCACTACAGGGATTGCTATGCTCTATATACTCCCTTAGCTACTGAGCTCCTGTAAGAGCTCTTGTTCCTGATCCTGCTTCGCTCTAAAGAAGGAAGAGGTTCACCTACTGGAGCCTGGTCGTAGGTCCAGGGCGCAGAGCAGACGGCGAGATACCAGCCCAGCAGCGGTGGTTCGTAGAGTCTGCGTTACTTATGGTGGCTACGCAGCAGTTATAGTGTCTACGGTGCTGATGATCCTTTGGGGAGCGCTAGGAGCATCCTTTTCTACGGTCCAACTTCCAGCCAGCCTGGAGGCAACTGTAACAAATCCTTTATTAGTGTTTTTGTAGACATTTGATATCAGATTTGGAGACTGTGGTGACGCACATTTTATTTACTGTTGTGCAAGCTGTGGCAATTTCAATTGGCATTAAAAAGTAAGATTTTGAGAGGTGACGCACATTTTATGCAAGCTGTGGCAATTGCAATTTGCAGTGAAAAGAATCTGCTAACAAACACTACCTAGGACCACGCCTGACTCTTGAAGTCATGCTTCAGTTAGTAACTCAAGTTAAATTAAATTATTTTTTTTTTTTATTATTATGCTCAGCAGATTCAAAACATACCATTCTTCTAGTCATATAACACAATATGTTAAAATGCTGCATGGAAAATGGCAGTGTGCAAAGTCATAATCTTAGTGAACCTATAAGTGCATTAAATTTTCTAAAATAAACAAAAATACTGAGAAAAAAAAAAAAAAAAAAAGGAAAGAGGACATATGGCATCCTTTTGAACAATAGGTTACATTTAAGGCATTGATTTTAGAAACCCAGAGATGATTTGTTGCAACCGGGAAATCTAAAAAAACATTGATTAGACACCCAATACACTTATTTATCCTTAGGCCTTTTTAGCAGAGGCTCCAGGACCCTCAACAAAACCAGCAGCAGGAAAGAGGACATATGGCATCCTTTTGAATGATAGATTACAGGAAAGGCATTGATTTTAGAAACCCAGAGATAATTTGTTGCAACCGGGAAATCTAAAAAAACATTGATTAGACACCCAGTACACTTATTTATCCTTAGGCCTTTTTAGCAGAGGCTCCAGGACCCACAACAAAACCAGCAGCAGGAAAGAGGACATATGGCATCCTTTTGAATAATAGATTACAGGAAAGGCATTGATTTTAGAATCCCAGAGTTAATTTGTTGCAACCGGGAAATCTAAAAAAACATTGATTAGACACCCAGTACACTTATTTATCCTTAGGCCTTTTTAGCAGAGGCTCCAGGACCCTCAACAAAACCAGCATCAGGAAAGAGGACATATGGCATCCTTTTGAATAATAGATTACAGGAAAGGCATTGATTTTAGAAAACCAGAAATAATTTGTTGCAACCGGGAAATCTAAAAAAACATTGATTAGACACCCAGTACACTTATTTATCCTTAGGCCTTTTTAGCAGAGGCTCCAGGACCCTCAACAAAACCAGCAGCAGGAAAGAGGACATATGGCATCCTTTTGAATAATAGATTACAGGAAAGGCATTGATTTTAGAAACCCAGAGATAATTTGTTGCAACCATGATATCTAAAAAAACATTGATTAGACACCCAGTACACTTCTTTATCCTTAGGCCTTTTTATAAGAGGGTCCCGGAGCCTCAACAGAAACAACAGCATGAAAGAGGACATATGGCATCCTTTTGAATAATAGATTACAGGAAAGGCATTGATTTTAGAAACCCAAAGATAATTTGTTGCAACCGGGAAATCTAAAAAAACATTGATTAGACACCCAGTACACTTATTTATCCTTAGGCCTTTTTATAAGAGGGTCCCGGAGCCTCAACAGAAACAACAGAATGAAAGAGGACATATTGCATCCTTTTGAATAATAGATTACAGGAAAGGCATTGATTTTAGAAACCCAGAGATAATTTGTTGCAACCGGGAAATCTAAAAAAACATTGATTAGACACCCAGTACACTTATTTATCCTTAGGCCTTTTTAGCAGAGGCTCCAGGACCCTCAACAAAACCAGCAGCAGGAAAGAGGACATATGGCATCCTTTTGAAAAATAGATTACAGGAAAGGCATTGATTTTAGAAACCTGGAGATAATTTGTTGCAACCGGGAATTTGAATCAAAAAAATGATTCGATGGACACCCAGTACACTTCTTTCTCCTTAGGCCTTTTTATAAGAGAGTCCAGGACCCTCAAACAAAACACCTGCAGGAAAGAGGACATATGGCATCCTTTTGAAAAATAGATTACAGGAAAGGCATTGATTTTATAAACCCAGAGATAATTTGTTGCAACCGGAAATTTGAATCCAAAAAATGATTTGATGGACACCCAGTACACTTCTTTCTCCTTAGGCCTTTTTATAAGAGGGTCCAGGACCCTCAAACAAAACACCAGCAGGAAAGAGGACATACGGCATCCTTTTGAACAATAGAGTACAGGTACAGCATTGATTTTACAAACCCAGAGATAATTTTGGGCAACTGGGAAATAGAAAAATACATTGAGTGGACACCAAGTACACTTCTTTCTCCTTAGGCCTTTTTATAAGAGGGTCCAGGACCCTCAAAAAAAACACCAGCAAGAAAGCGAACATATGGCATCCTTTTGAAAAATAGAGTACAGGTACAGCATTGATTTTACAAACCCAGAGATAATTTTGGGCAAATGGGAAATAGAAAAATATATTGAGTGGACACCCAGTACACTTCTTTCTCCTTAGGCCTTTTTATAAGAGGGTCCAGGACCCTAAAAAAAAACACCAGCAGGAAAGAGAACATATGGCATCCTTTTGAACAATAGAGTACAGGTACAGCATTGATTTTACAAACCCAGAGATAATTTTGGGCAAATGGGAAATAGAAAAAAACATTGAGTGGACACCAAGTACACTTCTTTCTCCTTAGGCCTTTTTATAAGAGGGTCCAGGACCCTCAAAAAAAACACCAGCAAGAAAGCGAACATATGGCATCCTTTTAAACAATAGAGTACAGGTACAGCATTGATTTTACAAACCCAGAGATAATTTTGGGCAAATGGGAAATAGAAAAAAACATTGAGTGGACACCCAGTACACTTCTTTCTCCTTATGCCTTTTTATAATAGGGTCCAGGACCCTCAAACAAAACACCAGCATGAAAGAGGACATATGGCATCCTTTTGAACAATAGAGTACAGGTAAAGCATTGATTTTAGAAACCGGGAGATAATTTTTTGCAACCTGGAATTTGAATCAAAAAAAGGTTTGGATGGACACACAGTACACTTCTTTCTCCTTCAGCCTTTTTATAACAGGGTCCAGAACCCTCAACAGAAACACCAGCAGGAAAGAGGACATATGGCATCCTTTTGAACAATAGAGTACATGTAAAGCATTGATTTTAGAAACCCGGAGATAATTTGTTGCAACCGGGAAGTTGAACCAAAAAAATGATTGGACACCCAGGACACTTCTTTCTACTTCAGCCTTTTTATAAGAGAGTCCAGGACCCGCATATGAAACAACAGCAGTAAAGAGGACATATGGCATCCTTTTGAACAATAGAGTACTGGCACAGCATTGATTTTAGAAACCCAGAGATAATTGTTTGGAAACGTGAAATTGCCCATAAAACCATGCTTGGACACCCACTCCAGGTCGTTCTCCTTCAGCATTTTTATAAGAGGGTCCAGCACCCTCAACAGAAACAACTGCAGGAAACACCACCACATATGCCATCCTTTTGCACAAGCGTATGGCATCCATTTTAAAAACCCGGAGATAATTGAGAGGAACCTGGAACATTTTTCTAAAAATTTGCTGGGGCACCCATTACAGGTCGTTCTCCTTCAGCCTTTTTATACCATGGGCCACGACCCGCAACAGGCACAACAGCATGAAACACCACATATGCCACCCTTTTGCACAATAGAGTACAGGTATGGCATAGATGGAACACAGAGATAATTTAGAGCAACCAAAAGACGGATAAAGATGCTTGGTCGGTCCTCCTGCGCATTCAATTTAATGGTCCACTAGATATGAGTGGTGTGCTAAGTTGTACTATTCGTAACAGTTTAATCACTGTTATGTGCCTTATTTTTTTTATTTGAGTTTTGTACCCACAGAGCAGCAGCAGAGGCCAGAAAAATTAGGAATGTACAAATGACTGAAAAATTTGGTTATTGTTGTAGCAACTGCTGTAGCAGCGGCCAGAAAAATTGATGTTTGTAAAACATTTATAAAGTGCCCTAAAAGCTTGTGGCTTTAACACTAGTTGTTGGCGGATAAGTCAAGCAAGTCCTCCGGCTTTATAACAACAAAAAAAAGGCCAGCCTGTGTACCAGTTGTAGCCCAAGCCAGCTCATCTCATCATCAGGCCTTTTTTAATCAAATGTATCGCCCAATGTCAGTCCCTTCTGGATCCATCCCTCATTCATTTTTATAAAAGTGAGCTAGTCAAGGCTTTTTTGACCTAGGCGACTTCTCGTCTCAGTGACAAAACCTCCTGCTGCACTGAAAGTCCTTTCGGACAGGACACTTGAAGCGGGGCAGGCCAGAAGTTCCATTGCAAATTGGGATAGCTCAGGCCAAAAGTCAAGCCTGCACACCCAGTAGTCAAGGGGTCCATCGCTCCTGAGAGTGTCGAGATCCGCAGTTAAAGCTAGGTAGTCTGCTACCTGTCAGTTGAGTCTTTCTCTGAGGCTGGATCCAGAAAGGCTCTGGTGATGCATGAGAGTTAAAAAGGTACGCATGTCCTCAATCAACAAGACGTCAGGAAAGCGCCCTGTTCTTTCCGCCGTGTTTGTGGGAGGAGGAGGAGGATTAATTTAATCTCTTCCCCTGTTACATTCCCGTGGTGCTGTGACATCACCCTTATACGCTGTGTAAAGCATAGTTTTTAATTTATTCTTAAAATGCTCCATCCTTTCCGAATTTGGTAACATTTCAGGCACTTTATGCTTATACCAGGGGTCGAGGAGCGTGGACACCCAGAACAGGTCATTCTCCTTCAGCTTTTTTATAAGAGGGTCCCTCAACAGGCACGACAGCATTTGAACAAGGTTGGATGCTGAGCTAATCATGTCCCGTTCCCCGTCCTCACTGATCTCACTGAGGGTATCTTCTTCCCCCCAGCCACGTACAACACCACGAGTACCAGAGAGGTGACAACAACGAGCACCCTGGGATGCCTGTTGTGCTCTGTCTTCCTCCTCCTCCTCAAAGCCACATTCCTCCTCTGACTCCTCTTCCTCACAATCCTCTTCCTGCGTTGCCACAGGTTTAGCAAGCGATGCTGATAAGGCTGTTTGCTAGGGTGATGGACACCACAACTCTTCCTCTTCACGCTCATCTACTGCCTGATCCAGCACTATTCGCAGGGCACACTCCAGGAAGAAAACAAATGGTATGATGTCGCTGATGGTGCCTTCGGTGCGACTGACAAGGTTTGTCACCTAGTCAAAAGAACGCATGAGCCTACAGGCATTGCGCATGAGCGTCCAGTAATTTGGCAAAAATATCCCCAGCTCCCCAGAGGCTGTCCTAGCACACCCGGTCATACAAATACTCATTAACAGCTTTTTCTTGTTAGAGCAGGCGGTGAAACATTAGGAGTGTTGAATTCCACTGTGTCGGGCTGTCGCAAATCAAGCGCCTCACTGGCAGGTTGTTTCGACGCTGGATATCCGTCAAGTGCGCCATGGCTGTGTAGGAACGCCTGAAATAGCCACACACCTTCCTGGCCTGCTTCAGGACATCCTGTAAGCCTGGGTACTTATTGACAAATCGTTGTACAATTAGATTACACACATGTGCCACGCACGGCACATGTGACAACTTGCCCAATTTCAATACCGCCACCAAATTACTTCCATTGTCAGAAACAACCTTGCCAATCTCCAGTTGGTGCGGAGTCAGCCACTGATCCACCTGTGCGTTCAGGGCGGTCAGGAGTGCTGGTGCATGTGACGCTCCGCTTTCAGGCAAGTCAACCCCAAGACGGCGTTACACTGCCGTACCCGGGATGTAGCATAGTACCTGGGGAGCTGGGGGGTGCCATAGATGTGGAGCAAGACGCCGAAGTTGAAGAGGACTCAGCCGAGGAAGAGGTTATGGAAGAGGATGGAGTAGGAGGAGTAGAGGAGGTAGCAGCAGGCCTGCCTGCAAGTCGTGGCGGTGTCACCAACTCTTCTGCAGAGCCACATATTCCATGCTTGTCAGAAGTCAGCAGGTTTACCCAATGCACAGTGTAGGTGATATACCTGCTCTGACCATGCTTTGCAGACCAGCTATCCATGGTCATATGGACCCTTGCCCCAACGCTGTGTGCCAGACATGCCATTACTTCCTTTCAAACAACAGAGTACAGGTTTGGGATTGCCTTTTGTGAAAAGAAATTTCTGCCTGGTACCTTCCACTGTGGTGTCCCAATAGATACAAATTTTTTGAAAGCATCAGACTCCACCAGCTTGTATGGTAAAAGCTGGTGGGCTAAGAGTTCAGACAAGCCAGTTGTCAGATGCCGGGCAAGGGGGTGACTTTGAGAAATTGGCTTCTTACGCTCAAACATGTCCTTGACAGACAGCTGACTGTGGGCAGATGACCAGGAACTGCTACGTAAGAGAGACTGAGTGGAGGATGGTTGAGAGGGGGCAAGGAGGACAGCACTGGTTGACGTGGCTGAAGATGCTGGAGCAGGAGGAGGAGGAGGGCGGCTTTCAGTTTGTGTGCTGCTTCTACTCATGTGTTCTTCCCATCAGCCTTTGTGATGGGAGACCATGTGCCTTCACAAAGCAGTTGTACCTAGGTGGGTGTGGGACTTCCCACGACTCAGTTTCTTTTGGCACAGGTTGCAAATGGCATCGCTGTTGTCAGAGGCAGACACACAAAAAAATGCCACACTGCTGAGCTCTGCGATGACGGCATTCTGGTGGTGGCAACAGCATGCATTGATGGGCGTCGGCGTGCTGTCTGGCTGACCCCGGGTGCCGATGCATGCTGTCTGACTGTGCCACTAGCTCCTTGAGACGACCTCCCCATGCTTCCAAATCGTCTCCTCCTCCTCTCTGTCTCCCCATCTGAACTTTCCCCCTCTTCTTCTTCTCTTCTAGCAGGCACCCACGTGACATCCACCGACACATTCATCATCAACCACTTCACTTGTATCTGACACATCAAGAAAGGAAGCAGCAGCGGGTACAACATCAACATCATCATCACACCGTACCTCCATGTCAGTAATGCTGCCTGACTGAGACTGATCACTATTATCTACATCCTCTGTAAATGATGGTTGCGCATCACTCATTTCTTCCAACTGATGTGTCAATAACTCCTGTGACAGATCAAGTGAAGCGGCTGTGGTGCTAGTGTTGGTGGTGGCGACAGGCGGGCGAGTGGCACTGGTCACTTGAGATCTGCCCAAAGCACAGCTGGACGTAGATGGTGCGTCAAGGTTAGGAGGACTAGCAGCGGAAGCTGAAGAAGATTGGGTGTCCTGTGTTAGCCATTCAACTAGGTCATCCTCAGAACTTTTCGCGTCCCCCCTGGCACCCGGCGTCTGAACAATGTGCATATTTGTAGGGTCTAAAGGAATCACAGCACCACGACCACGGAACCTGCCGGGTGGCCTGCCTCTGCCTGTCATTTTTTTTTTAAATGGACACTAACAATACTATTACACCAATTATATGAGTGGTAGCACTGTGCAAGTGGGCACAGTATACGCTGTGAGACTGACAAACACAAAAAAGACAGATGTTTTAAAAATCACAAATTGTTAATTTTTTTAAATATTAAAAGTACTGTGACAACAAATATGATTGTTGGCAATAGTTGGCAAATGGGCCTGTCTGGCATATACGCTGGGAGAAAGGAAACTGCAATTCAATAGCACTAGGATACTGAAGAATCACAGTCAAAACAGTTATGATTAACAAAAATTTCAATCCTGTTACAATAAATATGATTGGTGGCACTAATTGGCTAGTTGGGACTGGCACACAGGCAGGCAGGAGGAAAATGCAATTCAAGGGCACTAGTAGACTGCAGATTGACAGTCAAAACAGTGATGATTGACAATTTTTGCAATACTGTTAAAAGAAATATGATTGCTGGCACTATTTGGATAGTTGGGCCTGGCACACAGGCTGGCAGGCAGGAGGAAAGTGCAATTCAATGGCACTAGCAAACTGATGATTACGAATAACAATCCAAAAATTTGTAATTTTAATTATTAACAATACTGTGACAACAAATAATATTGGTGTAACTAGTTGGCAAGTCGGCCTGGCACACAGGCTGGCAGGCAGGAGGTAAATGCAATTCAAGGACACTAGGAGACTGAATACTGACAGTCAAAACAGTGATGATTGAAAATTTTTGCAATACTGTTAAAAGAAATATGATTGCTGGGAATAATTGGCTAGGTGGGCCTGGCACACAGGCTGGCAGGCAGGAGGAAAGTGCAATTCAATGGCACGAGCAAACTGAGGATTCAGAACAACAATTACCAAAAAATTAAAATTTTAATTATTAAGAATACTGTGACAACAAATATGATTGGTGTAAATATTTTGAAAGTCGGCCTGGCACACAGGCTGGCAGGCAGGAGGAAAGTGCAATTCAATGGCACTAGCAAACTGAGGATTACGAATAACAATCCAAAAATGTAATTATTAACAATACTGTGACAACAAATAAGATTGGTGACAACAACTATGATTGGTGGCACTAATTGGCTAGTTGGGCCTGGCACACAGGCTGGCAGGCAGGAGGAAAATGCAGTTCAATGGCACTAGGAGACTGAATATTTGCAGTCCAAAAAATTATGATTTTAAATTTTTAATATAATGTTACAAGAATTATGATTGGTGCCACTAATTGGCTAGTTGGGCCTGGAAAACACGCTGGCAGGCAGGAGGAAAGTGCAATTCAATGACACGAGCAAACTGATGAATCACAAGTGATCAATTTGGAATTTTAAATATTAACAATACTTTTACAACAACTAAGATTGGTGGCACTAATTGGCTAGTTTGTGCCTGGCACACAGGCTGGCAAGCAGGAGGAAACTGCAATTCAATGGCACTAGGAGAATGAATATTTGTAGTCCAAAAAATTATGATTTTTAATTTTTTAAATACTGTTACAAGAATTATGATTGGTGCCACTAATTGGCTAGTTAGGCCTGGAAAACACTCTGGCAGGCAGGAGAAAAGTGGAATTCAATGGCACGAGCAAACTGATAAATCACAAGCGATCAATTTGGAATTTTAAATATTAACAATACTTTTACAACAACTAGGATTGGTGGCACTAATTGGCTAGTTTGTGCCTGGCACACAGGCTGGCAGGCAGGAGGAAACTGCAATTCAATGGCACTAGGAGACTGAATATTTGCAGTCCAAAAAATTATGATTTTTAATTTTTTATATACTGGTACAAGAATTATGATTGGTGCCACTAATTGGCTAGTTGGGCCTGGAATACACGCTGGCAGGCAGGAGGAAAGTGCAATTCAATGGCACGAGCAAACTGATGAATCACAAGCGAACAATTTGTAATTTTAAAGATTAACAATACTGTTACAACAACTAGAATTGGTGGCACTAATTGGATAGTTTGGGCCTGGCACACAGGCTGGCAGGCAGGAGGAAAATGCAATTCAATGGCACTAGGAGACTGAATATTTCCAGTCAAACAAATTATGATTTAAATTTTTTTATATACTGTTACAAGAAATATGATTGGTGGCACTAATTGGCTAGTTGGGCCTGGCACACAGGCTGGCAGACAGGAGGAAAGTGCAATGCAATGCAACAAGCCAAATGATGAATCACAATCGAACAATGTTTAATTTTAAATATTAACAATACTGTTACAACAACTAGGATTGGGGGTACTAATTGGCTAGTTTGGGCCTGGCACATAGGCTGGCAGGCAGGAAGAAAATGCAATTCAATGGCACTAGGAGACTAAATATTTGCAGTCCAAAAAATTATGATTTTTAATTTTTTATATACTGTTACAAGAATTATGATTGGTGCCACTAATTGGCTAGTTGGGCCTGGAAAACACGCTGGCAGGCAGGAGGAAAGTGCAATTCAATGGCACGAGCAAACTGATGAATCACAAGAGAACAATTTTGAATTTTAAAGATTAACAATACTGTTACAACAACTAGGATTGGTGGCACTAAGTAGCTAGTTTGGGCCTGGCACACAGGCTGCCAGGCAGGAGGAAACTGCAATTCGATGGCACTAGGAGACTGAAGATTTGCAGTCCAAAAAATTATGATTTCATTTTTTTTATATACTGTTACAAGAATTATGATTGGTGCCACTAATTGGCTAGTTGGGCCTGGAAAACACGCTGGCAGGCAGGAGGAAAGTGCAATTCAATGGCACGAGCAAACTGATGAATCACAAGAGAACAATTTTGAATTTTAAAGATTAACAATACTGTTACAACAACTAGGATTGGTGGCACTAATTGGCTAGTTTGGGCCTGGCACACAGGCTGCCAGGCAGGAGGAAAATGCAATTCATTGGCACTAGGAGACTGAATATTTGCAGTCCCAAAAATTATGATTTTTAATTTTTTATATACTGTTACAAGAATTATGATTGGTGCCACTAATTGGCTAGTTGGGCCTGGAAAACACTCTGGCAGGCAGGAGGAAAGTGCAATTCAATGGCACGAGCAAACTGATAAATCACAAGCGATCAATTTGGAATTTTAAAGATTAACAATACTGTTACAACAACTAGAACTGGTGGCACTAATTGGATTGTTTGGGCCTGGCACACAGGCGGAAAATGCAATTCAATGGCACTAGGAGACTGAATATTTCCAGTCAAAAAAATTATGATTTAAAATTTTTTATATACTGTTACAAGAAATATGATTGGTGGCACTAATTGGCTAGTTGGGCCTGGCACACAGGCTGGCAGACAGGAGGAAAGTGCAATTCAATGCAACAAGCCAAATGATGAATCACAATCGAAAAATGTTTAATTTTAAATATTAACAATACTGTTACAACAACTAGGATTGGGGGTACTAATTGGCTAGTTTGGGCCTGGCACATAGGCTGGCAGGCAGGAAGAAAATGCAATTCAATGGCACTAGGAGACTAAATATTTGCAGTCCAAAAAATTATGATTTTTAATTTTTTATATACTGTTACAAGAATTATGATTGGTGCCACTAATTGGCTAGTTGGGCCTGGAAAACATGCTGGCAGACAGGAGGAAAGTGCAATTCAATGGCACGAGCAAACTGATGAATCACAAGAGAACAATTTTGAATTTTAAAGATTAACAATACTGTTACAACAACTAGGATTGGTGGCACTAATTGGCTAGTTTGGGCCTGGCACACAGGCTGGCAGGCAGGAGGAAACTGCAATTCAATGGCATTCGGAGACTGAAGATTTGCAGTCCAAAAAATTATGATTTCATTTTTTTTATATACTGTTACAAGAATTATGATTGGTGCCACTAATTGGCTAGTTGGGCCTGGAAAACACGCTGGCAGGCAGGAGGAAAGTGCAATTCAATGGCACGAGCAAACTGATGAATCACAAGAGAACAATTTTGAATTTTAAAGATTAACAATACTGTTACAACAACTAGGATTGGTGGCACTAAGTGGCTAGTTTGGGCCTGGCAAACAGGCTGGCAGGCAGGAGGAAAATGCAATTCAATGGCACTAGGAGACTGAATATTTGCAGTCCAAAAAATTATGATTTTAAATTTTTAATATACTGTTACAAGAATTAAGATTGGTGCCACTAATTGGCTAGTTGGGCCTGGAAAACATGCTGGCAGGCAGGAAAAAAAATTGCAATTCAATGGCACAATCAAACTGATGAATCACAAGAGAACAAGTTTGAATTTTAAAGATTAACAATACTGTTACAACAACTAGGATTGGTGGCACTAAGTGGCTAGTTTGGGCCTGGCACACAGGCTGCCAGGCAGGAGGAAAATGCAATTCAATGGCACTAGGAGACTGAATATTTGCAGTCCCAAAAATTATGATTTTTAATTTTTTATATACTGTTACAAGAATTATGATTGGTGCCACTAATTGGCTAGTTGGGCCTGGAAAACACTCTGGCAGGCAGGAGGAAAGTGCAATTCAATGGCACGAGCAAACTGATGAATCACAAGCGATCAATTTGGAATTTTAAAGATTAACAATACTTTTACAACAACTAGGATTGGTGGCACTAATTGGCTAGTTTGTGCCTGGCACACAGACTGGCAGGCAGGAGGAAACTGCAATTCAATGGCACTAGGAGACTGAATATTTGCAGTCCAAAAAATTATGATTTTTAATTTTTTATATACTGTTACAAGAATTATGATTGGTGGCACTACTTGGCTAGTTGGGCCTGGCACACAGGCTGGCAGACAGGAGGAAAGTGCAATTCAATGCAACAAGCCAAATGATTAATCACAATCGAACAATGTTTAATTTTAAATATTAACAATACTGTTACAACAACTAGGATTGGGGGTACTAATTGGCTAGTTTGGGCCTGGCACATAGGCTGGCAGGCAGGAAGAAAATGCAATTCAATGGCACTAGGAGACTAAATATTTGCAGTCCAAAAAATTATGATTTTTAATTTTTTATATACTGTTACAAGAATTATGATTGGTGCCACTAATTGGCTAGTTGGGCCTGGAAAACATGCTGGCAGACAGGAGGAAAGTGCAATTCAATGGCACGAGCAAACTGATGAATCACAAGAGAACAATTTTGAATTTTAAAGATTAACAATACTGTTACAACAACTAGGATTGGTGGCACTAATTGGCTAGTTTGGGCCTGGCACACAGGCTGGCAGGCAGGAGGAAACTGCAATTCAATGGCATTAGGAGACTGAAGATTTGCAGTCCAAAAAATTATGATTTCATTTTTTTTATATACTGTTACAAGAATTATGATTGGTGCCACTAATTGGCTAGTTGGGCCTGGAAAACACGCTGGCAGGCAGGAGGAAAGTGCAATTCAATGGCACGAGCAAACTGATGCATCACAAGAGAACAATTTTGAATTTTAAAGATTAACAATACTGTTACAACAACTAGGATTGGTGGCACTAAGTGGCTAGTTTGGGCCTGGCAAACAGGCTGGCAGGCAGGAGGAAAATGCAATTCAATGGCACTAGGAGACTGAATATTTGCAATCCAAAAAATTATGATTTTAAATTTTTAATATACTGTTACAAGAATTATGATTGGTGCCACTAATTGGCTAGTTAGGCCTGGAAAACATGCTGGCAGGCAGGAAAAAAAATTGCAATTCAATGGCACAAGCAAACTGATGAATCACAAGAGAACAATTTTGAATTTTAAAGATTAACAATACTGTTACAACAACTAGGATTGGTGGCACTAAGTGGCTAGTTTGGGCTTGGCACACAGGCTGCCAGGCAGGAGGAAAATGCAATTCAATGGCACTAGGAGACTGAATATTTGCAGTCCCAAAAATTATGATTTTTAATTTTTTATATACTGTTACAAGAATTATGATTGGTGCCACTAATTGGCTAGTTGGGCCTGGAAAACACTCTGGCAGGCAGGAGGAAAGTGCAATTCAATGGCACGAGCAAACTGATGAATCACAAGCGATCAATTTGGAATTTTAAAGATTAACAATACTTTTACAACAACTAGGATTGGTGGCACTAATTGGCTAGTTTGTGCCTGGCACACAGACTGGCAGGCAGGAAGAAACTGCAATTCAATGGCACTAGGAGACTGAATATTTGCAGTCCAAAAAATTATGATTTTTAATTTTTTATATACTGTTACAAGAATTATGATTGGTGCCACTAATTGGCTAGTTGGGCCTGGCACACAGGCTGGCAGATATGAGTCGTGGTTGGTAGGTAGGGCAGCAATTTAACACAGTATGCTGTGTAAGTGACAAAAACACAGGCCTGATAGAAAATTAAGTTAGATTACACTTGCAAAATAATTTAAAATTTTATATTTTAATATTAAAATAATGTTAAGAAGTGCAATGCACATATGAGCGGTCGCACTGGCTGGCTGCTACGTAGGGCAGCAATTAACAACAGTATGCTGTGTAAGTCAGATAGACAGTTAGACACAGGCCTGATAGAAAATAAAATTAGATTACACTAGCATAATGATTTAAAGACTTTTTTTTGGGAATTTAAAGAAAAAGGTTAAGCACATACATATGAGTCGTGGCTGATAGCCTTGGAAGGGCAGCTATTAAAAACAGTAGGCTCTGTAAGTCAGATACATACACGCCTGATAGAAAATACTATTAGATTACACTAGAAAAATTATTAAAATTATTTTTTTGGGGGGGAAATTAAAAAAAGGTTAAACACATATGAGTCGTGGCTCATAGACTAGGGAGGGCAGCAAGTAAACATAGTAGGCTCTGTATGTCAGCAAAACACACAGGCCTGATAGAAAATGATATTAGATTAAACTATCAAAAAAATTTAAACTTTTTTTTTTATATTTAAATTAAGGTGAAGAAGATATGAGTGGTGGCTGCCTGGCACAGACCAATTAACCAAAAGACTGAAAAAAAATGAGGTATATTAATGCTGTCTGAGCCTGACAGACACAGGCCTGATAGAAAATGTAATTAGATTACACTAGCAAAATTATTTAATTTTTTTTTTTTTAATTTAAAATAATGTTATAAACGGATATTAACACTGGTGGCTGGCACAGAGCAATGAACCAGAGTATATGCTGTTTGACACAGGCCTGATAGAAAATGAAAAAAAATGACACTAGCAAAATAATTAAAATTTTTGGTTGGTTAAATTTAAACTAATGTTGTTAGGGAGATATCAGTGGTGGCAGTAATTACAGCATATGCTGTGAGCCTTAAACACACAGGCTGAAAGCCAGGCAAATGCTAATAAAAATATGGAAAAAAAAATCAGCTCGAATTATAGCCCTAAAAATGGCTTTTTGGGGTGCTGTCCTTGCAGCAGAGATGAGTGGAGTCCTTCTGGACTGTAGTGGACACTAAATACACTAGCCTAGCTATGTATTTCCCTATAATGTCAGCAGCACAAACACAACACGTCCTCTCAATAAGAAAGCAAGGTCGTTATGAGTCTAAAATGGCGGCTTCCGAGTAGCTGGGAGGGTCTGTGAGGGAGTGTCTGATGTTGATTGACTCTAATGTGTCAGAAGGCTGTGACATAGAGGGTCAAAGTTTCCTCAATGATGACACATAGGGGGCGGATCGAACCGTTCACGGGCGAACAGTTCGGGACATCACTAGTAATCAATCTCCCTTTTTCTGAGATGAACCAGTTTGTGATAGATGTTAATAGGGGTATCACCCCTCAACTCACTCAGATCAGTATAAATCCGGATCCGGTCGGCATCTTCATCAGTATACATAAAAGTGTCAGTGTTGACATCATCATCTCCAAGTGATGTAAAAGAAGATGGTACCCTTTCTGTGGTATCCATGGTATAGACTTTCTAAAAACAAGATATAGTGTGAGAAGTAGTAATAGTCAAAAATCAAAGTAATCCAATAAGGTCCTTTAAAAAAATATATAAATGGTGCAGGGTGCTATAATCCAAAAATACAGACATTAATCCAACAAGATCCAGCACTCCATATTACAAAGTCACAACCGCCAAGGTGCTATATAATAAGTCCATATCTAATGTCAAAGATAAGCATTCACTGGACTTGAGTTTAAAACTTTACGTTTATTACAAACACTTAAAAATATGCATAACCTTTCGGAACTTCACAGGTCCCTTTGTCAAATGCAGTACATCAAGAATTCTTACATAAACCCCCTACCTATACATCCCCTTTATATACATACAAATAAAAGTAATGATATCCGTATGCGCCATGTAAGTATGTATCGTGGGCTGGCGAGACTTATGTAGCTTGATCACACCGGCACAGTAGACCTATCAGCAGTAGTGTGTGTATGTATGTCAGCCTACAAAATCCTTCTGACCCAAAATAATGCTTGTTACGGTGTAAGAAACTTCCTAAACATATATATGATACAGCCTATAATTAGAATACAACATATAAACATATCATATAGTACTAGCCTAATAATCATTGAATACATTAGGGAGGCTATAAAAATAGTGATTTGGAACAGCCAGTGGCTCGTCATTTTGTACAACACAAACACAACCTGTCAAGCCTCAGGACCATGCTAATAGATCATATACGGAGGGGGGGCAATAGGGCCCAGAAACTTCTACGGATGGTGTCCAAGTGGATTTACATGCTGGACACAGTGGCCCCTAGGGGCCTTAATACCATGTTGGACTTTAGACCTTTTTTTGGTAAACAGTAACACTGTTAGAATGCAGTGTCAGAAAGCAAAAGTTGCTATGAGGAGAATACACAGTGGACAACTATATACAGAGGTGTATTTTTCACCATGCATTTTAATCATCGGCTTTGAGAACCTCAGGAGGATCTAGTAACCATACTCCTTTAGTAACAAGAAGCAAATTGAATTTGCGATCTAATATTGTATTCCATGATTATTAGACTAGTACTATATGATATGTTTTATATGTTGTATTCTAATTATAGGCTGTATCATATATATATATATTTTAGTTAGTTTCTTACACCATAACAAGCATTAGTTTGGATGAGACGGCATTTGTTGATGATGTCACACACGTGCCGCCATCCCTCGATACATGCTTATATGGCGCATACGGCGTTCATGTGTTTCAGGTGTAAGATATCATTAGGTAGGTGGTTTAGGTAAGAATTTGTGATGTACTGCATTTGACAAAGGGACCTGTGAGGTTCTGAAACGTTATTTGTATTTCTAAGTGTTTGTAACGAAAGTTTTAAACTCAAGTCCAATGAGTTCTTATCTTTGACATTGGATATGGACTTATTATATAGCACCTTGGCGGTTGTGACTTTGTGATATGGAGTGAATCTTTTTGGATTAACGTATATACAGTATAAAATATATATATATATATATATATATATATATATATATATATAGTAGCCAAAAAGAAGTGCACTCTCAGGACTTTCACAGCAAAGTTACTTTATTTCTGTAACGTTTTCGGAGGTCTCGCCTCCTTCATCAGCATCATGCTGATGAAGGAGGCGAGACCTCCGAAAACGTTACAGAAATAAAGTAACTTTGCTGTGAAAGTCCTGAGAGTGCACTTCTTTTTGGCTACTGTTTGTTTTCAAAGTTGCACCCAGGCAGTTTTCCATTTGTGGGCAAGATCTGGAGTTATATATAAATACATTTGTACACATATATGGATGGCAGTTCTGTCATCATACTAGTATAGGGAACTTTTCCTGAAATTACATGATTAATTAGCTGAGATAACATGCTTAATTACATCTGTCTATAATTAGCCAAAGCAGTGGAGACTAGGAACAAATATTCAGGTCTTGTTTCCATTGCCACAATAGGACTTGCGTGAGCTTGTTAAAAAAATTGCTGTTGAAAGGCATTACGCTTACCAACAGTTTACTAAGGCGCATTTTCAACCGTTACCAACAGCCGATTCTGGCTGCCAAAAACAATTACATGCCCCATTAAGAATAATATAAGCCGAAAATCGAGAATTTACACCCAGTTTCCATTGAAAGCACAAACAGGTTGAACACTGTCGGAAGCTGTCATTAAAGTTTCAAACATTACAGCATTTTCAATTAGGTGTGTATATACAGGGAGTGCAGAATTATTAGGCAATTATTGAACAACAACCATGTTCTCAATGAACCCAAAAAACTCATTAATATCAAAGCTGAATATTTTTGGAAGTAGTTTTTAGTTTGTTTTTAGTTTTAGCTATTTTAGGGGGATATCTGTGTGTGCAGGTGACTATTACTGTGCATAATTATTAGGCAACTTAACAAAAAACAAATATATACCCATTTCCATTATTTATTTTTACCAGTGAAACCAATATAACATCTCAACATTCACAAATATACATTTCTGACATTCAAAAACAAAACAAAAACAAATCAGTGACCAATATAGCCACCTTTCTTTGCAAGGACACTCAAAAGTCTGCCTTCCATGGATTCTGTCAGTGTTTTGATCTGTTCACCATCAACATTGCGTGCAGCAGCAACCACAGCCTCCCAGACACTGTTCAGAAAGGTGTACTGTTTTCCCTCCTTGTAAATCTCACATTTGATGATGGACCACAGGTTCTCAATGGGGTTCAGATCAGGTGAACAAGGAGGCCATGTCATTAGATTTTCTTCTTTTATACCCTTTCTTGCCAGCCACGCTGTGGAGTACTTGGACGCGTGTGATGGAGCATTGTCCTGCATGAAAATCATGTTTTTCTTGAAGGATGCAGACTTCTTCCTGTACCACTGCTTGAAGAAGGTGTCTTCCAGAAACTGGCAGTAGGACTGGGAGTTGAGCTTGACTCCATCCTCAACCCGAAAAGGCCCCACAAGCTCATCTTTGATGATACCAGCCCAAACCAGTACTCCACCTCCACCTTGCCTGCGTCTGAGTCGGACTGGAGCTCTCTGCCCTTTACCAATCCAGCCACGGGCCCATCCATCTGGCCCATCAAGACTCACTCTCATTTCATCAGTCCATAAAACCTTAGAAAAATCAGTCTTGAGATATTTCTTGGCCCAGTCTTGACGTTTCAGCTTGTGTGTCTTGTTCAGTGGTGGGCGTCTTTCAGCCTTTCTTACCTTGGCCATGTCTTTGAGTATTGCACACCTTGTGCTTTTGGGCACTCCAGTGATGTTGCAGCTCTGAAATATGGCCAAACTGGTGACAAGTGGCATCTTGGCAGCTGCACGCTTGACTTTTCTCAGTTCATGGGCAGTTATTTTGCGCCTTGGTTTTTCCACACGCTTCTTGCGACCCTGTTGACTATTTTGAATGAAACGCTTGATTGTTCGATGATCACGCTTCAGAAGCTTTGCAATTTTAAGAGTGCTGCATCCCTCTGCAAGATATCTCACTATTTTTGACTTTTCTGAGCCTGTCAAGTCCTTCTTTTGACCCATTTTGCCAAAGGAAAGGAAGTTGCCTAATAATTATGCACACCTGATATAGGGTGTTGATGTCATTAGACCACACCCCTTCTCATTACAGAGATGCACATCACCTAATATGCTTAATTGGTAGTAGGCTTTCGAGCCTATACAGCTTGGAGTAAGACAACATGCATAAAGAGGATGATGTGGTCAAAATACTAATTTGCCTAATAATTCTGCACTCCCTGTATATATATATATATATATATATATATATATATATATATATATATATATATATTTATATGTAATGTTTAGTGCTGCCCCAGGCATAGACCTAGTTGGAGTTATGTTCGTAATTATAATTCAACTTACATATAAAAATATAATCAAGCACATAAATCCAACTATGCCTATGCCTGGGGCAGCACTAAATATTACATATAAAAAGAAATGTAAAAATTATTTTTAAAAAAATGTCTTTCCTTAATGTAAATAAATTCAGATGAATGCTTAGGAGCGTGCATGTGTGTCTTGGGCTCTATGCTATACAAGGAGGTGCAGCAGGGAACACTCCCAGGTCTGCCTTTGCTACTTAACAAAATGTTTGGATGTCTTCTATCCAATGACAGCTGCAGTTTGGGTTTAAACAGTCAGCTTTATTAAACAGCAAATCCGCTGCACAATACAACTCTCTGTACATGTTGCATGTTTAACATTGCTATGAACACAGATGCCATAGATTTCCCATGACACATGCATGCTCCTGAGTCTACCTCAGTATGCTCTCATGAAAAGTGGACATGTTTCAATGAGGGATACCAAAACAAAGCCTTAAGTTTGATAATAGAAATATAGTTCAGTTTGTGTTTGTTCACTATTGTGGTGTATTCAGGTTTTGTGCTGCCCTAGGCCATTAAAAATATTAAAGTAAAACCACATACTACCAACATCTGATTATTTGGAGCTGTGTAAAAAATAATTTAGTTGAATAATTTAATAGGTATGTTAATTAAAAAAAAATGTCACTAATTCCACATAGCAACTATTCTAGAAACTAATATTATTTTCAAAAAGAACATACTGTGCATGTGATCAACTATAATTTATTAGAAATTCCAAATCCTGAAATTCACATTTTTTCAAATTAATTTAATACCTTCATTACAAATCTCATTGTTCCTATTAACAATATAGCAACAGTTTAAGAAAAAATGGGATCTACATTCTGTTCTTGCACAAAAAAAATGGCAAACAAAAACATAAGTATATTTTTAAGAATATAAAATCATTACTTTGTTAATTTGAAATAAAAAAAATAAATCAACATATAATGATAATTTATTTGCTTTAAAAATGTCTGGTGATCAAAAAGAAATAACGTGCATATATAGTTTTAGGTTGCTAATGATAAAATAGACAGTTTGTGTACATAAATCGCTCCAGCAAACATCCAGGATTAGATTACATTACATTATTGTAATAAATAGTGCAGAATGTGTTACCTTCCATTGAGCTGTAAAAAATGGAGCCGTAAGCTACCGAAGCGGCCTACAGCTAAAAGTAATTTACGGCTCCATTTTAGTACCAGGTTTCCATTGAAAAGGTTTCCGCTTTGCGTGCGGTCACTCTTTTCGTGTAGGCGTAAGTTAGCGTTGTGTTAACGCTTCCACCCGATGCCAGATTTCTAAAACATTTTGATTTGAACAGCAAATAGGATTTCAGTAACTCTCATCCTATTGGCTGATTTGAATTTGAAGCATCAAATCAGCCAATAGGAATGCAAGTGACGCCATATTTTAATGCATAACTTGCATTTAATATTCAGTGTACAGCGGTGTATGAAGAGGATCCTCCACTATCCTTGGCTCTGCAGTCGCCGGTCTTTAGTTCCTTGGTCACCGGTCTTCAGTTCCTCGGTCGCCAGTCTTCAATTCCACGGTCCTGGATGAAGATAGAAGAGGTCGCCGCTTGGAAGAATACTTCACCACCGGACTTCAGGAACCGTGAGTACCTATCTGGGTGTTAGACTTAGTTTTTTTTTTTTAAATTTTTCGGGGTTTTTTTAATTTATTTTTTAAGATTAGGGCTGTTGGGCAATTGTAAAAGAGCTGAATGCCCTTTTAAGGGCAATGCCCATAAAAATGTCCCTTTATGGGCAATGGGTAGTTTAGTATTTTTAAGTGTTATTTTTTTTTTGGGGGGGGGGTTTGGTGGGGGGGGGGTTTATTGTTAGGGGGAACTTAGTTTTTTTTAAAGGTAAAAGAGCTGTTTAACTTTGGGCAATGCCCTACAAAAGTCCCTTTTAAGGGCTATTGGTAGTTTAGCATTAGATTAGGGGGTGTTCTTATTTTGGGGGGCTTTTTTATTTTCATAGGGATTAGGTAAAAAAATATATTTTTGATACTTTGTTTATTATTTTATTGTAATGTTAGACTTTTTTAATTTAAACTTAGGTATTTTATTTTTAAAGTAATGCTAGGTTTTTTATTTTAATTGTAATATAGGATTTATTATTTTAATTGTAATTTAGGATTATTTTAATTTATGTAACGGGGTTAATTTAGGGATGTTAGGTTAGGGGGCTTAGTGATTTAGGGGTTAATAGTTTAAATGGTTAGATTGTGTTGTGGGGCATGACGGATTAGGGGTTAATAGTTTAAACAGATATGAGGGTTGGCGGATTAGGGGTTAATAGTTGTAATAGCAGTTTGCGTTGTGAGGAATGGCGGATTAGAGGTTAATACATTTATTAAAGTTGTGATGTGGGGGCGATGGCGGATAGAGGGGTTTTGATGTGTCACCTTTTTCCTGTTTTACACCTAGTTGAGCTGGGTGTAATTTTTGTTACTGTATTGGCAGCCTCCGACAGTGTATTAACGGTTTGCGCAGGCATTGGAAACCGGGTATTATTTAAAAATTAACGGATTTTGATACTTTGTATGGGATAATGTTTTTGGCAGCCGGATACACGCAAACCGAATTATGGCTCAATGGAAACGAGCCCTTAGTCTTGCTCTAAGAATAACTCGCAATCTGGTATTTTAATGGTTAAATATTTTAATCAGAGGATCTTAATGCTGCTAAACTTTTATTAAGCATAATTTATAGATAGCAGAGGGAGCACAGATTACTGCACAGATTTTGCTAATATTATACGTGGTCCTGAGCACAATATAAAATATTGCTGCAAAATGTAGCTCTTTTTGAAACCTGATGTAAAACAACGGCTTATTGCACCATTGGCTTATTGCACCAACTGCTTATTGCACCATTGGCTTATTGCACCAACTGCTTATTGCACCATTGTCTTATTGTACCATCGTACAATAGCGTCTGAGCGATATCCGATATGAATTTTACTGTGCTCACCGATAGAGGTCTATTATTTGAGGAATTTAGCACACCTGATGTGCAGATGTTAGTGTGCCCTATCTCTTAAGTGCTAAAAAATAATTTTGTACTATGGGCGCAAGAATGGAAGAGTCATTTATTGTGCGATGTCAGTGCACACTAACGCTAATGTGTTTGCATTTCACTTGTATTCTAGGCACAGTGTTTTTATAAGTCATGTGTCAGGGTGCCAGGAATCAGACTGAGACGAGAAGTGCAAAAACAATCACAACTTTATTAATAACAAAAAATAATAAAAAGTCCACAAGTCAAATAACAAGCCAGGAGTCAAAACCAGATCTGGTAGTCAGACAAGCTGAGTCAGGAGCCAAAGCGAATAGTCAGATGAGCCGGAATCAGGAACAAGGAAAACAGCAGTGTCAGAAACAAGCCAGGGATCAGGAACCAGGAAGGACGTCAGGCAGCCAGGTAATACACAGGAACTCTCACAAACAGGTCTGAGACAACGCAAAGGCAAAGCATACTGAACAGAGGCCCTTTAAATAATAAGTGATAACATCACAATTCTGAGACTGCATCCTGTCTCCCATGGATGACCAGTCTGGCCATAAAAGGAAGTGCAGGAAGTGAGCAGCATCCCCCACAATGCACCATAGTCAGGAAGAGAGGTGAGTAAAATGACTGCCAGCAGCACATGGCAAATACAACAGGGAAAAAACAATGACAGTACCCTCCCCTCAACGACCCCTCCCCCGCGGGAGGACAAAAGGCTTATTGGGGAAACGGGCATGGAAGGCACGGAGGAGGGCGGGAGCAGGAACATCAGAGGAGGGAACCCAAGAACGCTCCTCCGGACCGTAGCCCCTCTAGTGAGCCAAATACTGTACACGGCCCCTGGATATACAAGAGTCAATAATGCTGCGGACCTCATACTCCTCATGGTTGTCAACAAAGATAGGATGAGGACGAGGCAACACAGTGGGAAACTGATTACAAACCAATGGTTTCAAGAGGGAAAAACATTGGAGATGCACATAGCAGGAGGAAGGTCAAGAGCGTAGGCCACATGATTAACCCGTCGGAGTATTCGAAAAGGACCAACATAACGGGGAACCAATTTATTGGAAGGCACACGAAGGTTCAAGTTGCGGAAGGACAGCCTAACTCTCTCACCAACCTGGTAGGAAGGTGCAGGCAGACGCTTACGATCAGCCTGGAACTTTTGGCTCTGCATAGAACGATGAAGGCAATCCTGAATCTGCACCCACGTGGAACAGAGTTGCCGGAGATGCTCCTCCAAAGCCGGAATACTCTGAGACATGAATGAATCGGGCAACAAGGATGGTTGAAACCCATAATTCGCCATGAACGGGGATAACTTGGAGGAAGCATTAATAGCACTATTACGAGCAAACTCTGCCCAAGGTAACAGTTCAGACCAATTATTGTGGTGATCTGAGACATAGCAATGGAGGAACTGTTCCAGAGCTTGATTAGACCGTTCCACAGCCCCATTGGATTGAGGGTGATATGCCGAGGAGAAGGAAAGCTGGATCCCTATTTGAGCACAAAAGGAACGCCAAAATCTGGAGACAAACTGGCTACCACGGTCCGACACTATCTCCTTGGGTAACCCATGTAAACGAAGACCTCCCGGGCAAAAATTGAGGCAAGCTCCTGAGCGGTAGGCAGCTTCATCAAGGGAATGCAATGTGACATTTTAGAAAAACGGTCAACCACCATAAGGACAGGGAGCTCGACAATGAAGTCCATGGAAAGATGTGTCCAAGGACACTCACCATTAGCAATAGGTTGAAGAAGACCCACAGGAAGACGTCGAGGAGTCTTATTCTGTGCACAAACTGAGCAGGAGGCAACATACGCAGCAACATCAGAACGAAGACCTGGCCACCAGAATTGTCGAGTGACAGATCAAATCATTTGGTTCTTGCCTGGGTGACCTGCGGCTTTAGGATAATGGTAAGTGTGCAAAAGTTTAGTTTGAAGATTCTCAGGAACAAAACACTTACCACTAGGTTTCTCAGGAGGTGCATTGGTGTGTGCAGCCAGGATCTCCTCCCCCAAGGGAGAAGTCAAATTAGTACGTATGGTAGCCAAAATATGGTCAGGAGGTATAACAGGAGTAGGTACAGACTCCTCTTTGGACAGAGGCGAAAATTGTCGAGAGAGGGCATCAGCCCTAACATTCTTACTACCAGGCAGGTAGGAGTCCACATAATTAAACCGAGACAAAAATAGCGCCCATCTGGCCTGTCGGGGCGACAAACATTTTGCTTCAGATAGATAAGTTAAATTCTTGTGGTCAGTAAGAATGAACACTGGCACGCTAGTACCCTCGAGAAGATGCCTCCATTCCTTAAGTGCCAAAATTATGGCCAGTAATTCCCTGTCACCAATTTCATAATTGCACTCCGCTGGAGACAATTTCTTAGAGAAGAAACCGCAAGGATGCAAGGAACCATCAGGCATGGGGCGTTGAGAGAAGAGGGCACCTACAGTCTAAGAGGCATCAACCTCAATAACGAAAGGCAGGACAGGGTTAGGATGAGCCAGAACTGGAGCGGCAGCAAAGGCAGTCTTAAGACTATCAAAGGCCTTAATGGCAGTAGGTGACCAATGGAGTGGATCATTCTCTTTACGGGTCATGTCTGTGATAGGCTTAACCAAGGATGAAAAGTTTTTAATAAACTTTCTATAGTAATTGGCAAACCCCAAAAAACGTTGAATAGACCGAATACCAACTGGGCGAGGCCACTGCAGAACTGCAGATAACTTGTCAGGATCCTAGGAGAACCCTGCAACGGAGATAACATAACCTAGGAAGGTTACTTGAGTCTGGTGGAACTCACATTTCTCGAGTTTACAAAACAGGCCGTTCTCACGTAGTCTCTGAAGAACCCATGTAACATCAGAACGATGAGCTTCAAGTGTGGGTGAGTGTATGAGGATGTCGTCTAAGTACACCACAACACACTGTTGCAACAGCAGGAACATTACATAGGCCAAAGGGCATTACAAGATACTCATAATGTCCGCTCCTGGTGTTAAATGCTGTTTTCCATTTGTGGCCCTCCTTAATCCTAACGAGATTGTACGCTCCTCTCAAATCAAGTTTAGTAAAGACCACAGCTCCCTTGAGGCGGTCAAAGAATTCCGTAATAAGCAGAATAGGGTAAGCATTCTTAATGGTAAGACGATTAAGACCCTTATAATCGATACATGGTCTTAACTCGCCACCCTTTTTCTTCACAAAGAAGAAGCCAGCCCCTGCAGGAGAGCCGGATTTGCGGATGATCCCTGCGACAGAGCATCGGCAACATACTCGTCCATAGCACAATTCTCTGCAACAGACAGAGAGTACACCCGGCCCTAAGGAGGAATGGCTCTGTGTTGCTGGTCTATGGCACAATCGTAAGACTGGTGAGGAGGCAACGTATCGGCACGCACCTTGTCAAACACGTCTAGGAATTCTCTGTACTCCTCTGGCAATTGAGATACCGAAGAAGTGCACAAGACTTTAACTGGTTTCCGAAGACAAGTGGAAATACATTACAGGGACCACAACAAAATTTCAGACCTGCGCCAGTCGAGACTGGGATTGTGCTTTTGGAGCCAGGAATAACCCAGAACAACAGGAAAATGCAGAGAGTTTATCACCTGGAACTGGAGGGTTTCAAAATGGAGAGCCCCAACAGCCATGGACAACGGAGCAGTTTCATGAGTAACGAGTGCGGGCTGAAGGGGCCTGCCATCAATGGCCTCAATAGCAAGCGGTACGGACCGAG
The DNA here is from genome assembly GCF_027579735.1 of Bombina bombina. Classification (NCBI taxonomy): domain Eukaryota; kingdom Metazoa; phylum Chordata; class Amphibia; order Anura; family Bombinatoridae; genus Bombina; species Bombina bombina. The sequence goes on along the minus strand of NC_069504.1, from coordinate 1,131,808,096 downwards.
GCAAAACAGGAATGGAGTGCTTTGATACAAAAGCACTGTCAATGAAATAGCCCGCAGCACCAGAGTCAACAAGAGCCTGAGGGACTATGGAGGAGTCCACCCAGGAAAGGACAACCGTGACCAAAGGTTTCTCCTTAAGCGGTTCCGGGGACGAGGATAACCCACCCAAGGTCTGCCCCCGACAGGACCTTAGGTGTGAGCGTTTCCCGGCCGTGTAGGACAAGACTTCAAAAGGTGACCCTGTAACCCACAATAGAGGCAGAGCCCCTCCCTCCTCCTAAAGGCCATGTCCGCTGTGGAGAGACACATGAATCACAGCTGCATTGGCTCAGCAGTACCTGTGGACTCTGGACCAGGAGGCATGGGAGGAGAGGGAGGCATAGTTGGGAATGTACACATAGGAGACAACAGAACAGGAGGCTTCCGCAAGCGCTCCTTGAAATAGGGCCTCACTCTGAGTCTAATGTCAATTAGGATCAAAAAAGACACCAATGACTCGAGATCCTCTGGTAAATCTCTGGCAGCAATTTCGTCTTTAATTGCATCAGAGAACCCATGAAAGAAGGCGGCAACAAGGGCTTCATTGTTCCAACCTACCTCTGCGGCAAGCGTACAGAACTCAATAGCATATTGAGCAACAGATCTAGTACCTTGCTGAATGGACATGAGTAGTTTAGCAGCAGAGGAGGAGCGAGCTGGAACATCAAATACCCTTCGAAAGGAGGCCACAAATTCAGGGTAATTTAAAATCACAGGTTTATTAGTCTCCCACAAGGGATTAGCCCAGGCAAGAGCTGTGTCAGAGAGTAACAAGATGAGAAATCCCACCTTAGCTCTGTCAGAGGGAAACACCTGAGGTAACATCTCAAAGTAAATGCCCACCTGGTTCAAAAACCCTCTGCACTGAATAGTATCGCCTCCATATCGCTGAGGTAGAGGTGCAGAACCGGACATGCTCCTGGTAGGCATAGGTGCAGCAGCGGAAACAGGAGCAGCCATAACTTGCGGAACACTTTGGTCCAAATGTGCAGTGCGAGTCAACAGGGTTTGCAGGGCTATTGCAAATTGATCCAAGCGGTGATCCTGTTCATCCATCCTTGAAATGATGACAGGTAAAGGTGGATTATTAGGACCATCAGGATTCATGGCCCTTGCGTAATGTCAGTGTGCCAGGAATCAGACTGAGACGAGAAGTGCAAAAATAATTACACCTTTATTAATAACAAAAAATAATAAAAAGTCCACAAGTCAAATAACAGGCCAGGAGTCAAAACCAGATCTGGTAGTCAGGCGAGCCGAGTCAGGAGCCAAAGCGAATAGTCAGATGAGCTGGAATCAGGAACAAGGAAAACAGCAGTTTCAGGAACAAGCCAGGGATCAGGAACCAGGAAGGACGTCAGGCAGCCAGGTAAAACACAGGAACTCTCACAAACAGGTCTGAGGCAAAGCAAAGGCAAAGCATACTGAACAGAGGCCCTTTAAATGCACCTAATCAGTAAGAGAGGTGAATAAAATGGCTGCCAGCAGCACATGGCAAACACAACAGGGAAAAAACCCTGAAATCATGTCTGCTGGACTGGAAAATCACTTTTAGTCTTCCTTATGGAAATACAAACTAATTGATTTATTCTGTTTAGTCTCTTTTAAAAATAAAAAAATATATGTTAAATTTTATTACGTGATTCTGCAACATGTACAATTTCTCATCAACACTTTGATCCCGATATGTAAAACATCAACACACTATCGGGAAACTGCTTCAATGTTCTCGCCGGCCTCTCAGTCCGACAGTGTGTAGAAATATTCAAAGAAAAGGAGCGTGTCCAAGCAATGCCGGTGAGTGGCAATGTCTCTTTCATAGAAGTCAATACATTAAAATCTATTTATGTTAGCTTGTTGTGTTTAGTACTGATATCATAGATATATATATGTTAATATTTATTTATGTTATAGTAGTCAGTAGCAATAAATTATATTTGTACATAACAGGCATGCAGTTATGTAGCGCTATAGTGTTACTTAAACTGTGTTTAATTAAAAATAATGAACTCTACACGCAGCATTAATTAGATTTTAATTTATATGCAAATATTTAAACACTATGCATTCTACATAACAATGCATTGTTTTACATATTGAATACTTATGTGTAGGGCCATAGCGTCTAGTTAGTTTTAAGTTATTACAGTTTAGGGGTCGATGTTTAAATGATATGCATAGTCATGTACAATACATATTGTTTAAAGTATTGTAGATATCTTAAAAGGGACATCGCCGCTCTTCAGCATTTTGCTGCGGAGGTGGGAGTCCAATTTGAAGTAGGCCTACATGGTGCTGACAGCACGCTCACTGAAACTAAAAATAATTTCAGTGACCTAAGTTTAATTACACCTACACTAACTAGCTCAGGTGATGTAGTCTCAGTAGCTGAAAGCTAGCGAGACAAACATAGCCGCTACCCTACTCACAACTGACACTTTGCCGCTTCGAATATATCGATCTTGTGTCGATGTGCCCAAAGAAAAGTGCAGGCTACTCCCACCCGCATATCCCCCTGAATGCCTATCGCTACATCACGCCTAAGCTACACTCCCCCTGTTCCACCTCATTACCTCCCACCGACCGCCTACATGTACGTCATGCCTAACCTACACACCCCTGGAATGCCCAGCTAAGTCCCTACTACTGCCTACACTGACATAATGTCTAACCTACACATTTTCCTGGATGCTCAGCTAACTGCCTACTGTCAAAAATAACTTACTGGAATAAACTATACTATAAAAAATAAACCTTTCCATTATAACTATGAAGCTATGTTGCTAAAGTTATAATCAATGTTTAAATAATGTGTCACAAAAAAGCTAAAAAGCTGGCTGCCGACCCTCGGAGTGCCAGAAAAACATTACCGGCCTAGTCGGGCTACTGGAACTCAGCATCAGACTGGAATTGAGACCTGCTCTTCTTCTTAAAAGGGTTGTTGATCGAGTAAGGTACAAGGGATCAAGTCACCCTTTTAGTATGCTGTCAGCAATTTTATGAGGCACTTAGGGATGCCACTTGTTTGGGAAACCACTTGTTTGGAGGTGCTACCTTCTGGGAGAATGGGGGACACTTCAAATCCTGTACCCCATTCTTTCGATTCCCATTTTAAAAAGCAGTGGACCGAGACTCAATCCAGGTCCAGTGCTGAGTTCAAGGAGCCCGGATAGGCTGGTGAGGTTTTGCCGGCCCTCCGGCGTTTACCTCATCTCCTTGACAAAATATGCATTGTCATGTACAATTTAGATTATTTCAAGTATTATAGATATCTTAAAAGGGATTTAATAGTTGTTTGCTATTATTTCAAACATAAATATGTATTTGGAAATATATGTTTATGTTTAAAATAGAAAGCAACCATTAAATCCATTTTTAGATATCTACAATACTTTAAACAATATGCATTGTACATGACCATGCAAATCATTTAAACATTGATCCCTAAACTGTCATAACCTAAAACTAACCGTAGAAGCTAAGGCTTTACACATAGATATTAAATATGTAAAATGATGCATTGTTATTTAGAATGCATAATGTTTAAATCTTTGCATGTAAATTAAAATCTAATTATTGTTTCTTGTAGTGTTCATTAGACAGTATAATTAACCTTATAGTTCTACATAACTGCATGCCTATTATGTAAAAATATAATTTAATTCTACTGACTACTATATACTGTATATCTGTTATCACTAATAAACAAAACAATCTAACATAAATAGATTATAATGTATTAACTTCTATGGGAGAGACATTGTCGCTCAGTGTCATTGCTTGGACATGCCCCTTTTCTTTGAATATTTCTACACACCGTCAGACTGAGAGGCGGGCGAGGCCATTGAAGCAGTTTCCCGATAGTCTGTTGATGTTTTGCATAATGTATATGCAATACTTAAACTATTATGCAATATACATGCATAATTATTTAAATATTGCATATCAATGCAAGGCTAGACTACATTATATCTACAATCTTTTAAATAAAATGCGTGGTCATGTATAATGCATATTGGTTTAAGTATTGGATATATAAAGTAAAATGTAGAAATTATTGCTTGATGCATTTATGATTGTAAATATAAATATATTTTTAAAATAGATATTTTTTGTTATAAGACAGTTGCATTATAATTATAGCACTACATAACTGCATGCCTGTTAAGTAAAAAAACAATTGTAATACTAATGCCTTTTGTAACATGAATACAAATTTTAAAGTATATATTTATTTAAAATGAAAAACACAAGAAAAAGAAATACATATTAATTTATATACCATAGTTAAAAAATTATGCATCATACATAATGCATCATTTTTTTAAAACCTGTAAATAAATATTAATCCCTTAGCTGCCCTAACCTAATCACCTAATAAACCCCCATGTAGCTATGAGGCATTTGGAGATTATGGCCTAATAAATGATAACCATCAATAATAACCTAATCAACGCCCCTACAGGTTTGGGGTGGTTAGGAGATTAAGGCCTTAACCGCCACCTCCCAATGCACACTAGAACTACATGATCACCTAACCCCCCCCTCTAAACTTAACCCCTTCTAAACTATCCCGACTAAATAACAAACAAAAAAAATGTTACAAAAAAATATGAAAAATCAAAGTAGTAAAGTAAAACATTAAAAAGTGAAACTCTCCCCTTTTTAAAAACAGATCCAGAATTGTATTATATTTTTGATTGAGTTTAATTAATCAGTTATAATAAAGATGCACTATAACTTACTTTTCAATATACAGGTAGATATGAAATTCAAATACCCTGTGCTATGCTGCCCACTTCAAAAGTCAATTTTTCTGTGAGCTAACGGTCTGAATTGTTCTCCAATCAGCACTTTAGCTACAACAAAAGTGCCATATGGTGAGAGCTCCTGCTCGAAAGTTAACTGCGCTAGAAGTAAGCACGCATCAGGTTGCGCTTGTATTATGAGTTGAATATATATATATATATAAAATATATATATAAAACATGGAAGGGGACTGCATCCTCAGACCGGACCTGGTACACATCCCATGACCCTGCAACATGCTCAGCCCTGGGTGCTCACTGGCACTCACAGAAAGCTGTGCTGTCCCCAGAGTCACAGGCAATTAACCCCAAACAGGTCTGGGTGCAAGAACCATAGGGAAAATTATAAAACAAATCAATACAACACACATAGAAAGTCCAGCATTCATTTACAAGCTTTCAGCTAAGATTAAAAGCAAAAATGGAAGGGTTAGTTACTGCATTTGGCCAAATGGGACAAGCCCAGGTACCACGTCAAGGTCCCTTCCAAAAACCTGGGACCCGAAACCAGTGAGACCCAATTTAACAAACTGGGAACAAGGGCCAGTGAGCACCCAGGGCTGAGCATGTTGCAGGGTAATGGGATGTGTACCCGGTCCGGTCTGAGAGTGCAGTCCACTTCTGTGTTTTGTATATGTCTGGGGTGATTACATATTCCTGTGCACCCATCACTTGTTCACAGTTTGTTGGATTCAGAGCTTGCATGGTGTGGCTGTTTTTGGGTCCCAGATTTTTGGAAGGGACCTTGACGTGGTACCTGGGCTTGTCCCATTTGGCCAAATGCGGTAACTAACCCTTCCATTTTTGCCTTTAATCTTAGCTGAGAGCTTGTAAGTGAGTGCTGGACTTTCTCTGTGTATTATATATATATAAGGGATGGGTGAATGTGTAAATTTTTGAATTTGAATGTTAGAACGAATGTTATTACCGAAATACAAATTTGAATGTTGATAAGAATGAATATTCCTAAAAATTCTATTTTCTAATGTTATTTACAGTTTTCAAATGTCACTTTCGATTTTGAATGTACATAAAAGATTGAATATACAAATTCGAAATTTGAATGTATATATTTGATTTTTTTATGAACATTTCAAATCAAAATGGATTGCATTATTTTGAATATGACTCTAAAAATCGAATATAACATTTGAAAACATTCGATTGAAATAGAATATTCTAAATGACATCAAAATTTATCTTTTTAACATATCATACTTCACAAATCTAAAAGACAATCTAGTCTACAAATGTAAATTAGACCTTAGTCAGTCAGCATCACTGGCTGCCAATGCTCATTCAATAGTACCCAGATACAAGGCAGGACTAGCACAGTAAAACACAACCCACACTACATTACAAGTACAACATCTCTATGGTGAACGTCAGTACATCTCAACCACAGTCCTCAAGTAAATCTAGGCTAGTAGGCAATATTTTCAGAACGTCTTAACTGGAGCACAGGTAAAATAAACAGTAACCATGGTAACTAACCTGGCTCTCATCATAGGTACTGATTATTTTACCAGTGCTCTAGTTAAGACATCATGAAAATATGGCCTGTTAGGGCAACTTCTGGTTAAGAAACACTAATGTAGAATAGACCTAAAAAATTACAATGAATATAAAGATAAATAATTTTTCAAATTAAAATCTTAGGAAAAAAACAGCTAAATAAATGCACAAAGTAAAAGCAGGTAGCCACCTATCACTATCAGCACCTGAATTTTTGTCTATAAAAAATAATAGACCGCATATTACCTCTCAAAAAATATATGAAATTGATTAAAGATGAAGATAAAAAATGCGTCTTCTCATGGTGTGCAGTCCACCCTCCACGGTTGTGTCCACACAAAAATAAAAAATAAAAGATGCCACAGGAGCAAATAGATAGATAATAGTAGCATATAACAAAAAATCAGTATCAAAATATTCCAACACGACCACCAAACCAGTACATCCCTTTTCTCCAAAACTAAACCTGTCAAATGAAATTTGAACAACTACAACTACAACATTTTATATTATAGCTTAGAAATACTATTTTGAAATTAAAATCAAATTCGAATATTAGATAACAAAATCAAATTTGATATATTGGAATCAAATTCAAATATTACATTTCAAAATCAATGTGAAATATAGATGTCGAATTTGAATATTGAATATAATACAAAACCAACCATTCTATTATTAGAATGAATATTTTCGAATGTAATCTAAAAATTTGAAAACGAACATTCGAAAATTGAATGTTAGAATGTTATGTAAACATTCTAAAATCGATTCGAACGAACGGATGTATAAAAATTTGTTTTAAATTTTGAATGTTTAGAAACATTCGCCCATCCCTAATACTGTATATATATGTTGTTTTTGGCACAAATATATATTTATACCTATATTTATATATATATATATATATATATATATATATATATATATATATATATATATATATAGATGATTATATACAGGTATAGATATATACTTATATATACATATATATATATATATATATATATATATATATATATATATATATATATATATATATAGGAATATTTATTTTCAAATACTTAGAACATATTCCCCTAAGTGCAGAACTTTGGAATGTGAAATATTTCCAGTAAATTTATAGTTAAACACTTTATTAAATATGAATATTGCATAAATATGATTTTACATGTTTTCATCTACTTAACTGCAACGGGGTCCAACGCACTTATATGTATATATGTTTATATGTGTGTACATATATATTTTTGTGCTTATATGTATATATGTTTATATGTGTGTACATATATATTTTTGTGCTTATATGTATATATGTTTATATGTGTGTACATATATATTTTTGTGCTTATATGTATATATGTTTATATGTGTGTACATATATATTTTTGTGCTTATATGTATATATGTTTATATGTGTGTACATATATATTTTTGTACTTATATGTATATATGTTTATATGTGTGTACATATATATTTTTGTGCTTATATGTATATATGTTTATATGTGTGTACATATATATTTTTGTGCTTATATGTATATATGTTTATATGTGTGTACATATATATTTTTGTGCTTATATGTATATATGTTTATATGTGTGTACATATATATTTTTGTGCTTATATGTATATACAGTATATGTCTGTAAATACATATATGGACATATATCAATATATTACTACATATGTACACACATATAAACATAAATATACATACATATCTATCTTTAGACATGTATACGTAAGTATCTCTACGTTAAAGCCCTTTGTCTGACTTTTTTTTCTAACACCTGAGACCTGATATATTTAAGCCCTTATAACTTTTTTGTGCAACATTCTTTTTAATAATTTTGATAAGATGTTGTTATTATGAGTGTAACTGTACTTTGTAATGTATTTTTGATGTGTTTTGTGACTTTTTTTGTTTTGCAAAACAGTTAACCACAGCTCTGAGGTTGCACAAAGCCGATGCTCGTTAACTTAATTTGCGCTCAAGCAATCGCATTTACTTTAAACTTGTAATACGAGCAAAAAACCTGGCAAGCGCAAACAGCCTTGATAAACCCCTTCTCGATCACGCGTAACTGTTAACACTACACCCGTAATCTGCCCTATATCCTTATTTATTTTCTGGTTAACATGAAGAAAAAAAAGCTGCCATTTTATGGTTCTATGTAAATAATTTTGCGGTTGACTGATTACACTCTATCGTTTGCTGATTATCAGCATACTAAAAGCTGCAGATGAGCCCTTTTTGTTGTCAGCGTGATCACAATAAACCATTTTCATTGTTTATCGGAAGCACTTATTACATTATTGGTTTGATTTAAAATAGTTCTATACTTTACATGAGCTAGTCCTGTTTTACTAATAGATAACTAAATTCTGGATACTTAATGACACATTTATAGGACCATTTTTAATTTATTGTCTAAAAGCACTTAATAAACCCCAGACATTGTCCCTCTTATTACTCTAAAAGCTTTCAAATATAACTCTGTGTTGCTCATGGACATTTATCAGCATCATATGAGATGAGGTTAGGAATCAACCCTCCAGATAGAAAGACACACAGCTCAATCAATTTAAGACAAAAATAGTAATAAGCACTTTTACAACAATAAAAAATAGCTTAATCCATAAACCAACAAACACACGTGCCCCCTCTCCTGATAATGGCCCTGTTCATCTTCCTCACTGATACACCCACACATATCTGTAAGGTTTTGGAGCACAAGTTAAAGGGACAATCTACTTGATTTTTTTATTGATAAAAAAGATAGATAACACCTTTAGTACCTATTCCCCAGCTTTGCACAACCATCATTGTTATATTAATACTAGTTGGTAAGCCTGCCCAGAGGGCAGTCTATTGCCTAGATTACGAGTCTTGCGTTAGCCTTAAAAAGCAGCGTTGAGAGGTCCCAACGCTGCTTTTTAATGCCCGCTGGTATTACGAGTCTGGCAGGTACAGGTGTACCGCTCACTTTTTTTCCGCGACTCAAGCATTCCGCAAATCCCCTTACATAAATTGCGTATCCTATCTTTTCAATGGGATTTTCCTAACGCCGGTATTAGGAGTCTTGGAAAAAGTGAGCGGTACAGCCTCTCCTGTCAAGACTCCTACCGCATTTAAAAGTCAGTAGTTAAGAGTTTTATGGGCTAACGCCGTAACATAAAACTCTTAACTAAAGTGCTAAAAAGTACACTAACACCTATACTACCTATTAACCCCTAAACTGAGCCCCCCCCCCCACATCGCAAACACTTAAATACATGTTTTAACACCTAATCTGCCGACCGGACATCGCCGCCACTGTAATAAATATATTAACCCCTAAACCGCCGCACTCCCGCTTCGCAAACACTAGTTAAATTTTATTAACCCCTAATCTGCTGCCCCAACATCACCGCCACTATATTAAATGTGTTAACCCCTAAACCTAAGTCTAACCCTAACCCCCCCTAACTTTAATATAATTTAAAATAATCGGAAAAAAATTACTAAAATTAAATAAATTATTCCTATTTAAAACTAAATACTTAAATATAAAATAAACCCTCAGCTAGCTACAATATAACTAATAGTTACATTGTAGCTATCTCAGGGTTTATTTTTATTTTACAGGCAACTTTGTATTTATTTTAACTAGGTACAATAGTTATTAACTATTTAATAACATCCTAGTTAAAATAAGTACAAATTTACCTATAAAATAAACCCTAACCTAAGTTACAATTACACCTAACACTACACTATAATTAAATTAATTACCTAAACTAACTACAATTAATTACAATTAAATTAAATAAAAATCCCTACCCTACACTAAATTACAATTAGCCCTTAAAAGGGCCTTTTGCGGGGTATTGCCCCAAAGTAATCATCTCCTTTTACCAATACCCCCCAACATTACAACCCACCACCCACACACCCAACCCTACTCTAAAACCCACCCAATCCCCCTTAATAAAACCTAACACTAACCCCTTGAAGATCACCCTACCTTGAGACGTCTTCACCCAACTGGGCAGAAGTGGTCCTCCAGATGGCCAGAAGTCTTCATCCGATCCGGGCAGAAGAGGACCTCCAGACGGGCAGAATTCTTCATCCAGGCGGCATCTTCTATCTTCATCCATCCGGAGTGGAGCGGGTCCATCTCCAAGTCATCCGACGCGAAGCATCCTCTTCCATCCGACGACTAACACTAAATGACGGTACCTTTAAGTGACGTCATCCAAGATGGCGTCCCTTCAATTCCGATTGGCTGATAGAATTCTATTAGACAATCGGAATTAAGGTAGAAAAAATCCTATTGGCTGATCCAATCAGCCAATAGGATTGAGCTTGCATTCTATTGGCTGTTCCAATCAGCCAATAGAATGCAAGCTCAATCCTATTGGCTGGTTGGATCAGCCAATAGGATTGAACTTCAATCCTATTGGCTGATGGCATCAGCCAATAGGATTTTTTCTACCTTAATTCCGATTGGCTGATAGAATTCTATCAGCCAATCGGAATCTAAGGGACGCCATCTTGGATGACATCACTTAAAGGTACTGTCCTTTAGTGTTAGTTGTCGGGTGGAAGAGGATGCTCCGCGTTGGATGGCTTGAAGATGGACCCGCTCCGCTCCGGATGGATGAATATAGAAGATGCCGCCTGGATGAAGACTTCTGCCCATCTGGAGGTCCTCTTCTGCCCAGATTGGATGAAGACTTCTGGCCATCTGGAGGACCACTTCTGCCCGGTTGGGTGAAGACGTCTCAAGGTAGGGTGATCTTCAAGGGGTTAGTGTTAGGTTTTATTAAGGGGGATTGGGTGGGTTTTAGAGTAGGGTTGGGTGTGTGGGTGGTGGGTTGTAATGTTGGGGGGGTATTATATTTTTTTTTACAGGTAAAAGAGCTGATTACTTTGGGGCAATGCCCCGCAAAAGGCCCTTTTAAGGGCTATTTGTAATTTAGTATAGGGTAGAGATTTTTTTTATTTTGGGGGGCTTTTTCATTTTATTAGGGGGATTAGATTAGGTGTAATTAGTTTAAAATTCTTGTAATTATTTTATTATTTTCTGTAATTTAGTGGGGTTTTTTTGGTACTTTATTTAATTGTAATTAATTGTAGTTAGTTTAAGTAATTAATTTAATTATAGTGTAGTGTTAGGTGTAATTGTAACTTAGGTTAGGGTTTATTTTACAGGTAAATTTGTACTTATTTTAACTAGGAAGTTATTAAATAGTTAATAACTATTTAAAAACTATTCTACCTAGTTAAAATAAATACAAACTTGCCTGTAAAATAAAAATAAATCCTAAGATGGCTACAATGTAACTATTAGTTATAATGTATCTATTTTAGGGTTTATTTTATAGGTAAGTATTTAGTTTTAAATAGGAATAATTTAGTTAATTATAGTAATTTTATTTAGATGTATTTAAATTATATTTAAGTTAGGGGGGTGTTAGGGTTAGACTTAGATTTAGGGGTTAATAACTTTATTATAGTGGCAGCAACGTTGGCGGGGGCAGATTAGGGGTTAATAAGTGTAGTTAGGTGGCAGCGACATTGGGGCGGCAGAGTAGGGGTTAATAAGTGTAAGATTAGGGGTGTTTAGACTCAGAGTTCATGTTAGGGTGTTAGGTGTAGACATAAGAAGTATTTTCCCATAGGAATCAATGGGGCTGTGTTAGAAGCTGAACGCTGCTTTTTTGCAGGTGAGACTTTTTTTCAGCCGATTCTCCCCCATTGATTCCTATGGGGAAATCGTGCACAAGCACGTTTAGCCAGCTCACCACTACCGAAAGCAACACTGGTATTGAGGTGAGATGTGGAGCTAAATTTTGCTCTCCGCTAATTTTTTTGAAAAAAAAATAAAAAAAATTGAACTACAGAAAAAAAAAAATTATCAAAAATTAAAAAAGTAAACCTAATCCTAATGAAAATTAAAAAGCTCCCCCACCAAAATAAAAACGCCCCCTAATCTAATGCTGAACTACCAATATCCCTTAAAAGGGCTTTTTGTAGGGCATTGCCCTAAGTTAAACAGCTCTTTTGCAGTTACACAAAATTCTAAGTCCCCCCCTAACAGTAAAACCCACAATCCCACCCCCCCCCAAAATAAATAAACACTAAAATCCCTAAACTATCCATTGCCCTGAAAAGGGCATTTGTATGGGCATTGACCTTAAAAGGACATTTAGCTCTTTTGCTGTCCATCCCTAATCTAAAAAAAAAAAAAAAAACTAAGTCCAAAACCCCCCCAAAAATAAAAATAAAACCTAATCCCTATGATAATAAAAAAGCCCACCCAAAATAAAAACACCCCCTAATCTATTGCTAAACTACCAATAGCCCTTAAAAGGGCTTTTTGTAGGGCATTGCCCTAAGTTAAACAGCTCTTTTGCAGTTACCAAAAATTCTAAGTCCCCCCTAACAGCAAAACCCACCACCCACCAAACCCCCCAAAATAAATAAACCTAACACTAAGAAACCTAAAGTATCCATTGCACTGAAAAGGGCATTTTTATGGGCATTGCCCTTAAGAGGGCATTCAGCTCTTTTGCTGCCCATCCCTAATCTAAAAAAAAAATATTTAAAAAAAGAAACCGAAGTCTAGGGCTTTTTGCAGGGCATTGCCCCAAGATAAACAGCTCTTTTACATTAAAAATACACAAAGTCCCCCCTAACAGTAAAACCCCCCACCCACCAAACCCCCCAAAATAAAAAACCTAACACTAAAAAACCTAAACTACCCATTGCCCTGAAAAGAGCATTTGTTGGGCATTGCCCTTAAAAGGGCAATTAGCTCTTTTACAAAATCCGCACCCTAATCTAAATAAAATTAAAAACAAACAAAAAAAAACAAAAAACATAAGTCTAACCCCCAGGTTGGTACTCACCATTCCTGATGTCCGGCAGAGAAGGTCCTGTCCCATGCGGTGAAGTCTACTTCCAAGCGTCGACCTCTTCTTTCTTCTTCCAGGAACATCCGGCGCGGAGGGGAGGGAGAAGCTGAAGACCAATGACCGCAGAGCTGAAGACCTATGATCCTGGAACTGAAGACCAGCAAACCCTGGAACTGAAGACCAGCGACCGCAGAGCCATGGAGTGTGGAGGATCCTCTTCGTACGCTGTACACTGAATAGTGAATTCAAGGTACGCAATTAAAAATGGCGTCCCTTGAATTCCTATTGGCTAATTTGATTCTTCAAATTCAAATCAGCCAATAGGATGAGAGCCACTCAAATACTATTGGCTGTTCAAATCAGCCAATAGGATGAGAGCTACTGAAAAAAATTCTTTCACCACCCTGCCATTTCCTGCTTCGCTGCATGCAGGTAAATTCTTTTGCCTGTTCGCGCAGCCAACATTCTATTGGCTGCCTTGCGCTGCCAACATTCCATTGAGGACACGTGCGCAACTGCCGACGGCAAAGGACATTACAAACGCAATTATAGTATAGATACTTTATAACTTCTAAACCTCTAAATTTCTGCCTGTTTCTGCAGGCCGCCTCTTATCTCAGGGCATTGTTATAGTTTTTCACGGCTAGAGGGCGTTAGTTCATGTGTACCATATAGATAACATTGTGCTCCCTCCCATGGAGTAATTTATGAGTCAGCACTGATTGGCTAAAATGCAAGTCTGTAAAAAAAAAACTTAAATAAGGGGGCAGTCTGCAGAGACTTAGATACAAGGTAATCACAGAGGTAAAAAGTGTATTAATATAACTGAGATAAGGGGGCAGTCTGCAAAGGCTTAGATACAAGGTAATCACAGAGGTAAAAAGTATATTAATATAACTGAGATAAGGGGGCAGTCTGCAGAGGCTTAGATACAAGGTAATCACAGAGGTAAAAAGTATATTAATATAACCGTGTTGGTTATGCAAAACTGGTGAATGGGTAATAAAAAGATTATCTATCTCTTTAAACAATAAAAATTTTCGTGTATACTATCACTTTAATTGCTCACCTATTACTGTCACTATACACTATTAAAAGGGATCAGTAAACAAAGAGGCCCTTCTACCTATAACGGCTAAATCCATTAAATCACCATTTTGTTTGTCATTATTCCTGCACGTAAGGTTTCTGGATAACCATATCAGGAGATTTACAAGAAAGGTAAAAATGTCATGAGATGCTTCCAATAGGTAAATCATTCTAAATTCACACACAAAGGGCTCGTTTCCATTGAGCCGCAATTGGATTGTTGCATGGTCGTAAAACTAAAAAAGTGCTGTCGGAAGTCATTACGTTTATCGACAGTTTACAATGACGCATTTTCAATCATTACTGAAAAAGAATAGAAGCCGAAAAGCGCAAATTTGTTCTCCATTTCCATTGAAAGTGCAAACAGGTAAAACAGTGTCGGAAGCTGGCGATAAAGTCTCATACATTACGGCTACTCAAATAGGTGTAAAAGAGGAAAAGTATACGTTTTTTGAAGCCTCTTTTCCATTGAGGTATTAAAGTTTTCAAACAGTACAAGTGATTTACTTTATAAACGTATTGTTTTTTTGTAATATTTATTACTGGCCCAGATATAAGACTAGTTGTTATGTTACTATTTAAATATCAATATGTATTTACATATAAAAATATAATCAAGCTCATATCTCCATAATTCCAACTAATCCTATGCCTAGGGCAGCACTAAATAGTACATATATCAATAAATTTAAAAATTTAATAAAACAAAAAAAATGTTTTCCTTAACTCAAAAATGTTTCCTTTTATTTCATTTTTTAATGAATTCAATGTATATTGTTTTCTTTCCTAAGATATGGAGAGCCCACAACGTCATTCAATTACTAATAGGAATATCACTCCTGGCCAGCAGGAGGAGGCAAAGAGCACCACAGCAAAGCTGTTAAGTGTCACTCCCCTACTCATAATCCCCAGTCATTCTTTTTGCCTCTGTCAATGGAGGAGGGGAAGTTTGGTGTCTGAATAAATGAATTCCTTTTTCCGGTACTTTTCCATACAAGCAAGGATTTGAGTTTAGCTAAATCCACGTCAATCTCTTTAGTAGATTAGTGGTGGCTTTTAAGCAGTTAGGAAGTTGTGAGGTAGTGCTTTGTTTCCTAACACTTGCCCATGGTACAGAAAGCCAGAGTTGGTTACTCTGTTCTTGCTTTTTCTACAGGTCTCTGTAAGGAGTATGTGTCCTTTCACACCTTGTGAGCTGTCTTCCTGATGGACAGCTAGACTACAAGTAAGTGCTTTTGTCTTCTAGGTCTTGGAGACTTGCACTTCAGATGAATATGTCATATGCATATATAAATAAATCTTTTATACAGGATTTACTTTGCAGTGGGCAGGCACATTATGTATGAGTTGAGACTAGGGGGTTAATCTTCCCTTTATTGGGATGTTTTTCCTCTTTGGGCTAATTTTGTTGAAATACTTTATTAGTATATATATATATATTTATGTATAAACTATGTATACAATTTGGCAGTTGGTTTTCTTTGCTTGCTTAGAACAGGCTAACTGACAGACTGCTTGAGTTTGAAACCAGTTGTAGCTACTTGCATCTTATGTTGTAGGCAGAGGGAAACGCGTAACTTTTACTTGCTGCGTAGTTTCCTCTCTCTGACGATCATGTGACTTCTCTCTGCTGTCGGATATTCACAGAGCGGAGTCATTGAATTCCAGTCTCTTCAGTGTCGATCTACTATACGATCGTTTTAGAGACTTCTGGTAGCCAAATTGTGGTATTAAAAATTCTTAAAGTGACAGTGTATTTAAAAAAAGTCTACAATTTGGGGAATTTTTTATTTAGTATTATGGACATAGATCAAGACATTGAGGCATATTTATCATGCTCCGTATGGAGCTTGATGCCCCGTGTTTGAAGGCTCGCCAGAAACAGAAGTTATGAAGCAGTGGTCTAAAGACCGCTGCTCCATAGCCTGTCCACCTGCTCAGAGGCGGCGGACAGAAAGAACTGCTGGTGCAATGATAAATGCCGACAACATATGCTGTCAGCATTTATCGATGTGCTTCGGACATGATCCGCTATATCGGATCATGTCTGCTCGCTCCATAGTAAATATGTTCCCCTTTGAGAACAGTACTAATTATTGAGCTTTGAGACTTCACACAGTCAACCTATTAGAATGCTAAAGTTCTATATCTTTTTCATCTCTAAATAGGATAACAACTAATATATATTTAGCTATAAGGCTTAAGAGTAAGACTAACAATGAGGATTTTTATTTGTTAGTGTAGAAATATTTTTGGTACATCTATCTGATCGGTTTAGCCAAAAGTATTCTATATCAATGAGGCCATATTCTTAAACATCTGTTAAGAGAATTGTTCTCTAGCAACATACATTAGTTATCTGCTTAGGACTTACATCCACTAACATCAGCAGGAGTATATAGAAAGGACATGTCTCTTTAAGGTTTAGTTGGTTACGTGGAAAATGTAACAGGTGTTCAGCAATTTTGAAAGCACTTAAGTTGCCGCTAGTGATTGGTGTAGCACGGTCTATGAGGAAGGCATAAGCTGAAACGCGTAAGACCTCTGCTACACCGGCTTTTTGTACATATTAACGATATGACTGTTGTTATTTTTACCCTTTTGTTTAATACATTTTATGCTCTTAACTTTTAACTGTCCCTCTGCCTCGCCTTTTTTGTGCTTGGGGATTGGATTCTGTGGAATCACTGGGGATTCCCAGATGGTTTGTAGGGGACAGTAGTGAAGGAGAAGGAGCAGGTAAGCAGAGCATTGCAACGCTGCAGACACGGACATTCGGCTCACCGAGGAGGCCGCACGCAAAGGAACAGTTACTAAGGGAGAAGTACGTTTTTATTTTTTCCATATCACATACCTACGTAGGATTTGGCACATCGGACTGGGCATGCCATTGGAGCATTAAGCCATCATTTGGTAGCTGAACCGGTGACTTGTCCTTATGCTATTAGCATGTAATACCTTTGCTGATAGCTGTAACACTGAGCGCTGCATAGACGAATACTACTGTTTTCTCATAGTAAATAGTGTTTTTTTTACATATGCTTGATATGCCTAGAGGCACAAATTGTTTTGCCTGTGCAATTCTGTGCTGCATGCTTAGCTAGAACTCTTCAATTTAAAGATAAATTGTTGCCCTCTTAGCCCAATGTCTCTCGGGATGATGCTGCTCAGGCAATGCCACAGCTTTCTCCTTAAACGTCCCAAGCCTCTATGGCGTCACATACAGTGCCCTGCAGTTCCTCTCAGCCTCCTGGAGGAGTTTATTTGCCTGCAGATTTTGCCGCACAGGTATCTTCTGCAGTATATGTGACAGGGATTATTTTTATTATTTGTAATTTTAGTTATTGGAAATGGGGATAGGGACAGGGGGACAGGGGGACAAGGGCAAAGGGGTATAAGGGCAAAGGGGGATAGAGGAAAGGGGGATAGGGACAGGGGAACAGGCAGGCAGGGGGATGGGGACAGGGGGGTAGGGACAGGGGGATGGGGACAGGGGGATAGGAACAGGGGGATATGGACAGGGGGATATGGACAGGGGGATAGGGACGGGGGATAGGGACAGGGGGACAGGGACAGGGATAGATGAATAGAGGGATAGGGATGGCTAGGTATATTTCTTTCATTAAACATTTTGGCCCATGTACACGGGCTTTACCACTAGTATTAACATAAGATGTAAAGAGAAAACAAAATCAGCCTAAATGTCTTCTTGCTCATAAATGTAAGAAGAATTTTTTTATAGTTATATGATATAACGTATAGAGTTAGTGCAACAAAGGTGATTCCTTAAATTTCTACAAAAATAAACAAACAAATAAATAAATAAATCTGCTGTCATAGATAAAACAAGCTAAAAATTCAAGTTTATGTTTTCATTAAAATAATAGTGACCTTTTGTATTGAAAATGTGTATTTTTAATAATAGAACTGTGTTACATATTTTTTTAATATTAATTAAAATTTTATTGTGTGTATTTTTATTATGAATCATGGCTTTAAATTAAAGAATTTATTGCAAGATCATTTAGCTAAATCTCCACAGTGGTAAAAAAAATATCAATATAAATTCTGATTATTTTGTAAACTTCATTATTTTTTTTCCAACTACTTTTCTTGAAATTTTAGAATTCTCTAAAAGTCTAAACTTTACTATTTTTATTTTTTACTAATATTTTAAACCTTTTTTTTTATTTCACCACTTACTGTTAGGAATAAAGCATATAAATTCTGTTCTTTAGCACATTGTTGCGGGTACACCGTGTAATATGGGCACATTTTAGGAGGAGGGTGGGCAGTGTCATCTGGAAAGAATAAGTAACTTAAAACTACACATGACATCTGTTTTCTTTTTAATTCTATAGGGGGGTAATTTTATCAGACTGTATAATTTTGACTTGCTGGATTTAAATGGCTGCAGTTTATCTGTTGCTCTCATTTGATTGTATGTTTAAATGAAATCTCAATTGGTTTGGCATTTTTGTTCCACTCTGATCACAGTCTCACTTCATGGGTTTAATGAACTTGCACCCGACAATAGACCCTTTATGTCGGTCTGGCTTGTAGGTGGGGCTGGCTAGACTGAAAATAACAAAGAAATCACACTTTAAATGTGCACAAATATTGACCTTGCTAGTATTTACTTTGCTTTTGCTGTGTCTGTTTTTGATTCTCTGCGGCTGGGTCACTATTTGATACTAAATAACAAGCAAAGGTCTAGCTAATGTGTGCACGAGACCTGGAAATCACTTAATAGCGGGAGATTTATGGAAGATTTTTTTTTTTACCTTTTTACACAAATTATAATAGCACATGTGTTTAATTTGCTGTCACATATTTACCATAGCAAATAGCTTTTGACTCTTGTAAATTATTTATTTTCACTAAAGCCAAATTGTTTATCGCTTCTAAGGTTCTGTTTTTTAAATGTATGAAACACAAACCTTTTCTTTCATGATTCAGATAGAAAATACAATTTTTAACCAGCTTTCCAATTTACTTCTATTCAATGTTCCCTCTAATTTTTTTTCCGTGCGTGCAATTATTTTTTTCTGTGTGCGGACTTGATACCGCTTGTGTGCGGCACTATATATAGATTTGTATATGTATATATATATATATATATATATATATATATGTGTGTGTATGTGGATATATGTGGATAATTATATATATATATATATATATATATATATATATATGTACAGGGCCGGCGCAAGACATTGTGCTGCCTGGGTCCGAGAATGAAATGACGCCCCCCCCATAGTAAAATTACTGAATAATATATCAACACACTAGCCTGGCCACCCCCCTTACTAATGCAACCAATGCTTATGCACAATTGTGCAATATGTGGGAAAGAAGTTATGTCCCTGTCCCACCTTGAATGTCACCCTTGACTGATTCTGTGTCTTTGTGCATGAAACAGTTATGCTGCTGCAAACAGAGGAGGACTGGCAACCATTGGCTCAGGGGACATGTATAACCCAGTGGTACAGATATGCTCTTTTCAAAACATTTTTCTTCAATATTAGAAAAACAAAGACAAAACACACAGAAAGCAAAATGTATAGGAAATTAGAAGACAGGGCAGTCTAAAATTGCATTTCCTATTAGCCCAAAGACTCCAAACAAAAACCCTGGCCACCCTACACATGCTCATTGCATGCACCTTGCCACACCAGAAATCCTAATCAAAAGACATGGCTACTGCATACTTTATGCCATTCAATTGGTCCAGCTGACAAGAATAGGGTGTAGTAGGGACTTTCAAGTTATAGGCATGGTGGAAATTTCCAATAGTCACGTTTATAAAAAAAAATTGCAAACAGGAGATAAATTGCAGTGTTTCCTATGTGTGTGTGTGTAATTTTATATATATATATATATTTATATATATATACACTGCTCAAAAAAATAAAGGGAACACTTAAACAACACAATGTATCTCCAAGTCAATCACACTTCTGTGAAATCAAACTGTCCACTTAGGAAGCAACACTGAGTGACAATCAATTTCACATGCTGTTGTGCAAATGGGATAGACAACAGGTGGAAATTATAGGCAATTAGCAAGACACCCCCAATAAAGGAGTGGTTCTGCAGGTGGTGACCACAGACCACTTCTCAGTTCCTATGCTTTCTGGCTGATGTTATGGTCACTTTTGAATGCTGGTGGTGCTTGCACTCTAGTGGTAGCATGAGACAGAGTCTACAACCCACACAAGTGGCTCAGGTAGTGCAGCTCATCCAGGATGGCACATCAGTGCGAGCTGTGGCAAGAAGGATTGCTGTGTCTGTCAGCGTAGTGTCCAGAGCATGGAGGCGCTACCAGGAGACAGGCCAGTACATCAGGAGACGTGGAGGAGGCCGTAGGAGGGCAACAACCCAGCAGCAGGACCGCTACCTCCGCCTTTGTGCAAGGAGGAACAGGAGGAGCACTGCCAGAGCCCTGCAAAATGACCTCCAGCAGGCCACAAATGTGCATGTGTCTGCTCAAACGGTCAGAAACAGACTCCATGAGGGTGGTATGAGGACCCAACGTCAACAGGTGGGGGTTGTGCTTACAGTCCAACACCGTGCAGGACGTTTGACATTTGCCAGAGAACACAAATATTGGCAAATTCGCCACTGGCGCCCTGTGCTCTTCACAGATGAAAGCAGGGGCACACTGAGCACATTTGACAGACGTGACAGTCTGGAGACGCCGTGGAGAACGTTCTGCTGCCTGCAACATCCTCCAGCATGGCCAGTTTGGCAGTGGGTCAGTAATGGTGTGGGGTGGCATTTCTTTGAGGGGCCGAACAGCCCTCCATGTGCTCGCCAGAGGTAGCCTGACTGCCATTAGGTATCAAGATGAGATCCTCAGACCCCTTGTGAGACCATATGCTGGTGCGGTTGGCCCTGGGTTCCTCCTAATGCAAGACAATGCTAGACCTCATGTGGCTGGAGTGTGTCAGCAGTTCCTGCAAGATGAAGGCATTGATGCTATGGACTGGCCCGCCCATTCCCCAGACCTGAATCCAATTGAGCACATCTGGGACATCATGTCTCGCTCCATCCACCAACTTCACTTTGCACCACAGACTGTCCAGGAGTTGGTGGATGCTTTAGTCCAGGTCTGGGAGGAGATCCCTCAGGAGACCATCCGCCACTTCATCAGGAGCATGCACAGGCGTTGTAGGGAGGTCATACAGGCACGTGGAGGCCACACACACTACTGAGCCTCATTTTGACTTGTTTTAAGGACATTACATCAAAGTTGGATCTGCCTGTAGTGTGTTTTTCCACTTTAATTTTGAGTGTGACTCCAAATCCAGACCTCCATGGGTTGAAAATTTTGATTTCCATTTTTTAATTTTTGTGTGATTTTGTTGTCAGCACATTCAACTATGTAAAGAACAAAGTATTTAATTAGAATATTTTATTCATTCAGATCTAGGATGTGTTATTTTAGTGTTCCCTTTATTTTTTTGAGCAGTGTATATATATATATATATATATATATATATATATATATATATACATACACATACATATATACATACACATACATACATACATACACATACATACATACATACACATACATACATACACATACATATACACACACACACACATATACATATATATATATATATATATATATATATATATATATATATACACACACACATACTCATAAACACACAAATATACACTGATACACACACACTCATAAACACACAGATATACACTGATACACACTCATACACACAAACAGATATACACTGATACACACATACTCATACACACACATACTCATAAACACACAGATATACACTGATACACACATACTCATACACACACATACTCATAAACACACAGATATACACACACACTCATACACACAAACAGATATACACTGATACACACATACTCATCCACACACATACTCATAAACACACAGATATACACACACACACTCATACACACAAACAGATATACACTGATACACACATACTCATACACACACATACTCATAAACACACACAGATATACACATACTCAAACACACACATATACACTGATACACACACACACACACATATTCATACACACACACTCATAAACACACAGATACACACTGATACACACATACACACTCATAAACAGATATACACTGATACACATACTCAAAAACACATAGATATACACTGATACACATATACATACTCATATACACACACACATATACACAGACACATACATACATATATACACACATACATATATACACGCACACATGCATACATATATACACATACATACACACACACTGGGACAAACCCAGAAGGTTTTTACCATATACTGCTTTCCATGTAGGAGTTAAAGGGAAAGAATGTAGCACAAGAAAAAGTAAAAAATAGTTTAAAGAAATAGTTTAGTGAAGTAAAAAAAAATCCTCTAAAAATACAAACATATGAAACAGTGCAGCAAGACAATCACCAATTCTGTACACATTTTATGAGGGACACTTATCTGATCCTGAATCCTGTGCAATGCCGTACTGAAGGGGGGATTGAAGACACAGCACTGCCTGCCACTGGTTTTGTATTAGTGAAGGTTCCGATGCCTAAGGTAGTAAAAGCCACAGCAAGAGAGGGAGGTCATAAAGCCGGTGTCTTAAATTAATATGTCTACCATTGGAATTTCACTACCGCGTCACTTCCGGTGACGTGTAGTCAGCTGCTGGAGGGTTGTGGCGCTCTCTGCGCATGTTTAAGGCACAATAAACAGTGCTCACTGGAGGCCCAACCTCCTACAAACAGCTGTTTAAGGCAGAATAGCTGACAACTTACTTTAGAACACCGGTGTTCTAAAGTAAGTTGTCTACCGCGTAGGAATTACCGCCCGATCGCTCTCTGTCCTCTCCATAACACAGATTTTATTTTGCAATCATTTTGAAATAGTTTTTACTTGAGCTGTTTAAGGCAGAATAGCTGACAACTTACTTTACAACACCGGTGTTCTAAAGTAAGTTGTCTACCGCGTAGGAATTACCGCCCGATCGCTCTCTGTCCTCTCCATAACACAGATTTTATTTTGCAATCATTTTGAAATAGTTTTTACTTGCTGTATTTAGTTCCTTTTTCGCCGTTCTATACCTTTATAGCAATATCTCAAATTAGTAAACGCTGTACCGTGCTGTATTTTTGTGCTTTCTGACAGCGTTGACTAATTTGCGATATTGCTATAAAGGTATAGAACGGCAAAAAAAGAAATAAATACAGCAAGTAAAAACTATTTCAAAAGTATTGCAAAATAAAATCTATATTATGGAGAGAAGGACAGAACGATCAAGCGCCAATTCCTACGCGGTACACAACTTACTTTACAACACCAATGTTCTCAAGTAAGTAGTCAGCTATTCTGCCTTAAACAGCTGTTTGTAGGAGGTTGGGCCTCTAGCGCATGAGCAGTGAGTGCCACAAACCTCCAGCAGCTGATTAAAGTCACCGGAAGTGACGCGGTAGTCACATTCTATCACTGATTTCAGAGCAGAGAGCCCGGCACTCGCAGCACTTGTGTGTGAGACAGGGAAGATTTATAGTAAGAATAGCAGCTAAGGCAATCCCCTGCTCTGTAACTGCTCGGCCGCATTTTCTACACCTTGCCCTTTTAACCAAGTGTGTTATTTATTTTCCCTGGATTGCTCTCCTTCTCTAACCTCACCTTGTAGGACGGTGCTCCAATTGAAGAACTCTTGTAAGGAGAGCTGCTTACCGCACTGAGTTAGAGAAGAGTGACCTCAAGCAGCACATGTGCCCTCTCTTCTATGTAAAAGCCCGCGCTGTATGGCTCACTGTACAGCACAGGCTTTTAGAAAGAGGACAGGACACATGTGCTGCTTGAGGTCACTCTTCCCTAACATTGCAATTGTAAGCCGTGGTCTGAATAGTGCTGATCTGCCGCCGCCCATCACTGTGTGTCTGGGTTTAGTGTAGCCGCCCACTTCTGTGCGGCACTACAGTGCACACTGTTGCATCACTTTGCCCCACAAACTTGTGCACTGCTTGCCCCGCTTAAAGGGTGGGCCTGTCATTCAGGAGCGCTAAGTTTACCTTGTGTACAGCCTCATTTAAAATGCATATATTTTTTTCTTCTTCATGTGGCTGGAAGCAATATATAATAGGCAGGGCAACCACAAATTAATCTTATAAAAAAGAATGAACCTTTTCCTTATAGAGCCGGCAGTGAGTTTCAACTGCAACTTGTTTTCCCTCTGCGCCCCGGGCTACTGCCCGCATCGCCCGCCCCTAAAAATGGCCCTGGAACACAGAATCAGGCTAGATGAGTGACAGATTGCTGGGTCCAATGCGCAGTGCAGGCGGCACTTGGCAAATTAGTTCTTCAGGCATTTTCCTCTCTCTGCTTCTGCTCACAGCAGGTGCTGCGCGGCCTGATATTCTGCCTGCGCTACACCAGAAGGGGAAGGTGCGCGGCCACGCAGCCGCGCACCTTAGAGGGAACACTGCTTCTATTATCTAATTTGCTTCATTCTCTTGGTATCTTTTGTTGAGGGAACACCACTGCACTACTGGTAGCTAGCTGAACACATTGGGTAAGTCAATGACAAGAGGCATATATTTGCAGCCGCCAATTAGCAGCTAGCTCTAGTACTGTATTCCTTCTCCTGAGCTTACATAGGTATGCTTTTCAACAAAGGATACCAAAAGAACAAATCAAATTAGCTAATAGAAGTAAATTGGAAAGTTATTTAAAATGAAATACTCTATCTAAATCACAAAATTTTGATTTTTTTTTTTCTTTACTCTCCCTTTAGAATATTTTATTTTCTTATGATTATTCCCACCACTGAGCTGAGAAATGTTACATATAAAAGTGATTATCTATCTCTGAGTAAAGTATCTCCTTCAGTTCCTGCTAGACGTATTATTCTTATTGGTGGGTGCAGATGTGGCGCACTACAATATTAGCTTGTGCAACGTCGTACAACTGGGCAGGAAGTGAGTTCTGCAGCACTCTTACTGGTTAATGGTGTTGTATTTATGCACCTATGTATAAGTTGTCACCAAACTACACAATCAGGGGGAGCACAAGACCTCTAGACTTATAGCATCTCACCTGCAATATGTAAAAACAAGAAAATGTATCAAGTTTAATAGGAAAAAGGCATTTTGCAGGCTACAAAAAGATACCGCACATGAGTGCACAAGAGTGACAAAAGGAATAAAAAGATAGAACAGAACAGTGTGACTAAATTTTAGAGACACTTATTAACCCCTTCACTGCTAAGTCTTTTTCTCACCCCTGTGTTAAGGTGATTTTGAGCTTATTAATTGCTTATATTTAAACACTACTGTAAGACATATTTTAGTGAGTGATCCACACAAATTATATATTTTTTTTCAGCAAGACCAGAAGATTTAAAATATACAATTATTATATTTATATTTCACAACAGGTGTGAAGGCTGCAACAAAATTGGAAAAAAACAACATTTTTTTCTATGATTTTAGTAAATAGCGTTGGAACTAGCCAGGTGACCACTATTAAAAACGGTGATCAGCTTACTAAGTGCTTGATTACAAGTAGCAGACTAGCGTTAGCATGGGCGCGATATTGCACTAGCATGCCCATGTTAATTTGCGCTTACTACAAGTTGAAAGTAAAATCGCACCGCTGAGCACAATCTAAAGTTGTGCTCATTGGGTTAGAGCGACTGAAGATGTTGCGTAAAGGGTTAGGGCTTTAAAAAAGTTACAACAAACACTGCATACATTCATTGATGTATACATTTACACTCATATATACACTATCTGATAAAATTATTCATATAAATATTAATAAAAAAAAGAGTTAGAAGTATTAAAAGGTATATGGTATATGACAAGGTGTTTGAATGGAAAGGGCTATTATATATATATATATGCACATATATATATATATATATATATATATATATATATATATATATATATATGCATACACACACACATATATATATATATATATATACTGTAAATATACATTATATATATATGTATATGCACACACACATATATAAATATATATATATATATATATATATATATATATGCACACACACACACACATATAAATATATATATATATATATATATATATATATATATATATATACATATAATAGCCCTTTCCAGTCAAATATACCATATATCTTGTCATATACCATATAGCTTTTAAACATTATTTTAAAAAAAATTGTTTGCGCTCGAGCGCACTTATTTACTTTCAACTTTGAATATGTTTTCAAGTTAGTGAGGTTGCAATATTGCTTATCCCAACTTGCGCTAACTTTGGCAAACCACTTGTAATCTAGCCCATTGTGTCTTAAAGCTAAAAGACTTAAAGGGCCTCTGAATCCAGTAGAGTTGAATACTTGACCGATACACAATAAAAAGACAATGCAATTTCACTTACTTTGAATTTGAAATGAGCAGTAGAATATTTTCTGACAAATTTAAAATACACATACACAACTAAGGACCAGTAAATATAGTAAATTTGCATTTTTGACAAACGCGTAACACTTAGGGGTAGATTTACCAAGCAGCGGATGCTGCAATCTACCCCTGAAGTTCCCGGCTTGCTGAAAACTTAAGTTAAGAAGCAGAGGTCGTAAAACCGCTCTCCTTAACTTCTCTGCCACCTCTGAGGTGGCGGACAGCAATCAGCCCGATCAGATACGATCAGATACGATAGGGAAGATTGACACCCCCTGCTACTGGCCGCATATGTGCAGGGGGCGGCATTGCACAAGCATTTCACAAGAAATGCTTGTGCAATGATAAATGC
This sequence comes from Bombina bombina, assembly GCF_027579735.1. NCBI lineage: Eukaryota > Metazoa > Chordata > Amphibia > Anura > Bombinatoridae > Bombina > Bombina bombina. Next base: position 1,131,780,898 of record NC_069504.1, on the reverse strand, counting down.
TGACAGCGTATGGTGTAGGCATTTAGCGATGGCGGGTGGACATGATACGCTACAGCAAATCATGTCCGCCCGACATTTGATAAATCTACCCCTATGTCTGAACTTCAGATGAGTAGAAGATTTCTTTCTGACAAATTTCAAAGTTATGTCTATTTCCCCTCCTCTTGCATCATGTGACATCCATCAGCCAATCAAAAATGCATATTTGTATATTCTGCAAAGTCTTGCACATGCTCAGTAGGAGCTGGTGACTCAAAAAGTGTAAATATAAAAAGATTGTGCACATTTTGTTAATGGAAGTCAATTGGAAATTTGTTTAAAATTGCTGCTCTATCTGAATAATGAAAGTTTAATTTTGACTTGAGTGTCCCTTTAAGCACTGAAATAAATGTTTTTAAGCTGTTATTTTATTAACAAATGTGTATTGTTTTACTGTCTCAGATCTTATTATCTCTGCTGTAGCCAATAAGCAATAAATATAATTGAGCTTCAGCACTGATCAAGCAATCACTGTGTATAATGTTCCAGGGTGAGCTAGGTGATATAAACTCCATCCTTTCTGCAGTCAGTGGAAAAACTACAATTTTCAGGGGTAAATTATAAAAAAAGCAGACAAAATAAGTAGTCAAAACACCCTGCAATTGTATTTACTATTCTTTATTAACCTTTCTTCTAGTGTATGTCATTTTATGTTTAATATCACTTACTGACAATCGTGTAGGTATTTTACAGTGCAAGACATTAGTATTTTGTAATTTAAGATTATAAATCACATAGCCGCAGGAAATCTTCATTAGTATCAGATGCCTGGCTAATGTCTACCATGTTCACCTAATCTGTACGGCACAAAAAAAAAAAGAAGTAATTAAAAAATATTTCCCAATTGCCCTCTAAGCCTATTCATTTGCTCAGCTCTGCACATCAAAGTTTTTTTTTTATTCTGTGAAGACGGTTTGATTAAAAGTGGTTGTAAAAATATCAGATGAGAATGTTCCTTTCTCCGCGGACACGGTCTTGCGTTACGGGATATTAACTAATAGACTGGCCTTCTCAGTTTGGCATCTATTTCATTATGCAAAATATATACTTTTCATTTACTTTGTCTTGCGTTAAAATCACTCATCTTTATCCTGCGTAATGATTTCTTTAGTCCTATCTAAACTTTATAATAAGCAGAACATCCCTAATATCTCCACTGGAGACAGCAATATCAGAACCCTGATGGGTGATAAATTTAATATAATGATCTTTATATTCTGATGTTAAAAGGAATTGTAATAGATTAAAGTTGACAACAGGAATACTATGCGATTGATCTGATGAATGCTAAAGAGAATAAAGTATTCCTAAAAACTTGCTTTACATATTTAAGAAAAAATATTGTCTCTTTTGCTTTATCTTTTTCTTTTAAAATTAACTGGAGTGATTTTTTTTTTTGCGCTTCATACTTTATGTGTACATTAAAACCCCAATACGTTATTCTTTGGTTCAATGGCTTTTCCAGTTTCTTAAACGTCATGTAGAGATTTTATTTGGATTTGATATCCTTTTTGGCTGTGTTATTGTCTATTGTCGACAACAAAGAATTGATTATTATACATGGTTTATACATGTACATTATTTATCAAATACTTTACAGTTTTCACTTTATTATTACTGATATTATCATCCTGCAGCATAATCGCGTTTTGTGTCAGTTGCGCAGATATCGGTTCACCCAACAGCATTGTCACATTTTCTTTAGCAATAAATTCTGCTGTCAGCTGCTGAGGTTATAACTGTGTGACTTGGAACTGCTCTCGAAAATTGTGATAATGTTAGATTTCCTGTATCTAGAGCACAGCATTTGAGAACAAAAGGTCCATCAAGTATGCACATATCTATAAAAGGGAAGAAAACAGAGACTCCACAATGGCCTACTATTACCACCAAAACAAGTAGCAATATAGATGAGGCGAATGGTTACTCACAAACGTGGAGCACCCAATGGTGCTATTGGGACAGGCTGGAACTTCACAGTAGTCCAGCTCACTTCACAGTAGTCCAGCTCACTTCACAGTAGTCCAGCTCACTTCACAGTAGTCCAGCTCACTTCACAGTAGTCCAGCTCACTTCACAGTAGTCCAGCTTACAATTTACCTTTACCATACTGTACTAGGCTATGGTGGATCACTTTATATTCCTATATAGGTGGTGTATTGGGAGTCCCTTGGAACTTGTTTTGCTGTGGATCTCAGTCTGTTTCCAACCAATGAGCTGACTACTGTGAAGCTCCAGCCTGTTTGTGAGTAACTATTTGCCTTATCTATATTGCTACTTGTTTTGGTGGTATTTCCTTCTGTGTGAGATTAATTAGTAGAAAGGTCAAAACTGACTGGTCATGGGAGCATTTCAAATTTAAATAGAAGTATTTTTGCAATATACTTCCCTTAGCAAAAAAAATGATTCTAGTACAAGTTATAACTATTTCAGCCGCATACACACATATGCTAATTGTGGTTACTATTTCAGCCACAAGCACACATATGTGGGGATATTAATCCCTATCCCGCCACATACCCTTAGCAACTACCCTACACTATAAATCCCTTATACTGCGGCTAGCCCACTGCAAGTACCCATCTAATCTATTAACCCCTTATACTGCTACTAGCCCATCGAAAGTACCCATCTAATCTATTAACCCCTATACTGCCACATACCCACTACAACTACCATACAATATTTACCCCTAAACTGCCACTAGCCCATCGCAAGTACCCTACACCTTTAAACCCTAAATCGCTAAGAGCTAAATCCCTTTAGGGCAACGCCCTACAAAAAGCCATTTTAACCCCTTCCTGTCTGGACTTATTTGTCTACATTGGAACAAGGTTCCAAAGTAAACAAATGAGTAAAAATTGAAATCACGCGATAGTTCATGCGATCACGTGATTGCTATTATAGGATAGGGTCAGGGGGAGTGCCTATGATGATAGGCACACCCTCCAGCCTGCGATCCCATTTGGGAAGTGGCTATGACTTTAGGACAGCCAAACAGCTAGGACTTTCCATGCAATCCTAACTGCTCTAAGGCTTAGCACAGTTAGGACGGCATGAAACGTCCTAATCGCAGGAAGGGGTTAAGGGCTATTGCTATAGTTTAGTTTAGTGTTTGCATAAGTTTTTTTATTTGGGGTAGTGCTTTTTTAAGTGGGGCTTTAGTTTTAGAATAGGCATAACTTTTTTTTTAGTAATGTTTTTTCTGTAATGGTATTTTTTTTATTTTAAGTATTGTTTTCCCATGTAATGTTAAAGTTTTTTTTTTTTTTAAAGTAAGATTAGGTTGTTTTTTGGGTAATTTAGGGGGTGTTAGGTTAAGGGGTTAGCTGGTTTGGGATTTAGATGTTAGTGGGTGTTTTGTGATGGGGTTGTGGTGGTTTAGGGGTTAATAATGTAGTGGTGTATTTCACAACGGGGTTGTGGGTGTTTAGTGGTTAATAGTGTAGAGTAGTAGAATGTTCCCAGTTTAGCACTGTTCATGAGGTTGACTGGGGCACCCAGTGAAAGGGGCTGGAAAAACAAGAAGAGCAGACACTACTCCTCCCCCAATTCCCTGAATATGAAAAGTCAGATAACATAAACAGGAGTCAGAAGGATTCTGTAAATGTGTTTATATATTTGAAACTGTGGGTCTTAGGTAGGAGTCTAAAAATCAGCACAATGTTCTTAAACATATTATACATTGTTACAAAAACACTCCCAAATGGGCTATATAAATGGATCATCTACAAAACATTTATGCAAAGTAAAATTTAGTGTACAATGTCCCTTTAAGTTAAAAGGTATCAGGGGAAACAGAACTAGGGAGCAATTAATGATTGTGTTAGATATTAAGTCCAATAGTAAAATAATTTAGGGGCATCACTACAAAACTTGAATTATATTGCTACTCATACCAGATGCAGTCAGGATTAGAAGATCTTACATAGAGAAGATTTTACCCTATTCCATTCCTGCAGAATTTTATACTACAGGTCAGACAGACAGGTACAACCTGTAGTTGAGCTAACTGTAAAAAAGATAATATTTCCAATTCTCTGGGGGGTCTGAAGCTTCTATGTTGGTTCCCAAACTCAAATTGCCTTACTAGTATAAAAGGTCTTTCCAGCAATAGGCAGCACAGGGTAAAGAGACTATGGGGCCGATTTATCAAAGTGCAGTGGACATGATCAGCTGTAGCAGATTATGTACGCCGCACGTTGATAAATGCCAACAGCATACGCTGTTGACATTTATCATTGCACAAGCATTTCTCGTGAAATGCTTGTGCAATGCCGCCCCCTGCAGATTTGCGGCCAATCAGTCACTAGCAGGGGGTTTCAATCAACCCGATTATATCGGATCGGGCTGATTGCTGTCCGCCGCTTCAGAGGTGTCTTAAAGTGAAGGTAAAGTTGGAACATGTTGAAGACACACATTAATCATTCTAGACTTAAAGGACCAGTCAACACATTAGAGTTGCATAATAAACAAATGCAAGATAACAAGACAATGCAATAGCACTTAGTCTGAACTTCAAATGAGTAGCAGATTTTTTTCCAACAAATTTCAAAGTTATGTATATTTCCACTCCCCTTGTACCATGTGATAGCAATCAGCCAACCACAAATGCATATATGTATAGTCTGTTAATTCTTGCACATGCTCAGTAGGAACTGGTGACTCAAAAAGTGTAAATATAAAAGACTGTGCGCATTTTTTTTAATGGAAGTAAATTGAAGAGTTGTTTAAAATTACATGCTGTATCTGAATCATGAAAATTTAATTTAACCTTTAAGTAAGCTAATTGCTAACTTTTTTTCCACCGATTTTTCTATATTTGAGAAAAAAAAAGATATATATAAATCATGTGTATGTAGGGATCGAACACACCATCCACATTCAAATAATACAAATGGGCATGGGGCTTACTTTAGCGGCCCTGGGAGTCAGTAGATAATACTAAGTTGAAGTTCTTTCTCTCCTACCGCTATCTCGAAATACCATCCGCCCTCTCATAGAGGGAAACCTGCAAAGTTATTTCTTTTGAGTGGTCCTGGGAGTATAGACTTGAAGATGTATCTCAGGTGAAGCTAGTTGATTCTCTACGCGTTTTGGCTTCTGTGAAACCCTTTGTCAATATAATCAATGCTTGGATGTGTTCCGTATTTAAGGGCTTTCCCATTAACCCTTTCATTGATGTTTTAACCCTTTGAGTGCTAATGACGGCTCTGAGCCATCACATAGTTTCCCACTCTGGTGCTAATGACGCCTCATAGCCATCACTAGCACTCTCCCACCTCGAGGGAGATCTGGGGGCTCCCACCCGCTCCTACCCCGGCGATCGGGCCTGTAGAGTGACCGCATTGCCGGGGCTTCCCGTTTTGCGTGGTGACGTCACACGTAATAACGTGATGACGTCACCGTGCAACTTTATTTACACTTAACAATGTTAAGTATAGGAGCAGGGGCATGCTGCTTAGAATCCTGTATCTCAGACATCCAAGCAGCTACAGACCCCCAAGACCCACCATTGGAAAGGTAATCGCCTAACCTTCACTTTTTTATAGATGCATTTTGGATGTTCACCCAGTGAGTTTCCTATTACTGAATCTTTTTGCAGAAGATGCCAATGTTTGTTAACGATTCTTCTGAACATTTTATGTTGGGCTGAATATGTAGTTATAAAGGGTATTTTCAATTTGGATGCATTCTCATTATAAGTTTCCATGCCTTTTGCTTTTTTGACTAGTAACATTTCTCTTTCTATATGTTTGACTTCTTCTACTACTGTGTTTCTTTTCACTGTGTTGTATCCTTTTTGTTCAGAATTTTTCTACTAGGATCTTTGATTGTTCTTCCTAACTGGATATGTCAGAACAAATTTTTCTAATGCGCAATAGCTGTCCTTTTGGTATATTTTTCTTCCAGTTTTCATGGTGGCATCTTTTAGCATCAATATAATTATTGCAATCCACCTTCTTAAAAAATATTCTGTTTTTTATCTGTTCATCTTTGATTTCCATTTCTATGTCTAAGAAGCTGAATTTACATCTACTGAATTAATGCGTGAAGTTCAGTCCAAAGCCATTTTTATTTAAATCTTCTATAAATATATTTAATAATTTGGTATTATTTTTTACCAAAGATTCATAAAAATTATAATAACCCTCCAGGCCGACCTATAATCTCTGGTATAGACTCTATCACATCAAATTTGTCACAATACGTGGATTATTTCTTACAAAAATATGTCATAAATCTTGAATCATATGTCTCAGACTCAACACATTTTCTAAATTGTTTAAATACCATAAAATGGGAGAATAACTACACTTTAGTCACGTGTGACGTGAGCTCCCTGTATACAAATATAGACCATCAATTGGGAACACAAGTTATAAGCTCCTTTCTAAAAAGAGATGAAGAAATGTCGGATATCCGGGGTACCTTTATTATACATTGTATTGATTTCATCCTTAAAAAGAATTACTTTAAATATAAAAATAACTTCTATATCCAAACAAAAGGGACACCAATGGGTACAAGGTTCGCACCCAGTTATGCCAATTTATTCATGGGTGAGTTTGAAGATAAAGTGATTAATGACTCCCCATGGGGTGAGAACCTTGTGTTCTACAGATGATATATAGATGATATGTTTCAAATTTGGAAAGGGAATACCAAATTATTAAATATATTTATAGAAGATTTAAATAAAAATGACTTTGAACTTCACGCATGAATTCAGTAGATGTAAAATCAGCTTCTTAGATATAGAAATTGAAATAAAAAATGAACAGATAAAAACCAGAAATTGTTTTAAGAAGGTGGATTGCAATACTTGAAAGATTGTAATGAATCAAGGATTGGATACAACTGCCCATGTGACCTTAAAGGGACAGTCAAGTCCAAAAAAAACTTTCATTTTTCAAATAGGGCATGTAATTTTAAACAACTTTCCAATTTACTTTTATCAACAATTTTGTTTTGTTCTCTTGGTATTCTAGTTGAAAGCAAACCTAGGACGGCTCATATGATAATTTCTAAGCCCTTGAAGGCCGCCTCTATTTTATTTACTTTTCACAGCAGGGGAGGGCTAGCTCTTGTAGGCCATATAGATAGCATTGTGATCACGCTCGTGGCTAGTGGCAGACACTGCGCTAATTGGCTAAAATGCAAGTCAATAGATAATAACTAAAAGTCATGTGATTAGGGGCGGTCAGAAGATGCTTAGATACAAGTTAGTCACAGAAGTAAAAAGTATATTAATATAACAGTGTTGGTTTTGAAAAACTGGGGAATGGGTAATAAAGGGATTATCTATCTTTTTAAACAACAAAAATTCTGGTGTTGACTGTCCCTTTAAGATCACAACAAAGAGGAGGAATACTTCAAGGTCTGTAATGGACGAAGAGCAGACTGAGAGTAATAGCAAACGATACTACAAGGTCTGTAACGGACAAAGAGCAGACTGAGAGTAATAGCAAACGATACTACAAGGTCTGTAACGGACAAAGAGCAGACTGAGAGTAATAGCAAACGATACTACAAGGTCTGTAACGGACAAAGAGCAGACTGAGAGTAATAGCAAACGATACTACAAGGTCTGTAACGGACGAAGAGCAGACTGAGAGTAATAGCAAACGATACTACAAGGTCTGTAACGGACGAAGAGCAGACTGAGAGTAATAGCAAACGATACTACAAGGTCTGTAATGGACGAAGAGCAGACTGAGAGTAATAGCAAACGATACTACAAGGTCTGTAACGGACAAAGAGCAGACTGAGAGTAATAGCAAACGATAAGATACTTCAAGGTATTATCCACCAGTTTTTTAGCAGGACTGAAATTCACTTTTTATTGTCATCTCACTTTTAAAAGAAAATTATCTCACTTTTAAAAGAAAAACATGTCGACTTATTAATAGACATTATTAGCCATCAACTATCAGATGGCCAGCTGTTGGATTATAGACACTTAATTTGAAGAATTTTAGAATACTGTTTGACATAGTTAGTCATTAGACACCGGTGTCCTTATTTTAAAAAATTAAGCATTACAAGTAGAGATTTGTGTTAGTAATAAATACTTTTATACACACTATATATTATTTTCTTCCTTTTATTCTGTAATTTACAAGTAAAATCCTATAAAGGAACACTTTTTAGATCTCTTATTAAGGAATATCTCAGAATTTAGATTTCCTATTAAGCAATATTTCAGAATTTGTGTTATACGCAGATAGTCGTTCGACGCCCCCTTCGAACCCTACATACACATTTTAAATTTGCTACACTCGTTGTGAGGAGTGTTACCAAAAGGGAGGCAATATCTTGAATGATTCAGTTCTTTTACATCACTTTCACTCAATATATATAAATCATACCATTGCTAGCTTTACTCCTCCCAACCGCTATTTCCTGATTTTCTAGTGAGTGATGTATAGAGCGTTCCACTCGCTTTATACGTGTTTCCAAAGCGTGTTCACGATCCTCCAATCAAGTGCGCATGCGCGAATCAGCATTCAGATTTTGATGTACAGCGCTACTTACTTCTAATAAACAGTTTCCAAAGTGCAGCGATGTGCTTCTCTGTTTTGGAGTGATCCGTAAATGACTATGACGTATTATGGGTAGTCCTAAAGAATTCTAAAACGCATGCACAAAACGGGACCGCGCGTGGATTGCAATATGAACAAAACATAGCGCATGCGCAGAATTACAAGGAGGTTGATGACGTAGGGTGATGGCCACCTAACGGCCAGATTTTTAAATGGATATTATGAAAACATGATCAAAAGATTTAAAAAAAAAAATAATTATGGGTTGAATTTGCAGAAACAAAATAAATGATTTATTATACTGATAACTTAATTTCTAGCAAATTGAGAAAAAAATTATGAATGAAACTCAAACTAATTGTGGACAAAGAATGTTATTCCATATCGACAACCAGGTAACTTTACCTCCACTTTAAGACTGCTGCTTCTTAACTGCCTGAAGGCTTGTGCGGAAACTGGGGTATACAGACCCATTCGGGCAGTGATAAATCGGCCTCTATGGGGCAGATCTAAGAATGCTTGTCATATAAATTAGCTGCCTCCCCTGTGAGGTTCCCTGCAACATTCATAATCAAAATAACCTCTATAAAAATCTGTAGTTTACTTGAAAGGGTTGAATATTGTTCAGGATTAGAAGGTGAGAATCTTTATATAAAAGTGCATTAACTTTTTTTGTTCCATTATATTTTGTATTTAATCTCACTATTGTTGTGTATACAATGGTAACTATTTCAGCTTAATTTGCTTTTAGTATTGGTAAAGAAAATGTGAATCTGCAATATAAAGATAATAATAATTTTCATGACAAACTTTTATATAGATTATGTGTAGCTACTTTACCTCATTTTTTGTAAAATCCAGAAGCTAGAGTGAGATGTGTGTAAAGGGTGAGGATTCTGGATTCAATAAGTGTCTATGGGGTCAATTTATTATTGTGCTGACGGACAGGATACAATATAGCGGATCATGTCCGCTGCACATCGATAAATGCCGACAGCATACGCTCTCGCCATTTATCATTGCAGCAGCAGTTCTTGTGAACTGCTGGTGCAATGCCACTCCCTGCAAATTTGATCGGGTTGATTTCTGTCCGCCGCGTCAGAGCAGGCGGACAGGTTATGGAGCAACGGTCTTTAGATCGCTGCTTCATAAATTCTGTTTCAAGCGAGCCTGAAAGAGCTTGATAAATTGACCCCTATGAGACAACAATGGGGCCCATTTATCAAGCTCCGGATGGAGCTTGAGGGCCCGTGTTTCTGGCGAGCCTCACAAGAGCTGCTGGTGCAATGCTGAATACGGAGAGCATATTGCTCTCCGCATTCAGCGAGGTCTGTCGCTGACAGGCCACATTACCTACTCACAGCTGCTATGAGGTTAAATTTCTTATTTCTATGGGTCTCACTGTTTATGGTGAAGTGCGGTCTGCGTTTTTACATTTAGCCCAATATCTGATATCCATTTATGATATTAATTTCTATAGTTGCATCAGGGGGGCAATGCAAAATACCTCACACACAGGGCTAGATTATGAGAGGAGCACTATTTATCACACGCACTCTCACTGTGCTTATTACAAGTTAAAAGTAAAAAGATTTCGCTCGCGAGCTAACCCGATGTGTGAAAAAAAGACGGTTAGAATGTCATGACCGCATTAACATATTTATGTAATTCTGATGTATTTTGTGCAACTTTTTGTTTGAGCATAACAGTTAACCAGAGCTCTGAGGTCACGTTATCCTGACGCGCTGTGAATTAAATTGTGCTCAAGCAAATGCATTTACTTTCAAATTGTAATATGCACGCTACTTCCAACGTACGCAAACAGCAATGATAAATCCAGTATCATTTGTGCGCAACAGTTACTCGTAATCGTAATTACAATTGGCACACTACAAAACTTTTTCTCTTGAGAGCAAACAGGGCCGCCATCAGGTGTTGACAGGGGTGACTCCTGTCAGGGGCCCAATGAGTCAGGGGGGCTCCAAAAGGCAAAAACAACTTTTGTGTGTGACACATGCATGATAAAAACATTGCAGAAATTAAGAGATCACTTTTTAAAGAATCATATTTGTAAATGTGCAAACAAAAATAATTCTGTGAATTCAAAATTGTACATTAACGATCTGGGTAGATGGCTAGATGAAGAAAAGTACTTTTGAAAGGTTGACATATGTTTGTTTGTTTTTTCCTATTTTCCCCAACCAAGAGCACCACTTCAAATATGGTGTACAAATGTTCCCATCTGTCAGCTGTACTTATGGATTTTGTAAATGCTGTACTCTATATGGTCTTGGTGGAACCATAAGCTGTGGTACTCAGTCTCATACCATTAGATCTGGTTAAATGCAGGATTTAGGTTTGTTTGTATGTATTTCAGAATTAAGTCAGCTATAGTGTAAACTGAACAGTGTTAAGTTAACCTGTCTCATTTCAAACACTGAGCAATCTAAGGCCTAGATTTAGAGTTCGGCGGTAGCCGTCAAAACCAGCGTTAGAGGCTCCTAACGCTGGTTTTGGGCGCCCGCTGGTATTTGGAGTCAGTGATTAAAGGGTCTAACGCTCACTTTTCAGCCGCGACTTTTCCATACCGCAGATCCCCCTACGCCATTTGCGTAGCCTATCTTTTCAATGGGATCTTTCTAACGCTGGTATTTAGAGTCGTTTCTGCAGTGAGCGTTAGAGCTCTAACGACAAGATTCCAGCCGCCTGAAAATAGCAGGAGTTAAGAGCTTTCTGGCTAACGCCGGTTTATAAAGCTCTTAACTACTGTACCCTAAAGTACACTAACACCCATAAACTACCTATGTACCCCTAAACCGAGGTCCCCCCACATCGCCGCCACTCGATTAAAATTTTTAACCCCTAATCTGCCGACCGCCACCTACGTTATACTTATGTACCCCTAATCTGCTGCCCCTAACACCGCCGACCCCTGTATTATATCTATTAACCCCTAACTTGCCCCCCACAACGTCGCCGCAAGCTACTTAAAATAATTAATGGAAACAAGAAATCAAAACAAAAGCATTCTTGATGGAGGTGCGCCTAAGGTGACGTAAACGAAAGTCAGTGCAAACAATCCGATGTGAGGCCGCTCTTCTTTATCGTATGTCAACGGTGAGAAAATCTGTAGTGGGAAAACAGGAAGGCGCCAATAGGGTGATAACGTTTGAGACCCTGACAGGTAAGTATGAGAAAAAAGGGTACTCACAAGTAGGGCGGCACTTAGACGTGCCAAACCAAGCAGACCGGGACCTCAGCGTCGCCCGGAAGACTCAAAAAGGCAACAACCAATCGTCAGGCCGGACCGAATTCCGTGTGGCCAGTCAGGAGCACTGGATGCTGCCACACCTCTCTCTTCGTATGCCGATTCCAAACACTGGCAAGAGGATAGGAGGTAGGGATATCACGTGTGAAGCTCTCCCGATTACCGAGAGTTTAGTTAGCACACGCCAACAAACTGGATAACGAACTGGATAGAGGAAGGAGCAAACTCCAGCAAAGTTACTTAAACAAATTTATTAAAAAGTTTAAAAACAATGCATAAAAGCAACGCGTTTCTCGGCTACACAGAGCCGTTTCATCAGGCTGTTATCAGTTAACAGCCTGATGAAACGGCTCTGTGTAGCCGAGAAACGGAACAGCCAATAGAATGCGAGCTCAATCTGATTGGCTGATTGGATCAGCCAATCGGATTGAACTATATTCTGATTGGCTGATTCCATCAGCCAATCAGAAAATTCCTACCTTAATTCCGATTGGCTGATAGAATCCTATCAGCCAATCGGAATTCGAGGGACGCCATCTTGGATGACGTCCCTTAAAGGAACCGTCATTCGTCGTCTAGTCGTCGGAAGAAGAGGATGGATCCGCGCTGGAGGTCTTCAAGATGGAGCCGGTCGTCATCGGATGGAAGAAGATAGAAGATGCCGCTTGGAGAAGATGTTTGCCGGTCCGGATGTCCTCTTCTTGCCGGATAGGAGGAAGACTTTGGACCCTCTTCTGGACTTCTTCAGTGGATGTCTAGCCCCCGCTTGGGTTGGATGAAGATCTTGGAGCCAGGACGGATCGGTGAACCTGGCATGGTGAAGACAAGGTAGGAAGATCATCAGGGGGGTAGTGTTAGGTTTATTTAAGGGGGGTTTGGGTTAGATTAGGGGTATGTGGGTGGTGGGTTGTAATGTTGGGGGGGGGGTATAGTATGTTTTTTTTTACAGGCAAAAGAGCTGAAATTCTTGGGGCATGCCCCGCAAAGGGCCCTGTTCAGGGCTGGTAAGGTAAAAGAGCTTGTAATATTTGTATTTTAGAATAGGGTAGGGAATTTTTTATTTTGGGGGGCTTTGTTATTTTATTAGGGGGCTTAGAGTAGGTGTAATTAGTTTAAAATTGTTGTAATATTTTTCTTATGTTTGTAAATATTTTATTATTTTCTGTAACTTAGTTCTTTTTTATTTTTTGTACTTTAGATAGTTTATTTAATGTTATTTATTTGTAGCAATTGTGTTTAATTAATTTATTGATAGTGTAGTGTTAGGTTAATTGTAGGTAATTGTAGGTAGTTTATTTAATTATTTTATTGATAGGGTAGTGTTAGGTTTAATTATATCTTAGGTTAGGATTTATTTTACAGGTAAATTTGTAATTATTTTAACTAGGTAACTATTAAATAGTTCTTAACTATTTAATAGCTATTGTACCTGGTTAAAATAATTACAAAGTTGCCTGTAAAATAAATATTAATCCTAAAATAGCTATAATATAATTATAATTTATATTGTAGCTATATTAGGATTTATTTTACAGGTAAGTATTTAGCTTTAAATAGGAATTATTTATTTAATAAGAGTTAATTTATTTCGTTAGATAAAAATTATATTTAACTTAGGGGGGTGTTAGTGTTAGGGTTAGACTTAGCTTTAGGGGTTAATACATTTATTAGAATAGCGGTGAGCTCCGGTCGGCAGATTAGGGGTTAATAATTGAAGGTAGGTGTCGGCGATGTTAGGGAGGGCAGATTAGGGGTTAATACTATTTATGATAGGGTTAGTGAGGCGGATTAGGGGTTAATAACTTTATTATAGTAGCGCTCAGGTCCGCTCGGCAGATTAGGGGTTAATAAGTGTAGGTAGGTGTCGGCGACGTTGTGGGGGGCAGATTAGGGGTTAATAAATATAACATAGGGGTCGGCGATGTTAGGGCAGCAGATTAGGGGTACATAGGGATAACGTAGGTGGCGGCGGTTTACGGAGCGGCAGATTAGGGGTTAAAAGTGTAATGCAGGGGTCAGCGATAGCGGGGGCGGCAGATTAGGGGTTAATAAGTGTAAGGTTAGGGGTGTTTAGACTCGGGGTACATGTTAGGGTGTTAGGTGCAGACTTAGGAGGTGTTTCCCCATAGGAAACAATGGGGCTGCGTTAGGAGCTGAACGCTGCTTTTTTGCAGGTGTTAGGTTTTTTTTCAGCTCAAACAGCCCCATTGTTTCCTATGGGAGAATCGTGCACGAGCACGTTTTTGATGCCGGCCGCGTCCGTAAGCAACTCTGGTATCGAGAGTTGCATTTGCGGTAAAAATGCTCTACGCTCCTTTTTTGGAGCCTAACGCAGCATTTGTTTGAACTCTCGATACCAGAGTTAAATTTATGGTGCGGCCAGAAAAAAACCCGCGGAGCGTTAACAGCCCTTTTACCGCCGAACTCTAAATCTAGGCCTTAGTCTGAAAGTATAACATTTTATGCAGACATTTTACCTCCTGTCAGAGTTTCTGTGGGTGTCTGTGTTTATGTTTTTGTGCTTTTGTTTGTGTCTCTATGAGTGTGTATGTATTTTTTTTCTGTGTGTCTCTCTGTGAGAGTGGGTGTGTATGTCTTTGTGCATTTTCTGTGGATGTCTGTGAGGGTGTGTGCGTATGTCTTTGTGCTTTTTATATGGGTGTCTCTGTGAGAGTGTGGGTATGTATGTCTTTGTGTGTTTTCTGTGGATGTCTCTGTGAGGGTGTGTGTGTGTGTGTGTATGTATGTATGTCTGTGTTTTCTGTGGATGTCTCTGTGAGGGTGTGTGCGTATGTCTGTGTGTTTTCTGTGAGTATCTCTGTGAGGGTGTGTGTATATCTGTCCATTTTCTGTGGGTGTCTCTGTGAGAGTGTGTGTATGTCTTTGTGTGTTTTCTGTGGATGTCTCAGTGAGGGTGTGTGTATGTTTGTCTTTGTGTGTTTTTTTTGTGTGTGTGTGTGTGTGTATGTCTTTGTGTGTTTTCTGAGGCTGTCTCTGTCAGTGTTTCCTTGGGTGTATGTGCAAGTTTGTGTTTGACTTTGTGTGCATGTTTTTGACCTTACTACTGATTATTCAAATCTTTCTACAGACTTTGACACTAATGAGACCTTTCTCACCAATTCACCATTTAACCTTTCAATTATTGTTTAGGCAGTTCAGAGCCCTTCCTTTCAGCCGCTGCATGCTGTTGTCATCAATTAGTTGGCCTTCTTCTTGACAAAAAGATAATCAGAACTCTATATTTTGTTTTGTAAATCGCCTTTTTTGACAAAACTGTAGTCTTCCTCATTACTTGTCAGGTCAATGTAAACAAGTGCTGAGTGTCTGTTTGGGTGTCTGTTTCTGAGTGTGTTTGTGTGTTTCTTTGCAAGTCTGCTAGAGTGTCAATATGTGAATCCTTTTGTGTGAGTGTGTGTTTCAGTGTATGAGTGTGTCTGTGTGTTTCTTTGCGTGTCTGCTAGAGTGTCAATATGTGAATCCTTTTGTGTGAGTGTGTGTTTCAGTGTATGAGTGTGTCTGTGTGTTTATTTGTGTGTCTGCTAGAGTGTCAATATGTGAATCCTTTTGTGTAAGTGTGTGTTTCAGTGTATGAGTGTGTCTGTGTTTTTCTGTATTTGTGTGTAACTACCTTTACAACATTTCCAAGTTTGACTACACTTAAGAATAAAGTGCATATACGTTTTAGTCATTTGTTTAAAAATTGCCCTGATCAATGGTTAAGTCAGGGGCCCCAAAATTTCTAGTGGCGGCCCTGAGTGCAAACACTGCTGAAAGTAAATTTTTAATGTGGACGGTTAGCAGTCGTATCATAAGTTGAAAATAAATTGATTTCGCACAAGTGAATCTCTATACACGCTAACTTCAGTACTTCAGCAATCAAGATAGTTGTTAACTTCTTCCCTTAAACTTCAATGGAGCACGCTTTAAAAATACCTAACACTTATTACTCGCAGGCTAACACAACACCACATTGCGTGAATAAGTAGCAGTAATTATAGAAATCCTAAAATTAGGTATCATGAACTAACATTTATGTGGGTCAACTGACAAATGTAAAATATTTACGAATGGATTATAAGTGGCACGCTAACTGTTGCACATGAGCGATGTTGTCTTTTTGAGTGCAAAGGAAAGATCGCTTGTACAGTTCAAAGTAAACGCAATCGTGAGAGCACAATCACATTTTATGCTTGTCTGGTTAGCGCAACTGAAAATCTTGCGTACATGGTAGTGCATTAAAAAAAGTTGCACTAAACACAGCATAAATACATTGAACATTTTAGTTACACGCTTATAAACACTATCTGATATAAATCGAAGAAAAGTTATAAGATTTAAAATGTATATGGTATATGACAAGGTGTTTGATTGCAAAGGGATATAATGTATATACATGCAAATATTACATGTGTGTGTATGTATGTATGTATATGTTTTATGTGTTTTACTGCATATTTACTGTACATATTTCACATTCCAATGTTGTAAATATATATTACTATATATATCTGTATATACCTATACCTATACCTATATATCTATTCCTATATATATATTAAAATATATCTTTAAAAATAAAATGTTTCTATGTGAAGAACATAGGAATGTAAAGTATGCGTTACTCTATTCGTGTTTTGTGCTTTAGGCTTAACACATTGTCGGGTTAGCTAACTTAGCGCACATGAAGAATTTCTAATCTTAAGTGCGTTCTTGATCGGAACAGCCAATAGAATGCGAGCTCAATCTGATTGGCTGATTGGATCAGCCAATCGGATTGAACTTGAATCTGATTGGCTGATTCAATCAGCCAATCAGATTTTTTTAACTTAATTCCGATTGGCTGATAGAATCCTATCAGCCAATCGGAATTCGGCGGACGCCATCTTGGATGACGTCATTTAAAGGTACCTCATTCCAAGTTTAGCAGTCGGCCGGGATGGATGCTCCGCGGCGGCGGAGCGAAGAAAGAAGATGCCGCCGGAAGAATGAAGACTTTGCTGCCGCTTGGAGGAAGACGTCGCCGGAGGAAGAATTCTTCTTTGCCGCTTGGAGGATGACATCGCCGGAGGAAGAATTCTTCTTTGCCGCTTGGAGGACGACATCGCCCGGATCGGATCAGGAGTTCGGCCCGGTGTGGTGAAGACAAGGTAGGGAGATCTTCAGGGGGGTAGTGTTAGGATTTTTTAAGGGGGGTTTGGGTGGGTTTAGAATAGGGGTATGTGGGTGGTGGGTTGTAATGGGGGGGGGGGTGATTGTATTTGTTGAATGCAAAAGAGCTGAATTCTTTGGGGCATGCCCCACAAAAGGCCCTTTTAAGGGCTGGTAAGGTAAAGAGCTTTGAAATTTGTTTAATTTAGAATAGGGCAGGGAATTTTTGTTATTTTGGGGGTTTATTATTTTATTAGGGGGCTTAGAATAGGTGTAATTAGCTTAAAAATCTTGTAATCTTTTTTTTATTTTTTGTAATTTAGTGTTTGTTTTTTTTTGTAATTTAGTTTAGTTAATTTAATTGTATTTTTAGATAGATGTTAGTAGTTTATTAAATTTATTGATAGTGTAGGTGTATTTGTAACTTAGGTTAGGATTTATTTTACAGGTAATTGGGTAATTATTTTAACTAGGTAGATATTAAATAGTTAATAACTATTTAATATCTATTATACCTAGTTAAAATAATTAACTATTTACCTGTAAAATAAATATTAACCCTAACATAGCTATAATGTAATTATTAATTATATTGTAGCTATCTTAGGGTTTATTTTATAGGTAAGTATTTAGATTTAAATAGGAATATTTTAGTTTATAAATTAATTAGATTAATTTAATATAAATTTAGTTAGGGGTGTTAGGGTTAGATAGAGTTAATATAGTTAATATAAATACTATAGTAACTATATTAACTATATTAACCCTAATATAATTAGGGTTAATATAGTTAATATATATAATGTAATACCTATATTAACTATAATATACTTAGGGTTAATATAGATAATATAGCTGGCGGCAGGGTAGGTAGATTAAATTAGGGGTTAATAATTTTAATATAGATGGCGGCGGTGTTAGGGGCTCACTTTAGGGGGTTATAGATATAATATAGCTGGCGGCGGGGTACGGGAGCGGCGGTTTAGGGGTTAATAATTTTATTAGGTTGCGGCGGGGTAAAGGAGCGGCGGTTTAGGGGTTAATAGCATTTTTATTGTTAGGCTAGTGAGGGGGGATAGCGGATAGAGGGTTAGACAGTGCGGGCTATGTTAGGGAGGCGTGTTAGACAGTGCGGGCTATGTTAGGGAGGCGTGTTAGACAGTGCGGGTGTTTTAGACTTTAGTCAGGTTTTATAGGCGCCGGCAGATTCTAACGTGGCGCAAGTCACTGGCGACGCCAGAAATTTGTACTTACGCAGATTTCTGGACATCGCTGGTTTGTGAGACTTACGGCACGTTAGCATCTGACGGCGACTTATATGGGATAGCTCGAGTTGCGAGCTGAAACTGCGGGCGACGCCGGTTCCCTCGCTTGCGCCGCAAACTGCGATCGATATCGGATCGCGCCCTTGAAATATTAAATATAAAAAAAAATAATAATTATAAAAATGATTATACAGTACAGACTGTAAAAGATTATAAGTAATCCATAGAATATATAATTTTTTATTAGTATGTATAATATTTATTAATATTTTATTATTAATATTTAAACTGCGTTAGACCTAAAGCGCAAAACACAAATTATGTTACGCATGTTTTAGATTCTTATGTTCTTCACATAGAAAAAAATAATAATTTTTATTATTAAATATATATCTCTCTATATATATGTTAATGTAAAATATATCTATACCTATATATCTATAGGAATAGATAAACAGGTATAGGTATATGCAGATATATAGGTAAATATATATTTACAATAAAAATAAACATTTCCTCTGTGTGAGGAACATTGGAATGTGAAATATTCATAACACCTGTATGGTTAGTGTACAAGTGTTACGTTAGTTTTTTTTCTTCTGCTTTCTCCATGGAAGTCTACAGAAAGAATAAGTTAACACAGTTGTGGTATTGTGAAGTCCAATGAGCATTAAAAGCTTAGTTCTAGCAAAGTTTATGCTCAAGCAAAAGCGCTAAATAGCATGCCCTTTCTAATCTGGCCCTTAATATACGAATAGAAGCAAGACCTCAATTAAAAGTTTATAGTAATACAAGTAATGGTGGACGATAAATTAATAGCCATTTGAGATATAAATAAAACACAATGAATAATAAAAAAGTATAAAAAATATAGGACCATACTTATGAGCACCGGCACTAAAATACAAAGTTTCACACTGCAGTGGAAAAAATGTCTCACACTGCTCTTAAACAGCGAGTGGTTTGATAATCCAGATTGCTCCGTCACCGAGGGTAAATACTGTGTACAGATGGCTGCACAGCGAATACTTCCAGACTGAGTGAACACTCCTGCTGGGTCGCTCTGCCAATATCAAATACAATGAGCTCTCATCTACGCATTTCGGGCTATGTTGCCTTTAACAAGATGCTCAATGTATATCAGGTTGTAAAACAAATAGTAAAAAAGTCCATGTTTATTGGTTAATTCATCAATTGTCCAGCCAATCAATCATGATCATGTGTGGTTTACAGGTTGATTGACATGCTGTTTGACCAATCCCATTCTAGTCTATAAATAGTTATGTGACTTCAATTCATATGTTCGGCTACAATTTATCACAGTCAATTTGCTGTTTACAAAATGAAAGACTTGTACTTTATATATTATATTAATACTTTGTAATAAGCTGCTATTTCAACAGACTTTACAGAAAGACACATTTTTTTGCCAATGTATTGAAAATTACATGAGCATTGAATTAAATAAATAATGTTTTTATCGGTACATCATATTGCTTCTTTTATTTTAACATTATTGTCTGTATTATTCGATTTTACTTCTTTCACTTTAGTGCTGTGTTTGCAAACTTAACACGAAAACCTACTACTCTGTTACCACATAGATCAGCATCAGATTTTTCTTTTTCAGTGATATTTTTATATTCACTAGGAGACAAAAAGTTTTTTTTACATTTTTGGCTTTTTTAAAATATGATCTCTGGGTTGTCTTTATCATTATTCCCTCATACTTGATCTTGTTTAATAAAGTGACAATGTTTTCTTGAAATTGTCTTAATCTCATAATGTTGTGAACTAAGATTAGTAATGAAGGGAATTGTTCATCTGTTTTTTTCATGTGAAGGTTCAATAGCCTTTTTCTTTATTTTCTCTTGGGTTTAAAAGGGTTTTTCTATCTATTAATTTGACTTCATTTCTTACTTCATCAATCTTTGCCATATGATACCTATTTTCTCTTAACCGATAGTGTTTCTGATTGTACTTTAAAACTCTCAGCATCAGAGCAAGTTTTTTTCTAATCCAGAGGTATTGGCCCCTTGGTGTATTGGTTTTTCAATTATCCAATAGGAATGCAAGGTTACCCCTATAAAAGAGGTACCTTGTATTCAAAATTTAGTGTGTAGCTGTGACCGCATGAAGACAATCATCTTTCTTGAAGAGATGAAGATGGATAAAGACCGCTGCCGCTGGAATGAAGATGGACCGCTGACGGGATGAAGATGGAGAACCCTTGCCTTGATTCATCTTGGGTGAGTACCATCTTAGGATTTAGTGTTGGGTTTTTTTTTAAGTGGAGTTTTTTGTTTGATTAGGGATTTTTTTTTTTTTTCTGGGCAGCAAAGAGCTAAATTCTATTTTAAGGGCAATACCCAGACAAATGCCCATTTCAGGGCACTTTTTAGAGTAGGTTTTTCTAGATAGTTTATTTTTTGGGGGGGTAGGGGGGATAATGTTAGAAGGTGTAAGATTTTTTTTTCACAAAGAGAGCTGGTTCACTTTAGGACAATGCCCTACAAAAGGCCCTTTTAAGGTCTAATTGTAGTTTAGTTTTAGAATATTTTTTTCTTATTTTGGGGTAGGTTTTTGTGGGGTTTATAAATCTTTTTTTTATTTTGGTAATTTCTTGGTTATTTTTGTAATGGTAGTTTTTTTATTTTTTCTAGTTTTTTTGGTAAAGGTAGGGTTAATCTATTTTGGGTTAACTTAGGGGTGTTAATTTAGGGGGTCTAGAAGTTAGTGGGTTAATTTGCATTAGGTGGGCTGGCAGTTTAGGGGTAAATATTTTAATGGGTTACGTTGCATTGTGGGGCTTGAGGTTAAGGGGTTAATAGAGTAGTGGGGACTTTGCATTGGACTATGTGGCAGTTTAGGGGTTATTAATATAGGGGGTCTTATGGCAATATGGGTTAATGCACAAGTACAGTGTTAGTTTTTTTTTCACTTTTCTTTCTCCATTGACTTCTAGGGGGGGAATAGGTTAATGCGCAAGCGATAATGTAATTTGGAGTTAGCTCTGGAGCAATAACTTTTTACTTTCAACTCATAATACCAGCGCAACCCAATGCACACAAAAAGTTTACTGCTAGCGCAGTTAGCGCTATAGCAAAATCGCTAAATAGTGCTCCACTTGTAATCCAGGCTAATATCGGGCAGCCTGGAGGTTTATTTAAATCCTTGTGGTTTTAACTAAAAATTCATATTCAGAGTTTGTTAAGCGACCTAGTTCTTTGGCCTCTTTTAGCATGTTTCCTAGCTCAACCTCTTGTTTTTTGATTGGGTTATTTTTAAGTGTGTTATAAGTTGTGATATCATTCAATAACCTCCCTGATTTCTCCAGATAATAACTCATGTCCTCCCCCTTTAACCAAGGTCTTGATGGTGATGTCTTTATTTAAATGTAGCTGCTTAAGGGTTTCTAACTCTTTTTTAACCATATTTCAATTGATGTATCTTGACTGGTCTAACCGTTCTAGATCATTGTTGACAATTGGTTCAAACATTCTGATGTGTTCACTTTTTTCTTGAGTTTGGTAGAAGGAAGATTTAGACCTAAAATTTGTGTGAATATATTGGTCACCATTTCCTATTTGCATCTACTTTTCAATGTTTTTTTTTTTAGAAAATATCTCTTTAAAGTCAACCTACAAACAAATTGATTAATATTATTTAATGTTTTACATTTGTTTAGTTTACAAGATGGAGCAAAGGAAAGTCCTTTGCTCAGAACTTGCTCTTGTGCTTTAAAAAGTGGGAACTTTCTTATATTAAAAATACCTCAATTGATTATTTTATTCTATTTTAATGGTTTGTTTTGCATTTCGTCTACCTTTACTGCCTCTAACCTTCTTTTGCCTTTTGTGGTTCTTTGTTGCTTTACGAATTTGTTTTCCATTTATATCTTTCTAAGGGCCTTCTCTTTCATGAGAATTCCCTAAAAAAAGAGTCCTGGGGAAACAAATTTGTGTATTCTTCATGATGTAAAGGTTTGAATCTGTTATAAGTAGGTACTTTCAAATTCTGTTCATATTGTGTTGATTTAAAAGTCTTAGAAAATAATAATAAAACTAGAATCTACTTCAAACAAATAGACACCAACAACTTTATCCATAATGAAATTTGCCCTATGAACAAATGGAAAACCAATATACCAAGGGACCAGTTCCTTCAGATTAGAAAAAAACTGCTCTGATGTTAAGAGTTTTGAAGTACAATCAGAAACAACATCCAATCGGTTCAGATAAAAGGTGTGTCATATGGCAACGATTGATGAAGTTAGGGATGAAGAAATTAATAGATAGAAAATTAAACCCATTTAAACCCCAGAGAAAAGTAAGAAAAAAAAGAAGAAAGCTATAGAGCCTTCAAATGAAAAAGGCAAATGAACCTTTCCCTTTATTACTTTTCTCAGTTCACAACATTATGAGATTGACAATTTTAAGAAAACATTTACACTTTATTAAAAAAAAGTATTAGGGAATAATGTTAAAAACCACCCAGAGATCATATTTAAAAAAAAAAAGCCAAAAATGTAAAAAAAAACAACTTTTAAAAAACTCCTAGTGAATATAAAAATATCACTAAAAATTAGAAATTTGATGCTGATCTGTGGTAAAACACTAGTAGGTGTTTATCCATGTAATATGTGTAACGTTTGCAAACACAGCACTAAAGTGAAAGAAGTAAAATCAAATAATACAGACAATAATGTTAAAATAAAAGAAGTAATATGAGGTACCAATATAAACATTATTTATTTAATTACATGCTCATGTAGTTTTCAGTACATCGGTCAAACAAGCAAGACCCTATGTGATAGAATACAGGAGCATTTATTGTATATGGAACATAAAACCTCTGATACTATATTATATAAACACTGTAATGAAGTAGATATGGGAAACACAAATCCTAAGAAATACTGGGGCCTTAGAAAAGTCCACCTTGGTAAAAGGGGAGGAAATATGGGAAGTAAGCTACTAAGATTAGAAGCTGAGTTTATTAACAATATTAAAACATTACACCCTCAGGGCCTAAATATGGAGTTCTATCTTAATTTTTAATTCAATTTTTAAATTTAATTTAATTTTAATTTAATGTTTTTTATATAAATCTTATAATTAAACATATGTGGGTAAGTTGCCCATACTCATGAATATAATGGTCTAGTATTGATTTAAATGGGACCTACAGAATGTAATTACATTAAGTAACAAGCGGCTAGAAGTGTTGCGGTACAGCTTTTAACGCTGACAAAATTGCCATTCCAGTGTAATAGCCAGTAACGCATTTTATAAGTCGTGTCGGTATAGCTAGCATTTTAACATTTTAGTCTGTAACGCAACATCCTTTCTGCACTCAAAAAATGTATTACAGGTTGTGCGTTTAGGCTAAAAAGCTTGCATTACAGCCTATACCGAAATGATCCATACCGCGATCTGAGAGCAGTAGTTATGGATTTTGTGTAACATGTTTCATAAAACTCATAACTAAAATGTTACAAAGTACACTAACACCCATAAACTACCTATTAACCCCTAAACCGCCACCCTCCTGCATTGCAAACACTATTTAAAACCCCTAAACCTAGCACCCCCTAACTTTAAATTAAAATTACAATATAACTATCTTTAAATAAATTAAAACTTACCTGTGAATAAAAAATAAACCTAACATTAAACTATAAATTAAACTAACATTACTATTCTAATAAAATATAAAAATACTACCACTTAAAAACCGAAATTACAAATCTTAAAAACCTAACACTACGAAAAAAAATTAAAAAATCTAAAATTACAAAAAATAATAAACAAAATGATCAAAAATAAAAACAATTACACCTAATCTAACAGCCCTATAAAAATAAAAACACCCCCTGAACTACAATAAACTACCAGATAAAAGGACCTTTTGTAGGGCATTGCCCTAAGTTAAACAGCCGTTTTACCTGTAAAAAAAATACAAAGTCCCCCCCCAACAGTAAAACCCACCACCCAACCAACCCCCCAAAAAAAAATTCTAAACTAACTATTGCCCCTAAATGGGCATTTCCCTTAAAAGGGTATTCAGCTCTTTTTCACTGCTCTTAAAAGGGCATTCAGCTCTTTTCCAAGTGCCCTTCCCTAATCTAAAAAAAAAAAACACCCAAAAAAATAAAAAAAAACAGGAACCCCAGAATATCTACCCATGGTTCTTGAAGTCCGGACATCCATCTTCATCCATGCGGCGACACCTTAATCCATCTCGGGGATGTCTTCTATCTTCATCCCGGTGGCGCGGAGCGGAGCTATCCTGGAAGTGGATCCCACCCTGTGCAGAGCGTCCTCTTCATATGGTCACCGACGTACACTGAAATTGAATGCATGGTAGCCGTTTTAAATTGGCGTACCTTGGATTCCTATTGGCTGATTTGATTCTTCAAATTCAATTGAGCTAATAGGATCAGAGCTTCTGAAATCCTATTGGCTGTTCAAAACAGCCAATAGGATG
Organism: Bombina bombina; assembly: GCF_027579735.1. Classification (NCBI taxonomy): domain Eukaryota; kingdom Metazoa; phylum Chordata; class Amphibia; order Anura; family Bombinatoridae; genus Bombina; species Bombina bombina. The sequence continues at coordinate 1,131,756,143 of NC_069504.1, read as the reverse complement.
AGAGCTACTGAAATCCTATTGGCTGTTCAAATCAGCCAATAGGATTTCAGTAGCTTAGGGGTTAATAGGTTTATTTAGTACCGGCGATGTGGGGGTCCAGAGGTTTAGGGGTTAATAACTTTATTTAGGTTTCGGTGATTTCGGGGAGCAGCAGATTGGGGGTTAATAGCTTTTATTAGTGTCGTTAATGTCAGGGAGTGGCGGATTAGGGGTTAATAACTTTATTTAGGTATCGGCGATGTCGAGGGCGGCGGATTAGGGGTGTTTAGACTTGGGGTTTATGTTAGGGTGTAGACATCAATGGGGCTGCATTAAGGAGATTTTTCATTCCTCACTTTTTTAAAAAAAAAATTTATTTAAATTTTATATAATACACACAAGAAAGGGAAAAAGAAAACATATGCATTTCAAATAGTAAACCAACATATCGGGCGTCACACAGGACCCCAAACATTAATGAAACCTTGGAATATAAAACGCAATATACACCTTGATTACATTTATTCCAAACTCAATTACTCATACTGGCTATTTATATAACCAGAAAAAAAAAAAAAAAGGGAAAACCAACTCTCTCTCACCGACACCGTGCGTACTCTCACTCCTCTGACCAAAATTTAGGGAAATGGCCTGCAAAAATATTTGTTTGAACAAAGGCTGATTTGAGCAATGGTTTCACTAAGCTTTTTTTTTTGCCAAAACTGAAAATTTTTTGGGCATTCCCAAAAACAATGTAACAGATCTGCTTGAGCTGACTTACATCTTGAACAGAGGATTCATGTTTTGTACCATCTGGATAGAGATTCCAGGGTAAGATAGCTCCTTAGACTGATCTTGATCTGGGATTCCCTCCATGATGTTAGCGTCCATGATTGATCAATTATTTTAAAGCTGTCTATTATAATCTGTTCATTAATGTCTGAAAACTTTTTGGACCATTGTGCCACCATATAATTAACTTGCATTCTCGAGGATTTTTGCATTAATAACAGGTAAAAAGGGGAAATTTTATATATCCCAGATTGATAACTAGTTATTTTACTGCTTTGTTCACCTAGTGACCAATCTGTACCATATTTTGGATCAATTCATATATGAAATGTCTTACTTGGAGGTAGGCATAAAATTGCTGTGCTGGTAGGTCAAATCTATTTGCTAATTCCGCAGAAGTAATTGGCTGACCATTTGATCCAAGTATTTGACTAATCAATTTTAGACATTTTATAGCCCATTTTTTGAAGATCCAATTCGAAAATCCTGGACTGAAATTAGGATTACCCCAATAGGTAAAAATTGAGAAATGTAGGGAGAAAAACCTAACTCGGTGCAGAACTTCTGCCATGCCACTATAACATTATTAAAAGTGTTTAAAGGGAAAATGTTTGAAGGAAGTGATGTTAATGGGCAATGTAATAAAGCCTGAAGATGAAATGGAGCAACCAGATTGGATTCCCAATTAAATATGGTGATTTGTTCTTTTTCGGTTATCCAGTCGATTGCAAATCTTACACCAGATTATAAGCTTGAATATTGGGTAATGCTAGGCTGGCAGCTGTTTTAGAATTCATAAGTCAGTGGATAGCTATCCGGGGTTTTGTTACCTTCCATAGAAATCTAGTGCAAGCTTTATTGTATCTAAGAAGGTCCGCCTTATGAATAAAAATCGGAATATTTTGAAAAATATATAGCAATTTGGGAAAGATTATCAATTTGATCAGAGTAACACGGGCTGCTAATGAGATAGGTAGAGAGGCCCAATCGTCTAACTTTTTTTGCAATTCTCCAAGCATTGCACATAATTTAAATTATTCCAGTCATCTGGATTTCTAGACAATCTAAGATCCAGATAGGTAATTTGAGTTACTTCAATAAATGGGTGACTAATTCTGGCTGCTGGTTTCTTGTATATCCATAAAAATTCTGATTTTAATGGGTTAATCTTATAGCCAGATATTGATCCAAACCTCGAGATAATATTCTGTAATATTGGTAGAGTATTCTTAATATTGGACAGGAATAACAGAAGGGCATCTGCATATAATAAAAGCACTAGTTTCTGACCTGCCCATGAAATACCTTCAAGTTCCTGACGAAGAAGTATTGCTAAAGGCTCTAAAGAGATATTAAATCATAACGGGGAAAGGGGGCAACCCTGCCTGGTCCCTCTTTGCAGAACAAACCATTGGGTAATCAGATTATTAATAATAATCGCTGATGAAGGGGAACTGTAAATTTATCAAATAAAATTGTTAAAATTACCTATCATCCCAAATTGCTCCATAGAGAAGAACAAATGGTCCCAACTTATCCAGTCAAAAGCCTTCTCTGCATCAACTGTTAAAATGGCCATATCAGATAAGTAATTAAGTCTAGAGGCCCTATACCTATTCCAAAAAGAATCCAAGAGCACCAGAACCTTCCTCGTGTTTCTCACAGGATTTTTCTCGGGCATGAATCCCATTTGATTCTCGTGAATTAAATCCCCAATATGTAGCTTAAGACGATTAGCTAAAATGGCAGTTAAAAGTTTATAGTTGGAATTCAGGACTGAGATAGGCCTGTATGAACTTGGAAGCTCTGGATCTTTATTCTTCTTTAATATTAAAGAGATATTAGCTGCTGCAAAATATGGGGAACATACAGTGTTTTCAGAAAAATAAAATTAAATAACTTATTCAATGTAAGAGTAACTTGTTTTTTAATATTCTATAAAATTCTGTAGGGAGGCCATCAGGCCCAGGGGCTTTATTTAACTTTGCCCTTTTGATAGCTGATAAAATATCTTCTGTAATAGGAGAATTAATTTCCAACATGGTCTCTGTCAAAAATCTAGGTACTTCCTATTCCAGAACTTTTTCTTATTATCAGAATTGGGGCTTTCACTTTTATATAGATCACTGAAATAGTAAAAAAAACTTTTTCAATATCTGGTTGGGTGGTATATCTTTCTGTACCCTTTTTAATTGCTGGAATCGCATTTCTAGAGACTGCTTTGGTAATTCTAGCAAGAAACTTAGCTGATCTTCCAGTATACCCCCCGTATAAAGCTTTCAGTCTAAGTTCTTCTTGGGCGGTTTTCTGTTTGAGATGTATATCATGAGCTGCTTTCGCATTTACATGTGTCCCATCGAGGTTTAATAGGGTGATCTATATAAGCTCTATATGTGTTTTTGACTTGATTAGCTAGCTGAATTTAAATTCGTCTAGATTTATTCTTTAATTGAGACATATAAGATTTTATTTTGCCACGCAGAACAGCTTTGGCTGTCTCCCAACACTTCAATTTTCTCAAAATAGTTTGAGTTATATTTATAGAATTCCTCCCATCTATTACTTAGCCACTTTTGGAAGCTAATATTATTGATTAATTATTTGGAAAAATAAATATTATTATTCACCGGACCTGTTATATTGGAGTTACATTTTAATGATATGGCGGCATGATCCGAAATTACGATATCATCAATTTTGGCCACCCAGATTAGTTTAAAGGGACACTGAACCCAAATTTTTTCTTTCATGATTCAGATAGAGCCTGCAATTTTAAGCAACTTTCTAATTTACTCCTATTATAAAATTTTCTTCCTTCTCTTGGTATTTTTATTTGAAATGCAAGAATGTAAGTTTAGATGCCGGCCCATTTTTGGTGAATAACCTGGGTTATTCTTGCTGATTGGTGGATAAATTCATCCACCAATAAAAATGTGATGTCCAGAGTCTTGAAACAAAAAAGAAGCTTAAATGCCTTCTTTTCGAATAAACATAGCAAGTAAACGAAGAAAAATTGATAATAGGAGTAAATTAGAAAGCTGCTTAAAATTACATGCTCTATCTGAATCCCGAAAGAAAAAAATTGGGTTCAGTGTCCCTTTAAGTAAAGAATCCGAAATACAAAAATAATCAATCCTAGATAATGATTGATGGACTTTAGACATACATGTATATGCCCGAACATCAGGGTTTTGAACTCGCCAAATATCGACGAGACCCAGTTGAAAACAAAATTTTTGTAATATACGTACTTTCCTATCTCTAGTGATTACAGTTTTTTTTATTTGATCTGTCTAAAATTGTATTTGCTATTAAATTAAAATCTCCGGCTACTATTAAATTTTGACCTATATGTTTATGTAGTTTTACTGTCAGCTTTCTCCAAAATTCGTAATCAACGTTATTGGGGCCATAAACGTTACAAAAAATGTATCGTTTTTTGTTAATAATTATTTCTAAAATTAAAAAAACGCCCGTCAGGGTCCACTTCAGTATTTATAATGTGATGTTCTAGCTTTTTATTTAAAAGGATCGCTACGCCTCTTTTCCTGAAGTTGTGTGTGGCGGCGATAACCTCTCTAACCCACTTTATCTTAAGTTTTGGTATTTCTACAGGTTTTAGATGTATTTCTTGTAGTAGAACAATATCAGGATTTGATTTCCCCAAATATCTTATTATGGATTTCCTTTTGATTGGGGAGGTTATCCCACCAACGTTCCACGAAATTACATTAAAATTTGGTGTGGCCAGACTAGATTAGATAAATGGAACAATGAACCGAGGGACAGAACACACAGGAGAGAGAGAGGGGCAGCGGGGGGAAAAAACCCAAAAACCATATTATACATTAATACATTGTCCATTCCATAGTTAATTTAAGCGAAAATGTAACATTTTTATGGCAATTATTATAATTTAGGTTAAACCAGCCTCTCTACAAAATGTTTCAGCTTTCAGAATATTATTTAGAGTGTGTGAAATTCCTTCTCTCATAACTACAAGCTTATCTGGATAAATCAGTTTAATATTATAGTTAGCCCTCATTAGCCTGCCATAGAAAGGTGACATTTCCCTTCTCTTGGTTAAAGTTTCGGCTGAAAAATCTTGAAAAATCAACACTCTATGAGTACCAACTAAAAAGGGGTTAAATTTCCTGTAATGTTTAAGATATAATAATTTGTCTTGAAAGTTGATAAATTTAAATATGACAGGCCTCGGCTTAGTATTCTCACTATTTTCTTTGAGATATCCAATTCTGTGCACTCTCTCTATCTGAAATGGCATAGTTGGGGATGGAACCTGTAATGCCTGAGGTAAGGTAATCGTGACAAAGGTAATTAAATCTTGGAATTCCGGCGATTCCGGGAGACCAATAACTTTTAAATTATTACGCCTTGAGCAATCTTCAATTGTCTTATTGTTTGTCTCTAGAGCAGGTTCTTGTAAATTAAGACAATCCTCTAGATCTGATACTCTGGTCTCAACCTTGTCTAATCTTGTTGAAAATTCTCTAACTTCTGCAGTCAAATTCGATATTTCTTTCCTAATCTTGAGTTTAATTGAATCAAATTGAGGGATTAAAATTTTGACAACTTCGGCTGCGAATTCTGCCGTATCATTACTTGTGGGGTTACTTATCCCTTTATCTTGGGATATGTCACTGTTCGGATCATAATTCCTGCTGTTCACTTTTTTTTCCTTTTGTTTGGGAGGCATATTGGGTGAAGAGCTCTTAGAGAACATATATCTGTCCATGGGTCAAAGCCTAAAGGTGTGGCGCTTATTTATGTAACACGAAAATGTGTAGTGCTCTAATATGGCGGTGATATTCCTGAAGGAAATAAGTGTGTATTGAGTGTAGTCCTATCTAAATCAACAATTTATTAAAGTCTATTGAAATTCCTAAATCTAAATTAGTGTAGTAAAGTAATTAGAGGCAAAATGTTAATATGCCTGTATACAATATTCGTGCAGAGTGTGCCTAATCCTGAATGAATTATCTTCTTAATCAATCGTACTAAGAGTCTATATATCATTCTAAACCCAGAACTAGGGTGTAGTGTCTTGTTAGGAGTATAAAATTGCAAAACCTAGTGGTTAGCACAGGATAAATATTTTATCCACAATGTGAAAAAATCTTGTGGTTTGAAAAAAAAAGAAAAAAAAAGCTGAAAAAGGAAAAAACACAAACCAGACAAAAAAAAAGAAAAAAAGGAAGAACCCCCCCCCCCCACAAGGTGATGTGTTATATTTCGCCTATGCTGGTAAAGTATTTTATGCGGTCCAAACTATTATATGATATATTAGCAAAACTCTAAAGAAATAAGTAAATCCTGCATTAATAATATTTCCCCAAAAGAAAATCAAGTGATTCTAGGAAGTATTACATTGTGTAGTGCATTAGCCTTAAGATCATAGTACACTCTATAGCAACGAACCTTAATATATTTTTAATATATATTTAGTATAGTTAATACAGCCAAATACCTAAAATAAATTAACTTCCACGTACCAAAGCTAATCAGGTGGGTGATTAAGTTTTAAATCTTAAGATATTACCAACACCCCAATTAGCACTATATAGCTCTTTGCATAATTGAAATACTATTTTTATAGGATTAAACTGCCACATATGAAGCCATAGTCTTTTATAGTAGTGTACTTTGGATAGTTCAACAGTGATTATACAGCAACCAGCTATTGTAGTATAATCCTTAAAGTGTTTCTCGTTGTTACTTTGTATCTGGTCTCAATAGAGATAGTCACACCCAGGACTGCAGATGAAGTTAATAGAAGCCGTTACTTATCGCAACAAGCAGTGATAAGAGAGAGGGAGCAGTTACAATACCATATATAAAATTGTGATGGACTTGCCGTTTTGGCCAACGAGATAGTAGGTAGTCCAGGAATAACTTGGCTTGTTGGTTCTGCAGGTCACTGACCATCCAAAATGTGATCCATAGCACTCTTTGCTGAACTGGCAAACTTGTATAACTGTTCAGGGTTAGTGCCCTCTGCACTTTAGGTATAACTGTCAGCTCCCTGATCCCACGGTATATCAGCCGGACAGTCAATTTTACAGCAATGGCCATTCTCCCAGAGATCCGCAGATCCAGGAATGAGAATTATATTTTAAAGTCTAATCAAGAGACAAATGTTACCTGGTACTTGATGCTGCTGTGCTGTAAATCTCGAATCAAACTTACGTCCGAGTCCGCTAATTAACTGCAGGCACAAGTCTTCCCTCCACTCTCTCTTACACCGTGCAACTTCTGGTCACCTCGATAACCGGTGGTGCAGTCCAGGATCTCAACCACGTACTCAGCGGGATACAAGAAAACCTTCGCTCGCCACCAGGGAAGCTTCCGAGGTTGGTATCCAATCAGCAGTCCTAGATACACCTGGGTACTACAGAAGACAACCGGTCTCTGGTGTCTTGGAACTGTAGCTGCGCTTGATCGGTCCACCTTTCAGATTACCGTAGCTGTTGATTGTGAATTTAATGAACAGCTGGATTATCCATAAGTATCCGTAAGGTTACGGGAATGGCGTGCTTCAGCCACCAAGCACAAGTAGGCTGTGTGTGTGAACTTCCATTGCAGGACCAAATGGTCCAGGACCCAGGCTACAGCGTGGTGTGTTCAGCCAAGGGAAGCTGCAATCGGCTGGCGGATTAAAATTATCTCACACGTTGAGATTCAGAGCAATGGTAACTACCTGCAACTACCTGCAGCTACCTGTGTGCCCCGCCCTCCAGCCGGAAGTTCAGGTCTCAAGTTTGGTGAGGTATTTTTTTCTAACACTCTCTCCCCATTGATGTCTATGGGGGAAAGTGTGCACAAGCTTAAAGCTACCATATCGCACGCACAAGGAGGCTTTTCAGTAACTCGTAATGGCAGCGCTATGGTGAGTGAAATAACGCAATTTTTTGGTTGTTAGTTTTGCACCCTGTTTAGCGCAAAACTCGTAATCTAGTTAAAAGTTTTTTAAATAGTGTCTTTCTGTAAAGTCTAGTGAATAAACAGCTTATTACAAAGTATTAATATATTTTTTTATAAAGTACCATTCTTTCATTTTGTAAACAACAAACTGACTGTGATAAATTGTAGACGAACATATGAATTGAAGTCACCTAACTATTTTTAGACTAAAATGGGATTGGTCAAACGACATGTCAATCAACCTATAAACCACACATTTCATTTACAAGGGATCATGATTGATTGGCTGGACATTTAATGAATTAACCACTGAACATGGGCTGCTTTACTATTTATTTTTCAACCTGATATACAGTGAGCATCTTGATAAAGGCAACATAGGCTGAAATGCGTAGATGAGAGCTAATTATATTTGATATTGGCAGACCGACCCAGCAGGAGTTTTCACTCAGTCGGGAAGTATCTGCTGTGGAGCCGTCTGTATACAGTATTTACCCTGGGTGGCGGAGCGATCTAGATTATCAAACCATTTGCTGTGGAGCCACTATCAAGGTTTGACACTGTTTAAAGGGACAGTCTAGGCCAAAATAAACTTTCATGATTCAGATAGAGCTTGTAATTTTAAACAATTTTCCAGTTTACTTTTATCACCAATTTTGCTTTGATCTCTTGGTATTCTTAGTTGAAAACTTAACCTAGGAGGTTCATATGCTAATTTCTTAGACCTTGAAGACCACCTCTTTCAGATTGTATTTTAACAGTTTTTTACCACTAGAGGGTGTTAGTTCACGTATTTCATATAGATAACACTGTGCTCGTGCACGAGAAGTTATCTGGGAGCAGGCACTGATTGGCTAGACTGCAAGTCTGTCAAAAGAACTGAAAAAGGGGCAGTTTGCAGAGGCTTAGATACAAGATAATCACAGAGGTTAAAAGTATATTAATATAACTGTGTTGGTTATGCAAAACTGGGAAATGGGTAATAAAGGGATTATCTATCTATTAAAACAATAAAAATTCTGGTGTAGACTGTCCCTTTAAGTGGTTAAGAAGACTCACATACCGACTACGTATGATATGAAAAATGTAAACAAAAATGTATGATATATTTTTTCATACATATGTATTTAATTGGAACACTTTAATAGACATTTTTTCCACTGCAGTGTGAAACTTTGTATTTAAGTACCGGTACTCTTTATATGTATGTTTGGTCCTATATATGATATTTTATGATTTATTATTGAAGTAAATTTATATACATTTTTATTATTCATTGGGTTTTATTTCTCTCTCAAAGGGTTATTGATTTAGCACTTACCTTTACTTGTGTTTTTATTTCTATAAAATTTGTTACAAAATAGAGGAGTATATGTAATAAAAGAGAGCAGCAAAGTTTTAGTGTTAATACCTGATTGTATTTTACTCTATTAAAAGTTTAATAACAAGAATAATCTGCCAATTATATTTTATAACAAGATTAGTCAAACATAATAGGGCACTTTAAACTGACTGAAATCCAACACTGAGCCTTTTTTCTTGATGTTTATATTAAGCTAATTATCATTAATATAAAGGTGAATGTATTTTTTTTAAAAGTGCTCTCCATTGAAGCCTTTGCTCCAACTTTTTACTTTCAACTTGTAATACACGCGCTATCATGCTGTCACGCTTAGAAAAGCAGGTTCCGGGTTTGGAGCTCAGACGTAGAGGTGTCAAACTTAAATCCATTCAAAAGGGGCCAGTTAAATGGGTTTCTTTGAAGAACTTCTCCTTTTAGGTATGGTTGTAAAAGACAGACAAGGCAAATTTATTGTACAGGAGTCGAATTATGGACACAGAATTTGGAGCCTTGGAGAGAGCCACAGGACTTGGCAGCAGTAATGCCCACCCCCGAGCAGAAGTCTGAGATAGTGCCCACTCTAGGGCCAAAGACTGTAGTTCCTACTTCCTACTCTAGGGCCAAGGACTGGAACATGATACTGGTGCTTGCCAGACACCCTCTGCAGGTCTTGGGTACAGGAGCAGAATACTGGTGCTTGGCAGACGCCCTCTGCAGGGCTTGGGTTCTGGAGCAGGACACTGATGCTTGGCAGACACCCTCTGCAGGTCTTGGGTACAGGAGCAGAATACTGGTGCTTGGCAGACACCCTCTGCAGGGCTTGGGTACTGGAGAATGATACTGGTGCTTGGCAGAAACTCTCTGCAGGGCTTGGGTACTGGAGCAGTATACTGGAGTGACAAGTTGGTGACAAAGGATACACAGGAAGCTGTGAAAGGCTGGTAACAGGAGAATAGTCTGCAGACAAACCAAGTTAAGTATACCAGTACCTATCCTCACTAATCAACAAATATACTCCAGCCCGCCCACAAAGATCCAACAATGACCTGATCTTTGCTTCTACGATTATCCCCTCTTTCCATGCTAGACTCCAGGACTTCTCATTTGCAGCACCTACCATCTGGATTGCCCTTCCTCACATTGCCAGACTTTCCCCTAATCTTGTCAAATTTTGTCTTGTCTTACAAGTTTTATTCAACATTGTTTTATTTAAATGAATTGTACCCATGGACAGTGCTGCAAAATATGTTGGTGCTTTATAAATAAAGTATAATTATAATAATATAGCAGGGAAACAGTCTGATCTTTTGCCATGCACAGGAGTGATCCAATAGAAAGTTCAGTAAACAAGCTAAAATCAAATGTTAGGAGATACACCAAAACAACTTGAATTCAGGTAACAGAGCAGAGGCACAAGCAGGGAATGAACCACAATGTCAGTGCAGGGAGTGGTCTGAGAGGCTGACTTATATAGTGGTGTTAACTGAGTAACTGTCTGAAGCTGGCAAGCAGGTGGAGCTAAAGAGCACAGCCAGTGCAGGCAGCAGGTCAGCAAGAAAATTAGACCAAAATAAAGCCCTCTGGTGGCTTAAAGAGAAACCAGAAAACACAGGTTCTATTCCGAGTAGGGGTGTGACACCTGCATGCTTTCCAAGTTTACTTTCAGATGTGCTAGGAATCAAGCAGGCTCCACTTGTAATCTAATGCACTGTGCGTAGATTAGTGTGTGTGCGGGTGAAAGGGAAAGCACTAATGTGAGACTATGTGGTGTTATTGAGTATGTAACTTACATGGCATTTACTGCTGCAACATTATAAAAACTATTAGACACATTTTTTCATTTTTACCCTTCACAGGCCAGAGGCTGTTTAGCTCATGTTGCTGTGTCATTGACTGGACACAGATGGTTTCATCATTTCCAAATATGTAGCTGATAAACTGATGATAATCAATTCTTAATGGTCCCCTTTAAAGGTTTGAGTGCGTTATAAAGGTACTTTATGCTAAAATGTATTAACTTGGATCTTAAAAGTCAACAGTTTAAATGAAAGTAGAATTATCTGATACAAAGTATTTACTTATGATATATGTTTTGAATATAAAGGTCAGATAGGTCAAAACATAAAGGTTGACCTGGAGCTCATAATGTTGGGTCACTGGGATCAGAACACAAAGGAAACTCACAAAAATGTACCTGGAGTTGCATAAATGCATGGAAAAATCTATAAGATTATATTAGCTCTGGCAGTTATCAATAATCTATAATATGATCGCTTCTGCAGCACAACAGTAAAGAGAGGTTCAGATAGATCAGCAAATGTAAGAAGCTTTTTTCTTACTATTTAATAAAACATACTTCATTCTCTTGATATCCTTTGTTGAACAACAATGCACTACAGGGAGCTAGCTTGTGATTGGTGGCTGCACATATATGCCTCTTGTCTTTGACTCACCGGATGTGTTAAACTAAATCCCAGTAGTGCATTGCTGCACATGAGCTCTGAGCTTATAACTGTGTTTTTTTTATCTCTTTGCAAGGGTTAAACCCACAGTTATATGCAAGCAACAGTGTAATCATAAAATTATCTAACACATTAGTTAATTTTCATTTTACACTTTTACATCACTTTATATAATGCCAAATGACCTCAAAATTATTCTGTCGTCCATATACAAGAACATAAAAAGAATTGTCTAGTTAAATATTTTTGAAATTTAAACTGCAGCTAATGATTGGCTGACAGGTACCCCATACTAATGTTCATTGGCTGAAAGGTGCTTCCTGCTAATGCCCATTGGTTGATAGCTAATTCACCTGATGCTCATTGGTTGAGGCACGTCTGCTAATGATCACTAAGCAGCAGTAGTAAGTGCACAACTGATATTGCTTTAAAGATATATTTAAAATAGCTTTTACTTCATATCTTTCAGACAAAAAAGTCAACATCTTACATCTGCCTTTTCATATTCATTTTTTTTATACAATGTCCCTTTAATACCTTTACATGAATAGTCAAGGTGTGCCAATATGGTGATTATCCTTACACCACAGAACTGGATATTATGAAAATACATTTGAGCATATGTCACTTATATGTCTACAACTGCATTTAATTTAGTGTACTACATGTAAAATACGTCCCATAAGAGCTGTTTATTAGAGATGAGCATTAGGAGGTTTCATGAACCATCGAATGTGGAAGAAAGCGGCCCTTATTGCCTTTGTGCCCCTCAGATATTTTCGTTGTCAAATTCATTCTTTTGCAAGACGCTAAAAACTGGATTTGCAAAGATTTTAGCATCTTGCTGTTGCACAAGAATGAATTAGGCAATGAAAATATCTGAGCGGCACAAAGATCCGCCTTCTGCATTCGGAGGTTCATGAAGCCTAATGCTCATCTCTACTGTTCATTATATGATGCCAATGTGCCAAGACTTTAGTTCATCTGTTTTCTACACAATGGGGCATATTTATCAAGCTCCATAACTTGTCCGCCTGCTCTAAGGCCGCGGACAGAAATCCCCCCAGGGTTGATTAACACCCCCTGCTAGGGGCCTATTGGCCACGAATCTGCAGGGGGCGGCATTGCACCAGCAGTTCACAAGAACTGCTGGTGCAATGATAAATGCCGACAGCCTATGCATTTATCGTTGTGCGGCGGACATGATACGCTACGTCGTATCATGTCTGCTTGCACATTGAGAAACATGCCCCAATGTAATGAATTTGTGTTAGAATTTAGTTGTGCCAATATTTTTACTTAATTTTGACTTAAGGAAGACCTTATTGTCACTACTGTGTGAGGGAAAACAGAAATAACATATGTTATAGTGGTAAACCATAATCCTCAAACTGTTATGAAAGACTAGTCTTATGGTCAGAGGTTTAGGTGATATTAGGTGGATGAGTCACATCCTTGGGTTATTCACAGGGTAGTCACTGCGTATGGATTGTTGACGTCACTGTATGATGAGAAATGTAAGACCAAGGGTGGTAATTGTGATAGGTTGCTGGCAATAAATCCACACGTCCATATAGGAGGGCTAGAAGTTTTCATAGGCTGCTTACTTAGGTTTAAAGACCGCACAACTGAGGTCACTTATGCCTGATGAAACGGCAAGCTCTAATGCTGAGAAACGCGTTGCATATGAATGGGAGCAACATTTATACTCCTTATCAGTGTCAGTACTTGGATTTTTATATGTTTTTATGTCTTTACAATAAATTTATTATAATTTTAACTAACAACAACAACATTGACACAAATCTGAGCAAGCAGCCTGCTATATGCTGTGAACTGAGTACTACCATCAAGCTATCCTGGACATTCCGGTCACCTGGCTCAGTGAGCTGGCACTGTAATGCTCGTGGGATACCCCTCTATCAGACCGAACTCGGCCAGTAGTCTTGTTATCCCGGCGTCGAGCTTCTTACATTTGCTGATCTATCTGAACCTCTCTTTACTGTTGCGCTGCAGAAGCGATCATATCAGCCAGCACTCACCACAGCCAGGACAGTCCCTGGGGCAAGGCAAATCACTGAAGACTCACCAGAAACATGGGCCATCAAGATCCTTTCAGAGCTTTATAGATAGGTCCCATTGTCTGTTCCTTTTGAGGACATTTTGACCTTACTACTGATTATTCACATCTTTCTACAGACTTTAAGACTAATGAGACCTTTCCAGAAGTCACCAATCCACCATTTAACCTTTAAATTATTGTTTAGTCAGTTCAGGGCCCTTCCTTTCAGCCACTGCATGCTGTTGTCATCATTTAGTTGGCATCTTCCTTTACAAAAAGATAATCAGAACTCCATATTTTGTTTTGTAAACCTCCTTTTTTAGAAAAACTGTAGTCTACCTCATTACTTGTCAGGTAAATGTAAACAATTGCTGAGTGTCTGTTTGGGTGTCTGTGTCTGAGTGTGTTTCTTTGCGTGTCTGCTAGAGTGTCTATATGTGAATCCTTATGTGTGAGTGTTTGTATGTTTCAGTGTATGAGTGTGTCTGTGTGTTTCTGTGTTTGTCTGTTACTACCTTCACAACATTTCCAAGTTTGACTACACTTAAGAATAAAGTGCATATATGTTTTAGTCACTTGGTCAAATATTGCACATGTCAAAGGGGGGGGCCTGATCAATGGTTAAGTCAGGGGCCCAAAATTTCTAGTGGCTGCCCTGGGTATAGCAGGCAGAGTAGTCAGACAGGCAGGGTTCAAACACAGCAAGGCAATAAGACAAAACAATCTATCACTCCCAGGAGTACACAAAGTAACACCTATACTTGGGCAGTGATAGATCGTTAGATAGCAGCTTACATAGGCGCAGGATTTGCGCCACAGACGTCTGGACCGGCATCAGGAGAAGGGAGAGTGCGGCGATGACGTCAGCGCCACACGCATCCGACCAGACACAGCCCCTGGCAACGAGCAGGGAAGGAGATGCTGCGCCCCTAGCAATGGCTAGAGCAGTGCGGCATGACAGGCAGCTTGTAAATTGTCAGCACGCATCATTTATTGAGCACGTTTGGGTGCTTCTAGAATATGTAAGTACTCTGTGTCATCCTCTGTACACCTGATATTTTGTTGCTTTTTTGATATGCACATGTGGCGCCTGCTTGTTGTTTGTTAATGTTTCCTTTAAATTACCTTATAGTTAAGAATACTTAAATCTAGCGAGCTGGGAAGCAGAGCTAATCACGGCGCATGCTAATATGAAGCTTAGCAGATCAGAGGCGTAGCTCCTTTATCACAAGCCCTGTGATCTACCGCGCTAAGCCTCCTAATAGTTCGCCTCGAAGCTCTGTGTATTAGCGCAGATCTCCAGCACCAGAGGTAAGTATGTAACGCTATAGCTAAACTTTTTCACCTGTAGCAAAGAAACATTTACATTTATTTAATTAAAACAAATATAAATGTTCAATAAATATTCAGTATTTAGTATTCTATTAGTTTAAAACAAAACGAATACCGATTTGCACGGCTATGCTAAAAACATTTTTTTCGGACTATTCAGCCAAACAGCATTTTCTATAAAAAGTTTGGGGGAAAAAAGGTGTCACCTAGTGGCCTTTAAAGGGGGAGCTCAGAGTAACAGTTCTATATGAGGGAATAACTAAGCTACATTTTTTCTAACATATATTTCTTTTTTCGTATTTTGTTAAAGGATCATTTGTTTAGTCGAATACAACAATGTTGTCATTTTTCATTTATCCAACATACAGGTCTGCTTAGCAATATTGCTGCAAGGGTTGTTGTTCTGGGCCACAGAGCAGAACTATTGCACTAAGGGTGATGCACAAACATGCACATCCTTTTAATGTCAGTATAAATTTAAAGGGACACTAAAATAAAAAATAAATGTTCATGATTCAGATAGAACAGAGAGTTTTAAGATACTTTACAATTTACTTATACATTTGTAATCAAAATTATTCAACCCCCATTGGAAATCAGGTTTAGTTCCAAAATTTACAGACTCGGCTGTTTGCAATGGATAAATCAAACAAAAGCAATTGAAATCAACACAAACAAATGCTTTAAGTGGTTTCCCCAAATTCATCTGAAAATGCAACTTTTAATGAACTCTGCAGTCTCAAAATGATTTACCCCCTTCATGGCAAGCATATTTGGTAATTAGTAGAGCACCATTTTGCTGTTATGACCTGCTGCAAACAAGATGGATAGCCAGACACCAGCTTCTGGCAGAGTCTTGTGAAAAAACGGAAAACCGCAGCTCCGATTAAGATTATGTATTAACAATAGCATTCACAAAATACATGCTCACTTACACTTACAATAACAAAGTTGCATTCAAGTACTTCACCGGTTTCCACCGGAATGTGCAGCACCGGATCCAATGTTCGTATGTCCAAAGCGCAAAACAAAAGGTTAAAGCAACTTTCTGCTGCCAGTCTCTATTTGGCGTCCTTAGCGTCCAACACCGAAGATACGTGACCACGCTGACAGGTATGATGCCGGAAGTGCGTCACCTCTACACGTTTTGTACGGATTTGATGAACTTCTTTGCCGGTCTCCCTTTATAGCGTCTATGGAGGATAAGTGGCCAATCCCCATACAGGGTTGTTATCCCATGATGTATGTTATAATCCATTGTTCTTACAATTAACATACAATGAATTTGTAACGCTAGAACATTTGCAACAGAATAATAAAACCAGTAAATTTTCATATTATCACACATACAAGATATACATTTAAAAAATGAATATATATTACTGTAATTTAAAAACAACACTCTAAAACAGTGTTTTTCAACCAGTGTGCCGTGGCACACTAGTGTGCCGTAAGAGATCCTCAGGTGTGCCACGGCAGACTGACAACATTGTGACATATTTTTTAAACTTTGCTTATTTATTACTCCCAGTGCAGGGGTAGTTTGTAGGAGGCATGGCATAACAGCACAATACATACAGTATGTGTGTGTTTGTGTGTATGTGTATATATATATATGCTGTATTAGGCTAAAATGTGTGATTTCTTTTAAATTTTGGGATGGTGGTGTGCCACAGGATTTTTTAATGTAAAAAAGTGTGCCACAGCAAAAAAAAGGTTAAAAATCACTGCTCTAAAAATCGATTACGATTCTTTCAGAAATATATAAATAATAATCTACATGAATGCCTGAATATCTATATCTGAACTATGTCCATTTGGCTTCATTGAATCCAATTTCTAAATCCAGAAGGATTCTTGCTTCCTTAATCTTAACAATCTGTAATTTATGGATGGACTCTTAAAGAGGCAGTATCACCATTATGATGTTTAAAGAATTAACAGGGTATATACTACTTGTTTCTTTGTTTGATCCCTTGTGTTATTGATGTTCATTTACTCTAGTGCTAATATTTCTTTTTGTGCACCCTACATAAAGTAGGCCACACCCACAGGTGAGTAAATACACCACATATTGTGAATCACAGTTGCACTTATTTTGAATTTCAAACTTTTGAGTTCTCGCAGAGTTATATAATTCAGTCTCCCTATTTACATGCTTGCACATGTTACAAATAGTTTTTCCACACTTGAATGTACCCCTACCTTGTTTTAAGCAACCATATGGCTAGATTTGGAGTTTGGTGGTAGATGGGGTGCTAACGCTACGCGTGGTTTATGTCTAACGCACGGCATTGTTTGACTCCGGTATTTAGAGTTCTAACAAAACCTTCTAACGATACTCCTAACGCGTGTATTTCACACGCGGAATCCTGCCCGCGTTAGACAGTCTCCCATAGAGATCAATGGAAAAGCAAACAAACACGCTTTTTTCACCTAACACTCGATCTCGCGAGAAATACGCACGGCTCGGTCATATGACGCATACCACATCATGCACAACAATAACACGCCGCAAATGTCACAACAACAATCACTAAACAAAGCACATAAGCATTACACATTCACAAGCGGGGGAAATTTTAATAAAATAAAATACAGGGAATACGCATATACTTTAAGATGCGGAAATACGCAAAATAACAACAAGGAAAATAATAAAAATACATACACTAGCAAAATAATCGCATTCAATATCACTATATATTAGGACAAACATACATATACAACACTTCACTAATACCACACTATCGCAAATTAACATTTAAACATAATACTATTGGACAATGTTATAGAAAATGACCACTATGACATCATCGCATTCTACACATTACACAAATACTAACTCCAAATGAGCATGCGCAAATTCACACACCTAATACACATTGCACAAATACTAATTGCTAATAAAGCACACCTGAACACAATTTACAACGCAAATCGGTACATCATTAAACATTTACACAGGGTATATAAGCACCACACAAGCAGGGCTTCTTTGACTGTGTTGCTGGTGGGTCTTTGGAGATTGGAGGTTTAAGATTAGAGAGTTTGTGCATTATTGTGAGTGAGTTAGTGTTAGTGTGAGAGAGTCAGTTGTTAGTGTTATCGTGAGTGAGTGAGTGAGTGGGAGTTAGTGGTAGTGGGAGAGAGTCAGTTAGTGGGAGCGTGAGTGAGTTAGTGGTAGTTGGAGTTAGTGAGAGTTAGTGGTAGTGTGATAGAGTCAGTTAGTGGGAGCGTGAGTTAGTGGGAGTTAGTGAGAGTTAGTGGTAGTGTGAGTTAGTGAGAATTAGTAGTAGTGTGAGTTAGTGAGAATTAGTAGTAGTGTGAGTTAGCGAGCGAGTGCTTTTTCTGTACACTTAACACATTTACACGCAAACACATTCAATACATACATACAATAACACTACATACACTCCATACCCCATACCCTCTCATACTACACTCCATACCCCATTCCCTGTAGTCCCATTCCCTTTCATCCCATTTACTCTTATCCCATACCCCATCCCATACCCATCCCCTAGTTACATTTAGTTTACATATCCTCCTTTTAGTCTTCTTCTTCATTTTGTTAATTTAAATACTCCTTACCCTCTTTTATTTATATCCCTTTCACACTTTCAGCACTTTTTTTGGTCTTTTTAGTTCTTTATTTTGACCCCCTTTCATTTGATCACACTCACTTTTGGTTTGCTTAGTTGGGGTTTAGTTTAGGGAAGAGATGGAGGGCAGGCAGGGGAGAGGTAGAGGGGGGAGGAGAGGGAGGGGGAGAGGAACAGGGCAGGAAGGGGGGCAGGAAGGGGGGCAGGAAGCGGGGGTGGAAGCGGTGGGTGGACCCAGCCACTTGGTTCAAGATGAACAAGTGGCTGGGCCCAGTGGCGGACAGAGTAGGGCTTCACAGTCCGGGAAACAGAGGGCATTGTCACAGGGGAAGGCCAAGGCGACTAGGGAGGCAAGGTTTTCGATGGAGGAGAAGGAGGCCCTCGTGCAAGCCTATATGGCCAGGTATAGGAGGCTGCAGCATCAGAAGACCACCCCGACTGAGAAGAGGAAGCTCTGGCATGAGATAAGGAATGCAGTCAATGCAGTGGGTGGCCGGAACAGAGACATGGACTCTATTAAACATCGATACCGGGACTGCAAGATGGATCTTAAGAAAAAGTTAAGCCTGGAGGCCCGACATGCCGCAGGAACCGGTGGCGGCCCTGCACTGGAAATCGATTACTGCCGATGGGAGGAAATGTTGCGTCCCAGCATCTCCGAGGTGGATGTAGTCGGTATCGGAGGAATCGATACCGGGAACCTGCCACTCTCATCTGACGGTAAGCTCATTTAAGAATAAATTCACATACGAATGTATTTCAAGGGACACTATACGCAAACCTTTACTTTCATGATTGAGGTAGAGAATACAATTTGACAAAACATTCAAATTTACTTATATTACCTAATTTGATTCATTCTTTAGATATACTTTAATGAAGAAATAGCCATGCACACAGTGAACCAATCACAGGAGGCAGCTATATTCAGCTACCAATCAGCATCTTCTAAGCATATCTAGATATGCTTTTCAGCAAAGAATATCCAGAGAATGAAGCTAATTAGATAAGAAAAGTACATTAGAAAGTTGATTATAATTGTATGCTTCTAAATCATGAAAGATAAAACATTGGGTTTCATGTCCCTTTAAGGATCAGATTAATGCTATAACGTTGTTTACACGCATTCACAATTACTTTGCGGTTACATTAGTATCTAGGCTATAGGTTAGGTGTGCATTTAAACAGACTGAAAACAAACGCTAAAACATTCAGATTGACCAGAGATATCACAAACATGGTTTAGAAAATGCGGAAATCGTATTGATTGTTAGATTTCAAAGTGGATTAATGAGGCTGCATTTGTAATTGTATCGTAAGCTAAGTCATTTAAAGCTTTATTTGGAAATATGCTAATATATACATTTCTTTCTTTTTCAAATATACAGAGTCTGGGGAGGAGGCAGCACAGCAAATACAGGCTCCTCCTTTTCCCCGGGATGAGAGTGGTGGGGATGAATCTCCACCTCGGAGGGAAGATGCCCCCCGTGACGAAGAGGCCACGGAAGCAGAGGAAAAGGCCTCGGAACCAGAGGAAGAGGCCGCGGAACCAGAGGCCCCTCAAGGACCCGCATCCCGCTGTGCACGGGCACCCCGCCAAGCACAACAAGAGGAAATAGCGGAGGTGCGGGTTCTACTAAACTACATTGACCAGATGCGTAACTCCCGGATACAAAATATAGAAGGCATAACTAGAATTCTTGAAGGACAAAACAAAATCATTGAAGGCCAAAACCAAATAATAAACATCCTTACTCGAATAGAAGAAGGCCAAAACAGAACCTTTAATCTCCAACAAGAGATGTTTAATTTCTTCCGGGAGGCGCATGCTGGTCTGCCTCCTTCTGCTGGGCCTCCTGCTGCTGGGCCTCCTGCTGCTGGGCCTCCTGCTGCCGGGCCTCCTGCTGCCGGGCCTCCTGCTGCCGGGCCATCTTCTCCTGCCGGGCCATCTTCTCCTGCCGGGCCATCTTCTCCTGCCGGGCCATCTTCTCCTGCCGGGCCATCTCCTCCTGCCGGCCCATCTCCTCCTCCTCACCTTGGTCGTCCCAGTACTCTTCCTTCCACTCTTCCCACATCATCTCCAAGGAGAACTCATTGGAGTCGGCAGTTGCCCCTCCCAGAGCCTCAGCACCGTGGGAAGAGGGGAAGGAAGAGGAAGTAAGTATTTGTTTTCATGTTTAATGTTTTTGGTATTTAATGTGTAATGGATAGGTATGTGATGATGTGGTTTTCATACACTTGTGGACCACACTCTGTATATAATCTATGTCTATGGGACCGGGTCCATGGAGGCAGATTGTTTGCAGAGTGTGGGTTATAAGTGTGTGAAAACCACATCATCACATACCTATCCTTGTTCATGATATTGATTGGTTTCTGTGATGTGATGTCCAAACTGTTTCCCGAATCGCAAACGAAATTACCATTACAATTATCCATGATGGCATATTACTGTTTGAATGCCAATAACACAGCTTAAAGGGACAGTCAGAACATTATTGATTACAAAGAAAACACTGTATTACGCATTATCAAGTTGGAAACAACAAAACATGTAGAAATACGTGTGACTTATGTGCTTACCCTTGTATCTATGCCTATGAAAAATGACCACTTATTTGTTGTTCTGACATAACAACAATTTACACAATCAATGATCAATACATGGTAAATATGCTGTATGAGCTCAAGGTGTTAGATATACAAATGCTATCCAAATGCCCTCTAGTGGTCAAATTGCATAATGATTACATGCACTCTTCAAGCTCTAAGAAATGAGCACACGAACCTCATAGGTTTAGCTAGCAAATTAAAATAAACACAGACAAATGATTAATTGGTGAGAAACCTTTGATATCATTGATATTACAAAATTGACTTTTTTAATAATGCAAAACATTATTTGTTTTCTAAACTGTCCCTTTAACAAAATTACATATGCTAACATAGAATATTTGCAGATTGTTGGTATATCTACATGTACTTGTTCAAACAATAAATATTGAAAACTAATTTATATTGACGTGTTAAATAAAGTCTATTTTCTTAAAGAGACATTATTGTGTCAATTTCTTTTTAGAAAGACATTTGTTTTAACAATGAATATGGTTTAAAGTCCTTTTAGGAGTGGGGGAAAAAAAAATGCTAACAATAATATATTTGGAGATTAACCAATGTGGAACTCATACATGATACAAAAATAAACATTTGCATTAAAGGGACAGTATACTATATTTTTAACAGAACTGCATGTAATACACACTACTAGAAACAACAAGATTAACATATACTGATATCAATATTACAAAGCTTTAAACACTTTTGAAGAAAATCGGGTTATCTCTATTGAAAATATAGATGAACCCCCATTACAACCGTAAAACAAGACAATACCCCATCATTAACATATGAAAAGACCCTTTACACAAACAGGAGAAAGCTGGAGATGGTACTCACATGAAACTTTGAGGCTTGGCGAGGAGTCTGAAAATTACTTACATTTTATTTGAACAGAAGCAAAATGAGACGTGTATTTGGAAAACAATGGACTATCTAACTAGAGACCAAATAAAATATTTTGATTTATAATGTGAGTGTCTAATGAACCTTTAATAAAATATACGACGAAATTACATTTAGAAGAAGTTGGCATCATATATTTAGCTTATGATAAAGATAAATGCATATTGATTACTTGATTCTAACACAATAGCGCATATTTATGAATTAGATATCTTTAACATTAAACACAACAGTCATTTTTCATAAAAAGGAACATATTGTTGACCAACATATTAAACAACATGGACTATAGAGATTTGCACTTGCCTCGAAATATCTTATGCATGAAAACATTTGCTTTCGTTCGTTTATTCAACCAGACATCCAGCAAAAGAGAATGTGGTGGTCTTTATCAGCTATGGGTCAACAATGTAACATGATGCAAACAATCCATATTCGCCATGTTTTTAAAGCTGTCTTCTCATTCACAAACGTGTTTAACGTGCACAAACAAATATTGCGGGACTACGTAATACAATCAGACTTTTTTTACCTTTGCATGTGACGTCTTAATTAACATGGCGCTTCCTTGATCACGTAAGAACGCAATCCAATAAAAGGCACATTCTTGATCACGTAAGAACGCAAACCAAAAAAAGGCGTATCCTTGATCGCGTCAAAACGCCATCCAATAAAAGGTGCATCCTTGATCGTGTAAAAACGTCAGTCAATACAAGGAATCATTGGACAGCCTGGCAGGTGACGTCTTAAGCAACATGGCGCATACGAGATCGCTGAAAAAACGGAACCAATACAAGGACAGCTTGGCATATCAATAAGAAACGTATTTATATTTTAGTAACTAGTATGTGTCTAGATTACTATCTAGGAATGTCACGAAATCATGAATCATCTTTTCGGACTTGACTGTCCCTTTAACTATAGCTATGGTGTATATCTTTAACATTTAAAAGATACACATGAGAAATACATATGCCATTGATGTTTTAAGATATGTTTAGATTGTTTTGGAATAACAATAATGACACATGTATTGATCAAACGTGTCATTTATTCTAGTTGAAATATGGTCAGCCTACCTATAGCCATATATGGGAGGAGAAGTATTTTTTTAAAATACTTGGGAAAAAATATTCCTCATCTAAAATATGCGCATTACACACAGAGATTGATTTGGTTACACTTTTACAATAAGATAGAATTGAAAATGAAATACATGTGCTGTCAACATTACAATAAGATTGTTTATTAATAAGATTATATATCCTTGTTCATGTAAAAAAGGACAAAAACGCTTTAGAAATGGAAATACATTTATTAACAATTGTGCTCACCATCACTTAAAGGGACATGATTTTTATTTTTAAAAAGAGGATACACAGAGACAATACTATTTCAATAAAATGAACACTTTACAGGGATTATATCATTGTATCAATCCTCTGATCATTTGTTAAAGGTGCATCAGTTCATGCAGAGTTTATAAATACACACATGGATGTGAACTTTGAAATATACATATATACACTAATAACAATCTATATATACATATATAAAATAATTACTATGCTAATCATAATCATGCAATGATAAAGCTTTGAGAAAAATATATAAAGACAAATAATAAAATTACATTGGAGATGTTAATCTTAAAGTCATTTACAATTGTATTACATATATGATTCAGGAAAAAACATTATTTTTGGTAGGTCCCTTTTAGGATCAACCAGATTAACTAGAGCTTTCAATCAATAAATGAATAAGGAGGACAAAGAATCGTGCAATGACATGTCTTTTATTAGTATGTCAGAAAACATCAACAACGTTTATAAATAATCTTGTAAAAATAAGGAAAATTTGAGCCATATGACAAGGTAACAGAGTGCTTCACAGTCCATGAAGAGAGTTGCGAAGGTCCAGCATAGCCCCATTGGAGCCATATGACAAGGTAACAGAGTGCATCACAGTCCATGAAGAGAGTTGCCAAGGGCCAGCATAGCCCCATTGGAGACATATGACAAGGTAACAGAGTGCATCACAGTCCATGAAGAGAGTTGCCAAGGGCCAGCATAGCCCCATTGGAGACATATGACAAGGTAACAGAGTGCATCACAGTCCATGAAGAGAGTTGCCAAGGGCCAGCATAGCCCCATTGGAGCCATATGACAAGGTAACAGAGTGCATCACAGTCCTTGAAGAGAGTTGCCAAGGGCCAGCATAGCCCCATTGGAGCCATATGACAAGGTAACAGAGTGCATCACAGTCCATGAAGAGAGTTGCCAAGGTCCAGCATAGCCCCATTGGAGACATATGACAAGGTAACAGAGTGCATCACAGTCCATGAAGAGAGTTGCCAAGGGCCAGCATAGCCCCATTGGAGACATATGACAAGGTAACAGAGTGCATCACAGTCCATGAAGAGAGTTGCCAAGGGCCAGCATAGCCCCATTGGAGACATATGACAAGGTAACAGAGTGCATCACAGTCCATGAAGAGAGTTGCCAAGGGCCAGCATAGCCCCATTGGAGACATATGACAAGGTAACAGAGTGCTTCACAGTCCATGAAGAGAGTTGCCAAGGTCCAGCATAGCCCCATTGGAGCCATATGACAAGGTAACAGAGTGCATCACAGTCCATGAAGAGAGTTGCCAAGGGCCAGCATAGCCCCATTGGAGACATATGACAAGGTAACAGAGTGCATCACAGTCCATGAAGAGAGTTGCCAAGGGCCAGCATAGCCCCATTGGAGACATATGACAAGGTAACAGAGTGCATCACAGTCCATGAAGAGAGTTGCCAAGGGCCAGCATAGCCCCATTGGAGCCATATGACAAGGTAACAGAGTGCATCACAGTCCTTGAAGAGAGTTGCCAAGGGCCAGCATAGCCCCATTGGAGCCATATGACAAGGTAACAGAGTGCATCACAGTCCATGAAGAGAGTTGCCAAGGTCCAGCATAGCCCCATTGGAGACATATGACAAGGTAACAGAGTGCATCACAGTCCATGAAGAGAGTTGCCAAGGGCCAGCATAGCCCCATTGGAGACATATGACAAGGTAACAGAGTGCATCACAGTCCATGAAGAGAGTTGCCAAGGGCCAGCATAGCCCCATTGGAGACATAAGACAAGGTAACAGAGTGCATCACAGTCCATGAAGAGAGTTGCCAAGGGCCAGCATAGCCCCACTGGAGACATATGACAAGGTAACAGAGTGCATCACAGTCCATGAAGAGAGTTGCCAAGGGCCAGCATAGCCCCATTGGAGCCATATGACAAGGTAACAGAGTGCATCACAGTCCATGAAGAGAGTTGCCAAGGGCCAGCATAGCCCCATTGGAGACATATGACAAGGTAACAGAGTGCATCACAGTCCATGAAGAGAGTTGCCAAGGGCCAGCATAGCCCCATTGGAGCCATATGACAAGGTAACAGAGTGCATCACAGTCCATGAAGAGAGTTGCCAAGGGCCAGCATAGCCCCATTGGAGACATATGACAAGGTAACAGAGTGCATCACAGTCCATGAAGAGAGTTGCCAAGGGCCAGCATAGCCCCATTGGAGACATATGACAAGGTAACAGAGTACATCACAGTCCATGAAGAGAGTTGCCAAGGGCCAGCATAGCCCCATTGGAGCCATATGACAAGGTAACAGAGTGCATCACAGTCCATGAAGAGAGTTGCCAAGGGCCAGCATAGCCCCATTGGAGACATATGACAAGGTAAAAGAGTGCAACAGGCACAACAATAAACAGAAAAAAAGGCCAAATGGCAACCATAAAAAAAACATCAACATGTGGACGGAGGATTCTTATCTGCGCCCTTGGAGCATCTCCAGATCCTCCACTTACTGGTCATCCCCTTCATCGTCCTGTGCATGTCCAGCTCCAGATTCAGGCATTGAATGTAATCGCATGATCTGCCGCAGAGTCAAATGCTGAACCTGGAGCTGGGCCTGCATGGTGTCGTTCATCCCTCTCAGGACAGCTGCGTTCCTCAACACGGCCTTCTCTACACGTGCTATACCTTCTAGCATGAGCCATGTTGAGTCACAGCCTAAAATAAAGAATAAATAAAATATTAAGGATAATTACACAACAGAAGAAAAAATAAGCAAAGATACATTGTCATCATAAAGACAAATCATTCTTTACATCAATTTGTTGAAATTGATTCTTTACACATTAAATATGTTATTCAGACAGACCGAAATCATTAAAGGGACAGTTTACTCAAACATGTTGTCCCCTTTAATGGGTTTTCGATGATCCACTTATACAGCTTGAGTGTATAAAATCGTCTTAAAGGATTTACATTGTACTTACATTAGCAATTTAAATATTTTAATTATACTGTGGTAGGCACACCTATCCTTAAACATTTTGGCATTGAGGACAAGCTGTGTAAACATAGCAACCTGAAGAAATTACATTCCCACTGGCTTAGACAAGAGATAATGTATCAACATTTGTACATAAATTGTTGGATCCAAGTAGTGGTGATTGGTATATGTAGTGATATCAAATTAAAGGGACACTGAACCTAAATATTTAATTGACTGATTCAGATAGAGCATGACATTACAAATAATAAAAAATTACACATATTCTTTAAATGTTAGAATTCTCTAGCTAGATTTTGAATACAAGAATGTAGGTTTATAGGGCAGGCCATATTTGTTTATCAACTTTGGTTGTCCCTGCTGATTGATGGATACATTCATCCAACAATAAAGAAATGATGTCCAGACTTATTTTCGATTTAAAATTAATTCTAGCCATTTCTTTGTTTCAATAAAGATAGCAAGAGAATGAAGAATAATTCATAAGAGTAGTAAATTATAAATTTGATTAACATTGCATGTTCTATTTGAATCACAATAGAAACAATTTGCCTTCAGTGTACCTTTAAGTATCTTATAATGTGGATTATGATTGATACTTACAGCTGTGTCTGGGAAGGACAATCCGACACCCAGGACAATGAAGGTTGAGACAGGGGGGAGGGATGGGATTGTGTTGGGGAGGGATGGGATTGGGTTGGGGAGGGATGAGCTGCTGCTCCGGGGTAGGCCGTACAGCTGGGGAGTGGTGAGTTGGGGTCTGGGCAGCTGGGGTAGCTGTACGGCCCAAAATACGGGGAGAGCAGCGAAGGGGGACGAAGGGGCGTTTTTTGGGAGGGACAGGATAGGAAAAATGGGAAGGGCCGGCAGGGGGCTGGGCAGGGGGCTGGGCAGGGGTCTGGGCCTGGGCAGGAGTCTGGGCCTGGGCAGGGGACTGGGCAGGGGTCTGTGACTGGGCAGGGGACTGGGCAGGGGCGGAAAACAGATGACCAGAGGTGGAGGATCCATCTGAAATAAATAATACAAATATATTAACATCTCATACATCATGAAATCAAATCAACGCATTTCAAATTGATTATGTTTTCAATATACTTAGAAGTGTGTTTGAATTTCTAAACAATTATGACATGAGGATATGGTATGCATATAGGCACTCAGATGAATATCAATGACTGTCTGTACAATTATAACATTATTATTGTGGTTTGGCCTGGAATATGCATGTGACATAATGATGGCATGAATTAGAAATAAAAAAAAAAAAAAAAAAAAAAATCCAAGCATATTTTCATGCTGTCTGATATAGAAAGGGGGCAGTAGTGTATTTGAACAGACAAATAATATTCCTTTTTAAAGTGCAAATGCTGTAGACTTTGAATGTCTTCAATAAAATGATTTCCAATAAAGCAACATGTTGGAAACATGATAGATATATTTCACATAACATCAGACTTCAAGGGAGCCTGTTCCTCCTCCGTCCCACATGTTAAATCAATCTCTGTAAAACATAACATGTTGTGTACACGTTAAGATCAGATATTATAACATATGTTACTGTTGCTCAAAGACACACATCAATGTTGCATTAAAGATATACACACCCAAAGTTATGATTTACATCATTTTGATGGAGCATACAAATGACATTAGATTTGTTATTCTCAATGATTCAGATTTTCGATGTATTGTTTGTATTAATTTTAAAATCATAAAAGCATAGTACATAGAACATTTAAGATTTCTCATGTGTGTATCACTTGATGACTGTTGTCAAAAATGAACATGGAAACAAACATATGCTATACATCTTCTGAATAACAAAGGTGTAGACTAAGAAAGTTTTAATTATTAATCTTTCAATATTCCAAGAAAATTAATATATAATCAGAGGAGTTAATTATATGTTTGTTTCAAATGTTATGCTTCATCAGAATCATGCTCATAATATTGATTACCAATACACCTTCAATTACATATAAATGAGTCAATGGACTTACCAGAAGACCGCAAAGGCAGCTCTGTGTCAGTGCTGGATTCCTCTGGGCTCCCCACACCAACTCTCTCTATGAATGATATAGATATATATTAGTGAACACATTTGGGATAGCACTAAATCACATCTGTAGAGATTTTTAAGAATAATAAACTTGAAAATGTGAAGAATAGAGCAGTCATTAGCCAAAAAGATGCTTGATTGAATCAAGGGGATTCTGTTAAAAATGATGTATTGAACATATGTTTAGTTTCTGACTATATTAGACATCAAACTCATCTCATACGATGCTATTGCATATCTAAATATACCCATTGATCAATGTTCTTAAAAGAATACACACAAACCACATTTTGAATAACAGCTGTTGACAAATATAAACAAAGACATGTGGCACATCGAGCCATTTGTGCAATGTACAGTAATCTTGTTTAGGACACAACACATATTGATCACAATACCAAACCAAATTGATTAGTACAAATATGTAATCATGGTGCTGTTAGAGTATGCTTATATCTATAAAGTAACTCCAACAGTGAATATGTGAATTATATATCAATATTGTCTAATCCAAAGAATGTAAAGATTAATGAATCTATTGTTTATTAAAGGGACACTGACATGATTTATTTCAATCATTGATTTCACTGTTCAAACTGTTCCAAATGATTTAACATTGACTCCTATTATAATTTGAATGTTGCTACATTTTAATCTTAAAGGCAGATAAGCAATATTGGATTCAATAAATATTGTTTGTTGAAGGTATCCACCAATCATCAATAAAAACCCAGGTTTGTCAACCAAAATTGAGCTGCAGATAAACGTACATTCTTGATTTTAAAATACATTTAGCAATAGAATATTTCACATATGATTATAGTATTATATTTAAATGTTGATTAATATTGCATGCTCTATCTGAATGACAACATTAATAATTTTAGCTCAGTGTCCCTTTAATATAAAAATATATTGATTTGACAATGTTGGTGTTAATGAATTTTCTACTCCATATGTTGATGTAATGAATGGGATTGAGCATGCAATTCCAATCTAATATGTTATTTAAGGATATCCTAAGAATTATTTAATTTTCATCTATTAAAGGGACATGAAGCTCTAAATGTGTAATTGTATACTTTTTGAAACTATGTACTACTGTTATCTGAACACATGATTTTAACTTTTGTCAAAATGCCAATTTATGCATAAAAAAACAGCCGGATAATACCAGTAATGCATTGTTTAACCTAAACCAAAATCCATTTTTTTTTGAAGAACTAAAACAATATACTGAACCAATGTAGCTCATAAAATGTTTAAACAAAACAATAAAATCACGTTTAAAAATCATTCTATGTAAAATTTAGTTGGCATGTCCCTTAAATGACGTGATCAATTTCAAAAATGGATCTATATTTTTAAAATCAAAACATATGCAAAAGTGTGTGTATTTTTTAAAAATGTATACAAATAAGATTAAGCAATACACAAGGGAAGAATATAAATTGGACATTCAAAGAATCTTACATTAAAATTAAGACATCCAGAATAGATGGGATATCTTAAATTCCAAACAAAATCAGAGTAGTCTTACAATGTAATCCTATTTTTTGGTTTTATTTATTCTTATTTGCAAAAATTTAAAAAATCCATTTTGCAGATACATATAAATATTGAACAATGTGGATTTAGTATGTAATGTTCTGTTCATGTTTCTAAGACAAATGTCAATTAAAATGAGACATACCATACTGTGACAAGCCCTGGCTTGAGGATCCAGCACCAACATCCAGATCTGTAATATATTAAATGAGGATTGGATATCATTAATACAAATCATGCCATGTTTAAAATCTTTACGTTATTAGCAAATCAATTAAAAACTATTAATCCTTTGGTAGTCCCATGAGTTAATTGTTTCCTCAATTAAATTCATGATAAATATATCCTGTACTCTTATTTTCAATCAGTTGTGTTGTTTACTGTAGCTTAAATTATTTTTTTGTGTTATTTCATTCTCATCAATTGATGGGCATATGTTATAATTTATTTGGATTCTGCTTTTTTCTTTTTTTATTATGTATAATATTGAAAATAAGAATACTGTATTCTTCACATATATAATAATTCACATTTCATTTTGACCAACATGTGTAAAGCAATGCCACTTACAGCAAACCCATGTTAACGTGTATGCGCAATTCCATTTTCGCGATCATTGCGCAATGATTCCAAGCGGAATTACGCATCCATCATTTGACCAACATGTATAAAGCAATGCCACTTACAGCAAACCCATGTTAACGTGTATGCGCAATTCCATTTTCGCGATCATTGCGCAATGATTCCAAGCGGAATTACGCATCCGTCATTTGACCAACATGTATAAAGCAATGCCACTTACAGCAAAGCCATGTTAACGTGTATGCGCAATTCCATTTTCGTGATCATTGCGCAATGATTCCAAGCGGAATTACGCATCCGTCATTTGACCAACATGTATAAAGCAATGCCACTTACAGCAAACCCATGTTAACGTGTATGCGCAATTCCATTTTCGCGATCATTGCGCAATGATTCCAAGCGGAATTACGCATCCGTCATTTGACCAACATGTATAAAGCAATGCTACTTACAGCAAACCCATGTTAACGTGTATGCGCAATTCCATTTTCGCTCTGTGACGCATATTCTGTAGAGCGCAAGAAACATCATTCCTATTTCATGTGTCACTAATCTAAAATCAGATATCTAAACATCATATGTAGTGTATGTTGTGAGATCTGTATAGGTTTAGTATCTGACTATATACACATGTTTAAAAAAATAATCAAATATTAAGATATTATATGAAGTTGGATAGTTACCTGGTTCAGATTCTCCATCAGCTCCTCCCAGGCCACCGGACAGAGAAGCAGCTGCCCTGGCCCCCACGTCAGGACTTTCAGATCCCGCAGCTGGGAGGGAAGAAGAGGAGGCCGAGGATGGCGAGGATCTAAATCTTTTGGGGACCCGGAGATTGAGGAGCTCGCATAAAGTCACCTCATAAGGGAGTAGGTATAGTTTCCGCGGGGCCTTTCTTTGGCCCCCTCTTTTACGGGCTTGTACCCAGTCCCTTATGAGGTTGACTTTTTTTGTCAAGCGCAACCTCATATCTCCGAATCTCCTCATGATTTGATCCTGGCTCCTCTGGACGTTACACACCAATTGAACCGCATTGGTGATAGACTCCCAGAGGGCCTTCTTAACAGGCGCATCTGTCGACCTCCTCTTGTTCCCAAACAGCTGGGGATAAAAGTCCTTGACGGCGTGGACCAGTGCAGCGCTCTCCTGCTTGGTGAACCTGGGAGGTGACATGCCTGCTGGGTTGTAGAATATATTTTGGTATATAATATATACTGCCTGCAGGCATTAGAGAACTGACAAAGATGGCAACGTGTAATGGACTTTTATATGGTGAAGTAAACATGAGATGCACCATGGGACAAGTTATCTGTACATCTGATTGGAAAAAAGTTTGAAATATTGTTAGAATGTCTGTGAGACCATCCTGACTCAAGTTGTGTTTGTGTGATGAACTCTGATTGGCCGTTCCTTAATGTTTCATATCTTAGTAACTTCCTTACACATACCTCCTGGTGGTGCTGTTACTTCATTTTTCATGTAGACTTATTTGTAACTCATGGGCCTGTCATGCGGATATGTGTGACGCAGATTTAATATCCGTGATCCGTTAAATATTAATGTTTAAATTCTCTTTAAAATCTAATACTGTCACATTATTAAATGTTGTATACATTTTCCGGTTTAATAACGGTCTGTTTCTTTAATACAAATACACATTTAATATTGTATGTCTTTATTGTTCATAAAATCAATTTGTTGACTTATTGTGAAGTATTGATATTGCTCTATTAAATGTATTTCATAATGCACATTGATTGTGTGCTATTGCGTGACATTAGACTCTAATGTTTAAAGATGCAAATCTGGTGTTTCAAGATCCGTTTCCCACGCAATATTTCTGAATGTTCAAATTCAGGTTATAATGTCAGTAACTTGGATAATCTGTTTATAAATGTTAAACTACAGGTTTGTTTGTTATTAGTAAATAAACCTTGAGCTTGTATTTGTCTGAACTGCTCATATATGTTATTGCGCAATGGCGTCTTTATTTTTAAATAGACATTACAAACAAACAATTGTATCAAATGATCTGTAGAGATAGAAAATTGTTTAGACTTTAAAATGTAACTCAATTTATCTTAGTATTTAGATATCCTCAACAGAAGAAATTTAAATGCACATGGTTGAGCCAATCACATAAGGCATATCTGTGCATCCACCAATCTTCATCTACTGAGCCTATCTCGATATGCTTTTCAAGCAAAGTATGTCAAGATAAGAAGAGAAGTAAATACACTCTTTAAATCTCTTAAAGGGACACTGTCCAAACAAATTTAGCGTTCGTGATTCAGATTGAGCATGAAATGTTAAGCAACTTTATAATTTAATCCGATTCTCAAATGTTAAGAATTATCTTGTTATCTTTCTTTGCAAATCAATAATGATATTTTAGATTACGGACAATTTTGGCAAAAAACCTGGGTTGTCCTTGATGATTGTTGGATAAATTAATCCAACCAAAAAAAAACAAGTTCTGTCCAGAGTACTGAAGCAAATAAATTATCTATTTAATGCCTTATTTTTAATTAATGATAGCAACCTCACAAGGAACATTCATAATATGAGACCATTTTTAAAGTTGCTTAAAATAGAATACTCATTCAGAATGTATAAATCATTAATTTTTTAACTGTCTCCCTTTAAGTATATTTTGAGTTCATGTCCCTTTAAAGAGACATTTCACAATAATGCTTGAAAAATCATAAACCTAGGCACCTTCCTTTTGCTAAATTAGTATAACATATGAGTAAAGCATATTTAGATTAACTTCTGGATTGTTTTACACACTGACTGAAATATATATTGTAAAGGATGTATTTCGCAGTCTTCAGCTTAGAGGGACATTAAGCTATATGTTATGTATGCATTTTGGATAAGATTCTAATATTTGAACAACTTAATATGTTTTGGTATTCAATCATTAGATTGTAATTATATATATTCTTGGATTAAATACATATCTACATAGGCTATTTTGATGCTGATTGTTGGTTGCACATAGATGCCTTATGTAATTGACTAAGATATGTGCATTGATGTATATTTTTCGAAAGTATATTTAAAGACTGAATGTAATTCTATAGTACTTTCTAAATATGTTTAAATTCTTTTATGATTTTTTAAAAATCAATACACAATATACTTTGTGAATGTCCCTTTAAGGACCAAAACATTTGGAATGTTGATTTAACATTGTCAAAAGAAACTAAAGGGGAATGAAAATTATATATAGATATGTGATGTCTAACCCAAGAGGTAAGATTTTAAAAACTACATAATATTAATAACTATAGTTAAATGTCCCTTTAAATGACTCCACTAGAAAATAAAATCTATTAACATGGCATCCAATAACTAGCTTGTGAAAAATATGAAGTTAAATGACCTACCATTTATAAATGTAAAAATTGATAAATTTAAGAAAATAATGTTTTGAGATACCTAAGTAGGCTGACCATACGTCCCGTTTTGAAAGGGACAGTACCCTTATTTATGTTTTTCCCCTGTCCCGTCGTTTCTTTATTAATAGTCATTTTGTCCCGTTTTGAGGGTTATCAGACTGTGCAGGCAGCGCAAGTGTAATTTTTTATTGCACATACACCACTTCAATTTTTTTTAAACTCCCCGCCGGCGGGGAGGGCAGTTTTTTAAAAAAACTATTATTTTTTTTTAACTGCAGCCGGGTTGGGTGGCCGTGCCCACATGTTCCACAGCATGCAGTCTATGCCGCCCGCGCTCTTCAAAATTAGAGGTGTGTCATTGATAGGTGCCTGCAAGAATTGTGCACGGCCAAGGTAAGACCAGTGTCTGTGCCTGGCAATCAATTCAATTAAATTAGTTGTCATTTATTATATCATATGCTTATTATTATTATGCTGCTGCAGTGCTGGTTGTAGTACAGACGTTATAAAATAACGGTTATTATCAAGTAACTATGTAGTTCCACATTTTTATCAGTTCTTCCACCATTTACATGTGTAACAATAATTTTGGGCAACTCAGCTAAAACAAATCTACAACTACTATCCAGATATTCAAACCAAACGCAAGTTCAGAGGCTTTTACCCTTTAAAATCAGTTAATATGGGGGAATTTGCCTTGACAACATAGGATAATCTCACTTTTTTAAAGCATGTTTGTTGTTTGTATGATAAATTAAATTGTAATACTTTTGATCACAAGCTTCAGAATCAGCTCTTCTTATTATATAGGCATGTTCTATTTGATTTTCTTTGTTTAAACAACAAATTTGGCTTGGGTATCCATCTGTTTAAAAGTGACAATGAGTCTTAGACAAGTTCCATAATATATATTAATATTAATGAATATTGTGTTGGGGGGGCATGATGGATGTGATCTAATGGAGGGAACCTTCGTCTTTAGAATAGTTATTGGATAAGTAATTTTATTTCCCTTAACAACAGTTATAATAAAAAGCATTTTATAGGGTGTCTTTATAAGTCAGAACATTTGTGCTTTATTTTTATATAGATTTGCCAATTTTCTGTGTGCATCAAATTAAAAGTAAAAATAATTTCATATACATGATACATCAGCCCATGGAGTGTGAGAAGTTTTATTATATGGTGTTGCAAGACCGAAATTTGCTGTGTAAATTTGTTTCATCAGACAAATATTCATGGTACAATCATGATGAAATACAGTACCCCTCTAGCTCTACGTCTACCTAAAAAATGTTGTATGAGTTATTTTGTCACTGAAGGATAATTGTTGGCTCAATAGTTTAAATTCATGTCATAAAAGTTAACTTTTGTTAAAATCTTACTTTTTTCATATAAATATAGAATATAACCCTGTCCCGTTTTTGACCGCTCAATGTCCCGTTTTTGTCTCAAGGAAATATGGTCAGCCTATACCTAAGGAAGATACAAGATCTTATAAAATTAATTTTACATTCAACAACACTGTCACTTTAATGTAATTGAACTACTTCCCCTTCTTAAAAGTGAAACGAAATAATTTATGTCAAATTTTGACTACATATCCGAAATTATTTTAACATCTAAGAATTTCAAAAGAAAAGCATCGATGGATCTCACTCCCCAATTAATTTAAAAAAGATAGTTTAATTTAATATTCTCTGAATCAGTGGATTTTCAAAAATTAATGCATAATTTGATCTTATGCATGTGCTTGTCATATAGACAACTACCAGTCATGGGAGTCAAATTGTTTTTTATTGACAGATTATATGGATATTTATTATAATCTGTTCAAAAGAGTGTATTTAATAATAAAATGTTGATTATTACCATTTAAAAAATAAAAAGTTTTTGAAACAAAAACAAAAACAAAAAAATATTCCTGGAAGTCATCAGA